>NC_143012.1:147138263-147438263 GCF_055824585.1 Amblyomma mixtum
ATGTGCCTCCGGCAGTGCTCGCGCTTGTGCGTCGCCAGGTGGTCGACGCTGCGGAATAAATTCCGGCAGATTTTACATTCCAACACTACGCTACACTCGTAAAGTAGCAGATTGCGGTGATCTCCTTGAGCCATTGCTTCCACGATCTGCTGCACGCCTCCCGAGACAGCTGTCTGTAGCTGAGATCTGTCCTCCTGGGGTTCCGCCGCTGCCTGCAAAAGCCCAGCCCTCTTGCTAAATTTTTACATGCCCGCTGCTGGCCTCCTTCGTGTCGTTCGCGGCTATCTGCAGCCTGCTCCTCGCCACCAGAAGAGGTGAAGAGGACCTGCCGCATGTGCCTCCGGCAGTGCTCGCGGTTGTGCGTCGCCAGGTGGTCAACGCTGCGGAATAAATTCCGGCAGATTGTACATTCCAACACTACGTTACACTCGTAAAGTAGCAGATTAAGGTGATCTCCTTGAGCCATTGCTTCCACGATCTGCTGCACGCCTCCTGAGACAGCTGTCTGTAGCTCAGATCTGTCCTCCTGGGGTTCTGCCGCTGAATGCAAAAGCCCAGCCCTCCCGCTGAATTTTTACATGCCCGCTGCTGGCCTCCTTCGTGTCGTTGGCGGCTATCTGCAGCCTGCTCCTCGCCACGAGAAAAGGCGATGAGGACCTGCCGCATGTGCCTCCGGCAGTGCTCGCGCTTGTGCGTCGCCAGGTGGTCGACGCTGCGGAATAAATTCCGGCAGATTTTACATTCCAAAACTACGCTACACTCGTAAAGTAGCAGATTGCGGTGATCTCCTTGAGCCATTGCTTCCACGATCTGCTGCACGCCTCCTGAGACAGCTTTCTGTAGCTGAGATCTGTCCTGGGGTTCCGCCGCTTCCTGCAAAAGCCCAGCCCTCTTGCTAAATTTTTACATGCCCGCTGCTGGCCTCCTTCGTGTCGTTCGCGGCTATCTGCAGCCTGCTCCTCGCCACCAGAAGAGGTGAAGAGGACCTGCCGCATGTGCCTCCGGCAGTGCTCGCGCTTGTGCGTCGCCAGGTGGTCGACGCTGCGGAATAAATTCCGGCAGATTTTACATTCCAACACTACGCTACACTCGTAAAGTAGCAGATTGCGGTGATCTCCTTGAGCCATTGCTTCCACGATCTGCTGCACGCCTCCCGAGACAGCTGTCTGTAGCTGAGATCTGTCCTCCTGGGGTTCCGCCGCTGCCTGCAAAAGCCCAGCCCTCTTGCTAAATTTTTACATGCCCGCTGCTGGCCTCCTTCGTGTCGTTCGCGGCTATCTGCAGCCTGCTCCTCGCCACCAGAAGAGGTGAAGAGGACCTGCCGCATGTGCCTCCGGCAGTGCTTGCGCTTGTGCGTCGCCAGGTGGTCGACGCTGCGGAATAAATTCCGGCAGATTGTACATTCCAACACTACGCTACACTCGTAAAGTAGCAGATTATGGTGATCTCCTTGAGCCATTGCTTCCACGATCTGCTGCACGCCTCCTGAGACAGCTGTCTGTAGCTCAGATCTGTCCTCCTGGGGTTCCGCCGCTGAATGCAAAAGCCCAGCCCTCTTGCTGAATTTTTACATGCCCACTGCTGGCCTCCTTCGTGTCGTTCGCGGCTATCTGCAGCCTGCTCCTCGCCACCAGAAGAGTTGAAGAGGACCTGCCGCATGTGCCTCCGGCAGTGCTCGCGCTTGTGCGTCGCCAGGTGGTCGACGCTGCGGAATAAATTCCGGCAGATTTTACATTCCAACACTACGCTACACTCGTAAAGTAGCAGATTGCGGTGATCTCCTTGAGCCATTGCTTCCACGATCTGCTGCACGCCTCCCGAGACAGCTGTCTGTAGCTGAGATCTGTCCTCCTGGGGTTCCGCCGCTGCCTGCAAAAGCCCAGCCCTCTTGCTAAATTTTTACATGCCCGCTGCTGGCCTCCTTCGTGTCGTTCGCGGCTATCTGCAGCCTGCTCCTCGCCACCAGAAGAGGTGAAGAGGACCTGCCGCATGTGCCTCCGGCAGTGCTCGCGCTTGTGCGTCGCCAGGTGGTCAACGCTGCGGAATAAATTCCGGCAGATTGTACATTCCAACACTACGTTACACTCGTAAAGTAGCAGATTAAGGTGATCTCCTTGAGCCATTGCTTCCACGATCTGCTGCACGCCTCCTGAGACAGCTGTCTGTAGCTCAGATCTGTCCTCCTGGGGTTCTGCCGCTGAATGCAAAAGCCCAGCCCTCCCGCTGAATTTTTACATGCCCGCTGCTGGCCTCCTTCGTGTCGTTGGCGGCTATCTGCAGCCTGCTCCTCGCCACGAGAAAAGGCGATGAGGACCTGCCGCATGTGCCTCCGGCAGTGCTCGCGCTTGTGCGTCGCCAGGTGGTCGACGCTGCGGAATAAATTCCGGCAGATTTTACATTCCAAAACTACGCTACACTCGTAAAGTAGCAGATTGCGGTGATCTCCTTGAGCCATTGCTTGCACGATCTGCTGCACGCCTCCTGAGACAGCTTTCTGTAGCTGAGATCTGTCCTGGGGTTCCGCCGCTTCCTGCAAAAGCCCAGCCCTCTTGCTAAATTTTAAATGCCCGCTGCTGGCCTCCTTCGTGTCGTTCGCGGCTATCTGCAGCCTGCTCCTCGCCACCAGAAGAGGTGAAGAGGACCTGCCGCATGTGCCTCCGGCAGTGCTCGCGCTTGTGCGTCGCCAGGTGGTCGACGCTGCGGAATAAATTCCGGCAGATTTTACATTCCAACACTACGCTACACTCGTAAAGTAGCAGATTGCGGTGATCTCCTTGAGCCATTGCTTCCACGATCTGCTGCACGCCTCCTGAGACAGCTGTCTGTAGCTGAGATCTGTCCTCCTGGGGTTCCGCCGCTGCCTGCAAAAGCCCAGCCCTCTTGCTAAATTTTTACATGCCCGCTGCTGGCCTCCTTCGTGTCGTTCGCGGCTATCTGCAGCCTGCTCCTCGCCACCAGAAGAGGTGAAGAGGACCTGCCGCATGTGCCTCCGGCAGTGGTCGCGCTTGTGCGTCGCCAGGTGGTCGACGCTGCGGAATAAATTCCGGCAGATTTTACATTCCAACACTACGCTACACTCGTAAAGTAGCAGATTGCGGTGATCTCCTTGAGCCATTGCTTCCACGATCATCTGCACGCCTCCTGAGACAGCTGTCTGTAGCTCAGATCTGTCCTCCTGGGGTTCCGCCGCTGATTGCAAAAGCCGAGCCCTCCCGCTGAATTTTTACATGCCCGCTGCTGGCCTCCTTCGTGTCGTTGGCGGCTATCTGCAGCCTGCTCCTCGCCACCAGAAAAGGCGAAGAGGACCTGCCGCATGTGCCTCCGGCAGTGCTCGCGCTTGTGCGTCGCCAGGTGGTCGACACTACGGAGTAAATTCCGGCCGATTTTAGCTTCCAACACTACGCTACACTCGTAAAGTAGCAGATTGCGGTGATCTCCTTGAGCCATTGCTTCCCTGAGACAGCTGTCTGTAGCTGAGATCTGTTCTGGGGTTCCGCCGCTGATTGCAAAAGCCGAGCCCTCCCGCTGAATTTTTACATGCCCGCTGCTGGCCTCCTTCGTGTCGTTGGCGGCTATCTGCAGCCTGCTCCTCGCCACCAGAAAAGGCGAAGAGGACCTGCCGCATGTGCCTCCGGCAGTGCTCGCGCTTGTGCGTCGCCAGGTGGTCGACGCTGCGGAATAAATTCCGGCAGATTTTACATTCCAACACTACGCTACACTCGTAAAGTAGCAGATTGCGGTGATCTCCTTGAGCCATTGCTTCCACGATCTGCTGCACGCCTCCCGAGACAGCTGTCTGTAGCTGAGATCTGTCCTCCTGGGGTTCTGCCGCTGCCTGCAAAAGCCCAGCCCTCTTGCTAAATTTTTACATGCCCGCTGCTGGCCTCCTTCGTGTCGTTCGCGGCTATCTGCAGCCTGCTCCTTGCCACCAGAAGAGGTGAAGAGGACCTGCCGCATGTGCCTCCGGCAGTGCTCGCGCTTGTGCGTCGCCAGGTGGTCGACGCTGCGGAATAAATTCCGGCAGATTGTACATTCCAACACTACGCTACACTCGTAAAGTAGCAGATTATGGTGATCTCCTTGAGCCATTGCTTCCACGATCTGCTGCACGCCTCCTGAGACAGCTGTCTGTAGCTCAGATCTGTCCTCCTGGGGTTCCGCCGCTGAATGCAAAAGCCCAGCCCTCTTGCTGAATTTTTACATGCCCACTGCTGGCCTCCTTCGTGTCGTTCGCGGCTATCTGCAGCCTGCTCCTCGCCACCAGAAGAGTTGAAGAGGACCTGCCGCATGTGCGCTGGCAGTGCTCGCGCTTGTGCGTCGCCAGGTGGTCGACGCTGCGGAATAAATTCCGGCAGATTTTACATTCCAACACTACGCTACACTCGTAAAGTAGCAGATTGCGGTGATCTCCTTGAGCCATTGCTTCCACGATCTGCTGCACGCCTCCCGAGACAGCTGTCTGTAGCTGAGATCTGTCCTCCTGGGGTTCCGCCGCTGCCTGCAAAAGCCCAGCCCTCTTGCTAAATTTTTACATGCCCGCTGCTGGCCTCCTTCGTGTCGTTCGCGGCTATCTGCAGCCTGCTCCTCGCCACCAGAAGAGGTGAAGAGGACCTGCCGCATGTGCCTCCGGCAGAGCTCGCGCTTGTGCGTCGCCAGGTGGTCGACGCTGCGGAATAAATTCCGGCAGATTGTACATTCCAACACTACGCTACACTCGTAAAGTAGCAGATTATGGTGATCTCCTTGAGCCATTGCTTCCACGATCTGCTGCACGCCTCCTGAGACAGCTGTCTGTAGCTCAGATCTGTCCTCCTGGGGTTCTGCCGCTGAATGCAAAAGCCCAGCCCTCCCGCTGAATTTTTACATGCCCGCTGCTGGCCTCCTTCGTGTCATTGGCGGCTATCTGCAGCCTGCTCCTCGCCACGAGAAAAGGCGATGAGGACCTGCCGCATGTGCCTCCGGCAGTGCTCGCGCTTGTGCGTCGCCAGGTGGTCGACGCTGCGGAATAAATTCCGGCAGATTTTACATTCCAACACTACGCTACACTCGTAAAGTAGCAGATTGCGGTGATCTCCTTGAGCCATTGCTTCCACGATCTGCTGCACGCCTCCTGAGACAGCTTTCTGTAGCTGAGATCTGTCCTCCTGGGGTTCCGCCGCTTCTGCAAAAGCCCAGCCCTCTTGCTAAATTTTTACATGCCCGCTGCTGGCCTCCTTCGTGTCGTTCGCGGCTATCTGCAGCCTGCTCCTCGCCACCAGAAGAGGTGAAGAGGACCTGCCGCATGTGCCTCCGGCAGTGCTCGCGCTTGTGCGTCGCCAGGTGGTCGACGCTGCGGAATAAATTCCGGCAGATTTTACATTCCAACACTACGCTACACTCGTAAAGTAGCAGATTGCGGTGATCTCCTTGAGCCATTGCTTCCACGATCTGCTGCACGCCTCCTGAGACAGCTGTCTGTAGCTCAGATCTGTCCTCCTGGGGTTCCGCCGCTGAATGCAAAAGCCCAGCCCTCTTGCTGAATTTTTACATGCCCACTGCTGGCCTCCTTCGTGTCGTTCGCGGCTATCTGCAGCCTGCTCCTCGCCACCAGAAGAGTTGAAGAGGACCTGCCGCATGTGCCTCCGGCAGTGCTCGCGCTTGTGCGTCGCCAGGTGGTCGACGCTGCGGAATAAATTCCGGCAGATTTTACATTCCAACACTACGCTACACTCGTAAAGTAGCAGATTGCGGTGATCTCCTTGAGCCATTGCTTCCACGATCTGCTGCACGCCTCCTGAGACAGCTTTCTGTAGCTGAGATCTGTCCTCCTGGGGTTCCGCCGCTTCCTGCAAAAGGCCAGCCCTCTTGCTAAATTTTTACATGCCCGCTGCTGGCCTCCTTCGTGTCGTTCGCGGCTATCTGCAGCCTGCTCCTCGCCACCAGAAGAGGTGAAGAGGACCTGCCGCATGTGCCTCCGGCAGTGCTCGTGCTTGTGCGTCGCCAGGTGGTCGACGCTGCGGAATAAATTCCGGCAGATTTTACATTCCAACACTAGGCTACACTCGTAAAGTAGCAGATTGCGGTGATCTCCTTGAGCCATTGCTTCCACGATCTGCTGCACGCCTCCTGAGACAGCTGTCTGTAGCTCAGATCTGTCCTCCTGGGGTTCCGCCGCTGAATGCAAAAGCCCAGGCCTCTTGCTGAATTTTTACATGCCCACTGCTGGCCTCCTTCGTGTCGTTCGCGGCTATCTGCAGCCTGCTCCTCGCCACCAGAAGAGTTGAAGAGGACCTGCCGCATGTGCCTCCGGCAGTGCTCGCGCTTGTGCGTCGCCAGGTGGTCGACGCTGCGGAATAAATTCCGGCAGATTTTACATTCCAACACTACGTTACACTCGTAAAGTAGCAGATTGCGGTGATCTCCTTGAGCCATTGCTTCCACGATCTGCTGCACGCCTCCCGAGACAGCTGTCTGTAGCTGAGATCTGTCCTCCTGGGGTTCCGCCGCTGCCTGCAAAAGCCCAGCCCTCTTGCTAAATTTTTACATGCCCGCTGCTGGCCTCCTTCGTGTCGTTCGCGGCTATCTGCAGCCTGCTCCTTGCCACCAGAAGAGGTGAAGAGGACCTGCCGCATGTGCCTCCTGCAGTGCTCGCGCTTGTGCGTCGCCAGGTGGTCGACGCTGCGGAATAAATTCCGGCAGATTGTACATTCCAACACTACGCTACACTCGTAAAGTAGCAGATTATGGTGATCTCCTTGAGCCATTGCTTCCACGATCTGCTGCACGCCTCCTGAGACAGCTGTCTGTAGCTCAGATCTGTCCTCCTGGGGTTCCGCCGCTGAATGCAAAAGCCCAGCCCTCTTGCTGAATTTTTACATGCCCACTGCTGGCCTCCTTCGTGTCGTTCGCGGCTATCTGCAGCCTGCTCCTCGCCACCAGAAGAGTTGAAGAGGACCTGCCGCATGTGCCTCCGGCAGTGCTCGCGCTTGTGCGTCGCCAGGTGGTCGACGCTGCGGAATAAATTCCGGCAGATTTTACATTCCAACACTACGCTACACTCGTAAAGTAGCAGATTGCGGTGATCTCCTTGAGCCATTGCTTCCACGATCTGCTGCACGCCTCCCGAGACAGCTGTCTGTAGCTGAGATCTGTCCTCCTGGGGTTCCGCCGCTGCCTGCAAAAGCCCAGCCCTCTTGCTAAATTTTTACATGCCCGCTGCTGGCCTCCTTCGTGTCGTTCGCGGCTATCTGCAGCCTGCTCCTCGCCACCAGAAGAGGTGAAGAGGACCTGCCGCATGTGCCTCCGGCAGTGCTCGCGCTTGTGCGTCGCCAGGTGGTCGACGCTGCAGAATAAATTCCGGCAGATTGTACATTCCAACACTACGTTACACTCGTAAAGTAGCAGATTATGGTGATCTCCTTGAGCCATTGCTTCCACGATCTGCTGCACGCCTCCTGAGACAGCTGTCTGTAGCTCAGATCTGTCCTCCTGGGGTTCTGCCGCTGAATGCAAAAGCCCAGCCCTCCCGCTGAATTTTTACATGCCCGCTGCTGGCCTCCTTCGTGTCGTTGGCGGCTATCTGCTGCCTGCTCCTCGCCACGAGAAAAGGCGATGAGGACCTGCCGCATGTGCCTCCGGCAGTGCTCGCGCTTGTGCGTCGCCAGGTGGTCGACGCTGCGGAATAAATTCCGGCAGATTTTACATTCCAAAACTACGCTACACTCGTAAAGTAGCAGATTGCGGTGATCTCCTTGAGCCATTGCTTCCACGATCTGCTGCACGCCTCCTGAGACAGCTTTCTGTAGCTGAGATCTGTCCTGGGGTTCCGCCGCTTCCTGGAAAAGCCCAGCCCTCTTGCTAAATTTTTACATGCCCGCTGCTGGCCTCCTTCGTGTCGTTCGCGGCTATCTGCAGCCTGCTCCTCGCCACCAGAAGAGGTGAAGAGGACCTGCCGCATGTGCCTCCGGCAGTGCTCGCGCTTGTGCGTCGCCAGGTGGTCGACGCTGCGGAATAAATTCCGGCAGATTTTACATTCCAACACTACGCTACACTCGTAAAGTAGCAGATTGCGGTGATCTCCTTGAGCCATTGCTTCCACGATCTGCTGCACGCCTCCTGAGACAGCTGTCTGTAGCTCAGATCTGTCCTCCTGGGGTTCCGCCGCTGAATGCAAAAGCCCAGCCCTCTTGCTGAATTTTTACATGCCCACTGCTGGCCTCCTTCGTGTCGTTCGCGGCTATCTGCAGCCTGCTCCTCGCCACCAGAAGAGTTGAAGAGGACCTGCCGCATGTGCCTCCGGCAGTGCTCGCGCTTGTGCGTCGCCAGGTGGTCGACGCTGCGGAATAAATTCCGGCAGATTTTACATTCCAACACTACGCTACACTCGTAAAGTAGCAGATTGCGGTGATCTCCTTGAGCCATTGCTTCCACGATCTGCTGCACGCCTCCCGAGACAGCTGTCTGTAGCTGAGATCTGCTACACTCGTAAAGTAGCAGATTGCGGTGATCTCCTTGAGCCATTGCTTCCACGATCTGCTGCACGCCTCCTGAGACAGCTGTCTGTAGCTCAGATCTGTCCTCCTGGGGTTCCGCTGCTGAATGCAAAAGCCGTGCCCTCCCGCTGAATTTTGACATGCCCGCTGCTGGCCTCCTTCGTGTCGTTGGCGGCTATCTGCAGCCTGCTCCTCGCCACAAGAAAAGGCGAAGAGGACCTGCCGCATGTGCCTCCGGCAGTGCTCGCGCTTGTGCATCGCCAGGTGGTCGACGCTGCGGAGTAAATTCCGGCCGATTTTAGCTTCCAACACTACGCTACACTCGTAAAGTAGCAGATTGCGGTGATCTTGAGCCATTGCTTCCACGATCTGCTGCACGCCTCCTGAGACAGCTGTCTGTAGCTGAGATCTGTCCTCCTGGGGTTCCGCCGCTGCCTGCAAAAGCCCAGCCCTCTTGCTAAATTTTTACATGCCCGCTGCTGGCCTCCTTCGTGTCGTTCGCGGCTATCTGCAGCCTGCTCCTCGCCACCAGAAGAGGTGAAGAGGACCTGCCGCATGTGCCTCCGGCATTGCTCGCGCTTGTGCGTCGCCAGGTGGTCGACGCTGCGGAATAAATTCCGGCAGATTTTACATTCCAACACTACGCTACACTCGTAAAGTAGCAGATTGCGGTGATCTCCTTGAGCCATTGCTTCCACGATCTGCTGCACGCCTCCTGAGACAGCTGTCTGTAGCTCAGATCTGTCCTCCTGGGGTTCCGTCGCTGAATGCAAAAGCCCAGCCCTCTTGCTGAATTTTTACATGCCCACTGCTGGCCTCCTTCGTGTCGTTCGCGGCTATCTGCAGCCTGCTCCTCGCCACCAGAAGAGTTGAAGAGGACCTGCCGCATGTGCCTCCGGCAGTGCTCGCGCTTGTGCGTCGCCAGGTGGTCGACGCTGCGGAATAAATTCCGGCAGATTTTACATTCCAACACTACGTTACACCCGTAAAGTAGCAGATTGCGGTGATCTCCTTGAGCCATTGCTTCCACGATCTGCTGCACGCCTCCCGAGACAGCTGTCTGTAGCTGAGATCTGTCCTCCTGGGGTTCCGCCGCTGCCTGCAAAAGCCCAGCCCTCTTGCTAAATTTTTACATGCCCGCTGCTGGCCTCCTTCGTGTCGTTCGCGGCTATCTGCAGCCTGCTCCTTGCCACCAGAAGAGGTGAAGAGGACCTGCCGCATGTGCCTCCGGCAGTGCTCGCGCTTGTGCGTCGCCAGGTGGTCGACGCTGCGGAATAAATTCCGGCAGATTGTACATTCCAACACTACGCTACACTCGTAAAGTAGCAGATTATGGTGATCTCCTTGAGCCATTGCTTCCACGATCTGCTGCACGCCTCCTGAGACAGCTGTCTGTAGCTCAGATCTGTCCTCCTGGGGTTCCGCCGCTGAATGCAAAAGCCCAGCCCTCTTGCTGAATTTTTACATGCCCACTGCTGGCCTCCTTCGTGTCGTTCGCGGCTATCTGCAGCCTGCTCCTTGCCACCAGAAGAGGTGAAGAGGACCTGCCGCATGTGCCTCCGGCAGTGCTCGCGCTTGTGCGTCGCCAGGTGGTCGACGCTGCGGAATAAATTCCGGCAGATTTTACATTCCAACACTACGCTACACTCGTAAAGTAGCAGATTGCGGTGATCTCCTTGAGCCATTGCTTCCACGATCTGCTGCACGCCTCCCGAGACAGCTGTCTGTAGCTGAGATCTGTCCTCCTGGGGTTCCGCCGCTGCCTGCAAAAGCCCAGCCCTCTTGCTAAATTTTTACATGCCCGCTGCTGGCCTCCTTCGTGTCATTCGCGGCTATCTGCAGCCTGCTCCTCGCCACCAGAAGAGGTGAAGAGGACCTGCCGCATGTGCCTCCGGCAGTGCTCGCGCTTGTGCGTCGCCAGGTGGTCGACGCTGCGGAATAAATTCCGGCAGATTGTACATTCCAACACTACGCTACACTCGTAAAGTAGCAGATTATGGTGATCTCCTTGAGCCATTGCTTCCACGATCTGCTGCACGCCTCCTGAGACAGCTGTCTGTAGCTCAGATCTGTCCTCCTGGGGTTCCGCCGCTGAATGCAAAAGCCCAGCCCTCTTGCTGAATTTTTACATGCCCACTGCTGGCCTCCTTCGTGTCGTTCGCGGCTATCTGCAGCCTGCTCCTCGCCACCAGAAGAGTTGAAGAGGACCTGCCGCATGTGCCTCCGGCAGTGCTCGCGCTTGTGCGTCGCCAAGTGGTCGACGCTGCGGAATAAATACCGGCAGATTTTACATTCCAACACTACGCTACACTCGTAAAGTAGCAGATTGCGGTGATCTCCTTGAGCCATTGCTTCCACGATCTGCTGCACGCCTCCCGAGACAGCTGTCTGTAGCTGAGATCTGTCCTCCTGGGGTTCCGCCGCTGCCTGCAAAAGCCCAGCCCTCTTGCTAAATTTTTACATGCCCGCTGCTGGCCTCCTTCGTGTCGTTCGCGGCTATCTGCAGCCTGCTCCTCGCCACCAGAAGAGGACCTGCCGCATGTGCCTCCGGCAGTGCTCGCGGTTGTGCGTCGCCAGGTGGTCAACGCTGCGGAATAAATTCCGGCAGATTGTACATTCCAACACTACGTTACACTCGTAAAGTAGCAGATTAAGGTGATCTCCTTGAGCCATTGCTTCCACGATCTGCTGCACGCCTCCTGAGACAGCTGTCTGTAGCTCAGATCTGTCCTCCTGGGGTTCTGCCGCTGAATGCAAAAGCCCAGCCCTCCCGCTGAATTTTTACATGCCCGCTGCTGGCCTCCTTCGTGTCGTTGGCGGCTATCTGCAGCCTGCTCCTCGCCACGAGAAAAGGCGATGAGGACCTGCCGCATGTGCCTCCGGCAGTGCTCGCGCTTGTGCGTCGCCAGGTGGTCAACGCTGCGGAATAAATTCCGGCAGATTGTACATTCCAACACTACGTTACACTCGTAAAGTAGCAGATTAAGGTGATCTCCTTGAGCCATTGCTTCCACGATCTGCTGCACGCCTCCTGAGACAGCTGTCTGTAGCTCAGATCTGTCCTCCTGGGGTTCCGCCGCTGATTGCAAAAGCCGAGCCCTCCCGCTGAATTTTTACATGCCCGCTGCTGGCCTCCTTCGTGTCGTTGGCGGCTATCTGCAGCCTGCTCCTCGCCACCAGAAAAGGCGAAGAGGACCTGCCGCATGTGCCTCCGGCAGTGCTCGCGCTTGTGCGTCGCCAGGTGGTCGACACTACGGAGTAAATTCCGGCCGATTTTAGCTTCCAACACTACGCTACACTCGTAAAGTAGCAGATTGCGGTGATCTCCTTGAGCCATTGCTTCCCTGAGACAGCTGTCTGTAGCTGAGATCTGTTCTGGGGTTCCGCCGCTGCCTGCAAAAGCCCAGCCCTCTTGCTAAATTTTTACATGCCCGCTGCTGGCCTCCTTCGTGTCGTTCGCGGCTATCTGCAGCCTGCTCCTCGCCACCAGAAGAGGTGAAGAGGACCTGCCGCATGTGCCTCCGGCAGTGCTCGCGCTTGTGCGTCGCCAGGTGGTCGACGCTGCGGAATAAATTCCGGCAGATTTTACATTCCAACACTACGCTACACTCGTAAAGTAGCAGATTTCGGTGATCTCCTTGAGCCATTGCTTCCACGATCTGGTGCACGCCTTCTGAGACAGCTGTCTGTAGCTCAGATGTTTCCTCCTGGGGTTCCGCCGCTGAATGCAAAAGCCCAGCCCTCTTGCTGAATTTTTACATGCCCACTGCTGGCCTCCTTCGTGTCGTTCGCGGCTATCTGCAGCCTGCTCCTCGCCACCAGAAGAGGTGAAGAGGACCTGCCGCATGTGCCTCCGGCAGTGCTCGCGCTTGTGCGTCGCCAGGTGGTCGACGCTGCGGAATAAATTCCGGCAGATTTTACATTCCAACACTACGCTACACTCGTAAAGTAGCAGATTGCGGTGATCTCCTTGAGCCATTGCTTCCACGATCTGCTGCACGCCTCCCGAGACAGCTGTCTGTAGCTGAGATCTGTCCTCCTGGGGTTCTGCCGCTGCCTGCAAAAGCCCAGCCCTCTTGCTAAATTTTTACATGCCCGCTGCTGGCCTCCTTCGTGTCGTTCGCGGCTATCTGCAGCCTGCTCCTTGCCACCAGAAGAGGTGAAGAGGACCTGCCGCATGTGCCTCCGGCAGTGCTCGCGCTTGTGCGTCGCCAGGTGGTCGACGCTGCGGAATAAATTCCGGCAGATTGTACATTCCAACACTACGCTACACTCGTAAAGTAGCAGATTATGGTGATCTCCTTGAGCCATTGCTTCCACGATCTGCTGCACGCCTCCTGAGACAGCTGTCTGTAGCTCAGATCTGTCCTCCTGGGGTTCCGCCGCTGAATGCAAAAGCCCAGCCCTCTTGCTGAATTTTTACATGCCCACTGCTGGCCTCCTTCGTGTCGTTCGCGGCTATCTGCAGCCTGCTCCTCGCCACCAGAAGAGTTGAAGAGGACCTGCCGCATGTGCGCTGGCAGTGCTCGCGCTTGTGCGTCGCCAGGTGGTCGACGCTGCGGAATAAATTCCGGCAGATTTTACATTCCAACACTACGCTACACTCGTAAAGTAGCAGATTGCGGTGATCTCCTTGAGCCATTGCTTCCACGATCTGCTGCACGCCTCCCGAGACAGCTGTCTGTAGCTGAGATCTGTCCTCCTGGGGTTCCGCCGCTGCCTGCAAAAGCCCAGCCCTCTTGCTAAATTTTTACATGCCCGCTGCTGGCCTCCTTCGTGTCGTTCGCGGCTATCTGCAGCCTGCTCCTCGCCACCAGAAGAGGTGAAGAGGACCTGCCGCATGTGCCTCCGGCAGAGCTCGCGCTTGTGCGTCGCCAGGTGGTCGACGCTGCGGAATAAATTCCGGCAGATTGTACATTCCAACACTACGCTACACTCGTAAAGTAGCAGATTATGGTGATCTCCTTGAGCCATTGCTTCCACGATCTGCTGCACGCCTCCTGAGACAGCTGTCTGTAGCTCAGATCTGTCCTCCTGGGGTTCTGCCGCTGAATGCAAAAGCCCAGCCCTCCCGCTGAATTTTTACATGCCCGCTGCTGGCCTCCTTCGTGTCATTGGCGGCTATCTGCAGCCTGCTCCTCGCCACGAGAAAAGGCGATGAGGACCTGCCGCATGTGCCTCCGGCAGTGCTCGCGCTTGTGCGTCGCCAGGTGGTCGACGCTGCGGAATAAATTCCGGCAGATTTTACATTCCAACACTACGCTACACTCGTAAAGTAGCAGATTGCGGTGATCTCCTTGAGCCATTGCTTCCACGATCTGCTGCACGCCTCCTGAGACAGCTTTCTGTAGCTGAGATCTGTCCTCCTGGGGTTCCGCCGCTTCTGCAAAAGCCCAGCCCTCTTGCTAAATTTTTACATGCCCGCTGCTGGCCTCCTTCGTGTCGTTCGCGGCTATCTGCAGCCTGCTCCTCGCCACCAGAAGAGGTGAAGAGGACCTGCCGCATGTGCCTCCGGCAGTGCTCGCGCTTGTGCGTCGCCAGGTGGTCGACGCTGCGGAATAAATTCCGGCAGATTTTACATTCCAACACTACGCTACACTCGTAAAGTAGCAGATTGCGGTGATCTCCTTGAGCCATTGCTTCCACGATCTGCTGCACGCCTCCTGAGACAGCTGTCTGTAGCTCAGATCTGTCCTCCTGGGGTTCCGCCGCTGAATGCAAAAGCCCAGCCCTCTTGCTGAATTTTTACATGCCCACTGCTGGCCTCCTTCGTGTCGTTCGCGGCTATCTGCAGCCTGCTCCTCGCCACCAGAAGAGTTGAAGAGGACCTGCCGCATGTGCCTCCGGCAGTGCTCGCGCTTGTGCGTCGCCAGGTGGTCGACGCTGCGGAATAAATTCCGGCAGATTTTACATTCCAACACTACGCTACACTCGTAAAGTAGCAGATTGCGGTGATCTCCTTGAGCCATTGCTTCCACGATCTGCTGCACGCCTCCTGAGACAGCTTTCTGTAGCTGAGATCTGTCCTCCTGGGGTTCCGCCGCTTCCTGCAAAAGGCCAGCCCTCTTGCTAAATTTTTACATGCCCGCTGCTGGCCTCCTTCGTGTCGTTCGCGGCTATCTGCAGCCTGCTCCTCGCCACCAGAAGAGGTGAAGAGGACCTGCCGCATGTGCCTCCGGCAGTGCTCGCGCTTGTGCGTCGCCAGGTGGTCGACGCTGCGGAATAAATTCCGGCAGATTGTACATTCCAACACTACGCTACACTCGTAAAGTAGCAGATTATGGTGATCTCCTTGAGCCATTGCTTCCACGATCTGCTGCACGCCTCCTGAGACAGCTGTCTGTAGCTCAGATCTGTCCTCCTGGGGTTCCGCCGCTGAATGCAAAAGCCCAGCCCTCTTGCTGAATTTTTACATGCCCACTGCTGGCCTCCTTCGTGTCGTTCGCGGCTATCTGCAGCCTGCTCCTCGCCACCAGAAGAGTTGAAGAGGACCTGCCGCATGTGCCTCCGGCAGTGCTCGCGCTTGTGCGTCGCCAAGTGGTCGACGCTGCGGAATAAATACCGGCAGATTTTACATTCCAACACTACGCTACACTCGTAAAGTAGCAGATTGCGGTGATCTCCTTGAGCCATTGCTTCCACGATCTGCTGCACGCCTCCCGAGACAGCTGTCTGTAGCTGAGATCTGTCCTCCTGGGGTTCCGCCGCTGCCTGCAAAAGCCCAGCCCTCTTGCTAAATTTTTACATGCCCGCTGCTGGCCTCCTTCGTGTCGTTCGCGGCTATCTGCAGCCTGCTCCTCGCCACCAGAAGAGGACCTGCCGCATGTGCCTCCGGCAGTGCTCGCGGTTGTGCGTCGCCAGGTGGTCAACGCTGCGGAATAAATTCCGGCAGATTGTACATTCCAACACTACGTTACACTCGTAAAGTAGCAGATTAAGGTGATCTCCTTGAGCCATTGCTTCCACGATCTGCTGCACGCCTCCTGAGACAGCTGTCTGTAGCTCAGATCTGTCCTCCTGGGGTTCTGCCGCTGAATGCAAAAGCCCAGCCCTCCCGCTGAATTTTTACATGCCCGCTGCTGGCCTCCTTCGTGTCGTTGGCGGCTATCTGCAGCCTGCTCCTCGCCACGAGAAAAGGCGATGAGGACCTGCCGCATGTGCCTCCGGCAGTGCTCGCGCTTGTGCGTCGCCAGGTGGTCGACGCTGCGGAATAAATTCCGGCAGATTTTACATTCCAAAACTACGCTACACTCGTAAAGTAGCAGATTGCGGTGATCTCCTTGAGCCATTGCTTCCACGATCTGCTGCACGCCTCCTGAGACAGCTTTCTGTAGCTGAGATCTGTCCTGGGGTTCCGCCGCTTCCTGCAAAAGCCCAGCCCTCTTGCTAAATTTTTACATGCCCGCTGCTGGCCTCCTTCGTGTCGTTCGCGGCTATCTGCAGCCTGCTCCTCGCCACCAGAAGAGGTGAAGAGGACCTGCCGCATGTGCCTCCGGCAGTGCTCGCGCTTGTGCGTCGCCAGGTGGTCGACGCTGCGGAATAAATTCCGGCAGATTTTACATTCCAACACTACGCTACACTCGTAAAGTAGCAGATTGCGGTGATCTCCTTGAGCCATTGCTTCCACGATCTGCTGCACGCCTCCCGAGACAGCTGTCTGTAGCTGAGATCTGTCCTCCTGGGGTTCCGCCGCTGCCTGCAAAAGCCCAGCCCTCTTGCTAAATTTTTACATGCCCGCTGCTGGCCTCCTTCGTGTCGTTCGCGGCTATCTGCAGCCTGCTCCTCGCCACCAGAAGAGGTGAAGAGGACCTGCCGCATGTGCCTCCGGCAGTGCTCGCGCTTGTGCGTCGCCAGGTGGTCGACGCTGCGGAATAAATTCCGGCAGATTGTACATTCCAACACTACGCTACACTCGTAAAGTAGCAGATTATGGTGATCTCCTTGAGCCATTGCTTCCACGATCTGCTGCACGCCTCCTGAGACAGCTGTCTGTAGCTCAGATCTGTCCTCCTGGGGTTCCGCCGCTGAATGCAAAAGCCCAGCCCTCTTGCTGAATTTTTACATGCCCACTGCTGGCCTCCTTCGTGTCGTTCGCGGCTATCTGCAGCCTGCTCCTCGCCACCAGAAGAGTTGAAGAGGACCTGCCGCATGTGCCTCCGGCAGTGCTCGCGCTTGTGCGTCGCCAGGTGGTCGACGCTGCGGAATAAATTCCGGCAGATTTTACATTCCAACACTACGCTACACTCGTAAAGTAGCAGATTGCGGTGATCTCCTTGAGCCATTGCTTCCACGATCTGCTGCACGCCTCCCGAGACAGCTGTCTGTAGCTGAGATCTGTCCTCCTGGGGTTCCGCCGCTGCCTGCAAAAGCCCAGCCCTCTTGCTAAATTTTTACATGCCCGCTGCTGGCCTCCTTCGTGTCGTTCGCGGCTATCTGCAGCCTGCTCCTCGCCACCAGAAGAGGTGAAGAGGACCTGCCGCATGTGCCTCCGGCAGTGCTCGCGCTTGTGCGTCGCCAGGTGGTCAACGCTGCGGAATAAATTCCGGCAGATTGTACATTCCAACACTACGTTACACTCGTAAAGTAGCAGATTGCGGTGATCTCCTTGAGCCATTGCTTCCACGATCTGCTGCACGCCTCCTGAGACAGCTGTCTGTAGCTGAGATCTGTCCTCCTGGGGTTCCGCCGCTGCCTGCAAAAGCCCAGCCCTCTTGCTAAATTTTTACATGCCCGCTGCTGGCCTCCTTCGTGTCGTTCGCGGCTATCTGCAGCCTGCTCCTCGCCACCAGAAGAGGTGAAGAGGACCTGCCGCATGTGCCTCCGGCAGTGGTCGCGCTTGTGCGTCGCCAGGTGGTCGACGCTGCGGAATAAATTCCGGCAGATTTTACATTCCAACACTACGCTACACTCGTAAAGTAGCAGATTGCGGTGATCTCCTTGAGCCATTGCTTCCACGATCTGCTGCACGCCTCCTGAGACAGCTGTCTGTAGCTCAGATCTGTCCTCCTGGGGTTCCGCCGCTGATTGCAAAAGCCGAGCCCTCCCGCTGAATTTTTACATGCCCGCTGCTGGCCTCCTTCGTGTCGTTGGCGGCTATCTGCAGCCTGCTCCTCGCCACCAGAAAAGGCGAAGAGGACCTGCCGCATGTGCCTCCGGCAGTGCTCGCGCTTGTGCGTCGCCAGGTGGTCGACACTACGGAGTAAATTCCGGCCGATTTTAGCTTCCAACACTACGCTACACTCGTAAAGTAGCAGATTGCGGTGATCTCCTTGAGCCATTGCTTCCCTGAGACAGCTGTCTGTAGCTGAGATCTGTTCTGGGGTTCCGCCGCTGCCTGCAAAAGCCCAGCCCTCTTGCTAAATTTTTACATGCCCGCTGCTGGCCTCCTTCGTGTCGTTCGCGGCTATCTGCAGCCTGCTCCTCGCCACCAGAAGAGGTGAAGAGGACCTGCCGCATGTGCCTCCGGCAGTGCTCGCGCTTGTGCGTCGCCAGGTGGTCGACGCTGCGGAATAAATTCCGGCAGATTTTACATTCCAACACTACGCTACACTCGTAAAGTAGCAGATTTCGGTGATCTCCTTGAGCCATTGCTTCCACGATCTGGTGCACGCCTTCTGAGACAGCTGTCTGTAGCTCAGATGTTTCCTCCTGGGGTTCCGCCGCTGAATGCAAAAGCCCAGCCCTCTTGCTGAATTTTTACATGCCCACTGCTGGCCTCCTTCGTGTCGTTCGCGGCTATCTGCAGCCTGCTCCTCGCCACCAGAAGAGGTGAAGAGGACCTGCCGCATGTGCCTCCGGCAGTGCTCGCGCTTGTGCGTCGCCAGGTGGTCGACGCTGCGGAATAAATTCCGGCAGATTTTACATTCCAACACTACGCTACACTCGTAAAGTAGCAGATTGCGGTGATCTCCTTGAGCCATTGCTTCCACGATCTGCTGCACGCCTCCCGAGACAGCTGTCTGTAGCTGAGATCTGTCCTCCTGGGGTTCTGCCGCTGCCTGCAAAAGCCCAGCCCTCTTGCTAAATTTTTACATGCCCGCTGCTGGCCTCCTTCGTGTCGTTCGCGGCTATCTGCAGCCTGCTCCTTGCCACCAGAAGAGGTGAAGAGGACCTGCCGCATGTGCCTCCGGCAGTGCTCGCGCTTGTGCGTCGCCAGGTGGTCGACGCTGCGGAATAAATTCCGGCAGATTGTACATTCCAACACTACGCTACACTCGTAAAGTAGCAGATTATGGTGATCTCCTTGAGCCATTGCTTCCACGATCTGCTGCACGCCTCCTGAGACAGCTGTCTGTAGCTCAGATCTGTCCTCCTGGGGTTCCGCCGCTGAATGCAAAAGCCCAGCCCTCTTGCTGAATTTTTACATGCCCACTGCTGGCCTCCTTCGTGTCGTTCGCGGCTATCTGCAGCCTGCTCCTCGCCACCAGAAGAGTTGAAGAGGACCTGCCGCATGTGCGCTGGCAGTGCTCGCGCTTGTGCGTCGCCAGGTGGTCGACGCTGCGGAATAAATTCCGGCAGATTTTACATTCCAACACTACGCTACACTCGTAAAGTAGCAGATTGCGGTGATCTCCTTGAGCCATTGCTTCCACGATCTGCTGCACGCCTCCCGAGACAGCTGTCTGTAGCTGAGATCTGTCCTCCTGGGGTTCCGCCGCTGCCTGCAAAAGCCCAGCCCTCTTGCTAAATTTTTACATGCCCGCTGCTGGCCTCCTTCGTGTCGTTCGCGGCTATCTGCAGCCTGCTCCTCGCCACCAGAAGAGGTGAAGAGGACCTGCCGCATGTGCCTCCGGCAGAGCTCGCGCTTGTGCGTCGCCAGGTGGTCGACGCTGCGGAATAAATTCCGGCAGATTGTACATTCCAACACTACGCTACACTCGTAAAGTAGCAGATTATGGTGATCTCCTTGAGCCATTGCTTCCACGATCTGCTGCACGCCTCCTGAGACAGCTGTCTGTAGCTCAGATCTGTCCTCCTGGGGTTCTGCCGCTGAATGCAAAAGCCCAGCCCTCCCGCTGAATTTTTACATGCCCGCTGCTGGCCTCCTTCGTGTCATTGGCGGCTATCTGCAGCCTGCTCCTCGCCACGAGAAAAGGCGATGAGGACCTGCCGCATGTGCCTCCGGCAGTGCTCGCGCTTGTGCGTCGCCAGGTGGTCGACGCTGCGGAATAAATTCCGGCAGATTTTACATTCCAACACTACGCTACACTCGTAAAGTAGCAGATTGCGGTGATCTCCTTGAGCCATTGCTTCCACGATCTGCTGCACGCCTCCTGAGACAGCTTTCTGTAGCTGAGATCTGTCCTCCTGGGGTTCCGCCGCTTCTGCAAAAGCCCAGCCCTCTTGCTAAATTTTTACATGCCCGCTGCTGGCCTCCTTCGTGTCGTTCGCGGCTATCTGCAGCCTGCTCCTCGCCACCAGAAGAGGTGAAGAGGACCTGCCGCATGTGCCTCCGGCAGTGCTCGCGCTTGTGCGTCGCCAGGTGGTCGACGCTGCGGAATAAATTCCGGCAGATTTTACATTCCAACACTACGCTACACTCGTAAAGTAGCAGATTGCGGTGATCTCCTTGAGCCATTGCTTCCACGATCTGCTGCACGCCTCCTGAGACAGCTGTCTGTAGCTCAGATCTGTCCTCCTGGGGTTCCGCCGCTGAATGCAAAAGCCCAGCCCTCTTGCTGAATTTTTACATGCCCACTGCTGGCCTCCTTCGTGTCGTTCGCGGCTATCTGCAGCCTGCTCCTCGCCACCAGAAGAGTTGAAGAGGACCTGCCGCATGTGCCTCCGGCAGTGCTCGCGCTTGTGCGTCGCCAGGTGGTCGACGCTGCGGAATAAATTCCGGCAGATTTTACATTCCAACACTACGCTACACTCGTAAAGTAGCAGATTGCGGTGATCTCCTTGAGCCATTGCTTCCACGATCTGCTGCACGCCTCCTGAGACAGCTTTCTGTAGCTGAGATCTGTCCTCCTGGGGTTCCGCCGCTTCCTGCAAAAGGCCAGCCCTCTTGCTAAATTTTTACATGCCCGCTGCTGGCCTCCTTCGTGTCGTTCGCGGCTATCTGCAGCCTGCTCCTCGCCACCAGAAGAGGTGAAGAGGACCTGCCGCATGTGCCTCCGGCAGTGCTCGTGCTTGTGCGTCGCCAGGTGGTCGACGCTGCGGAATAAATTCCGGCAGATTTTACATTCCAACACTAGGCTACACTCGTAAAGTAGCAGATTGCGGTGATCTCCTTGAGCCATTGCTTCCACGATCTGCTGCACGCCTCCTGAGACAGCTGTCTGTAGCTCAGATCTGTCCTCCTGGGGTTCCGCCGCTGAATGCAAAAGCCCAGGCCTCTTGCTGAATTTTTACATGCCCACTGCTGGCCTCCTTCGTGTCGTTCGCGGCTATCTGCAGCCTGCTCCTCGCCACCAGAAGAGTTGAAGAGGACCTGCCGCATGTGCCTCCGGCAGTGCTCGCGCTTGTGCGTCGCCAGGTGGTCGACGCTGCGGAATAAATTCCGGCAGATTTTACATTCCAACACTACGTTACACTCGTAAAGTAGCAGATTGCGGTGATCTCCTTGAGCCATTGCTTCCACGATCTGCTGCACGCCTCCCGAGACAGCTGTCTGTAGCTGAGATCTGTCCTCCTGGGGTTCCGCCGCTGCCTGCAAAAGCCCAGCCCTCTTGCTAAATTTTTACATGCCCGCTGCTGGCCTCCTTCGTGTCGTTCGCGGCTATCTGCAGCCTGCTCCTTGCCACCAGAAGAGGTGAAGAGGACCTGCCGCATGTGCCTCCTGCAGTGCTCGCGCTTGTGCGTCGCCAGGTGGTCGACGCTGCGGAATAAATTCCGGCAGATTGTACATTCCAACACTACGTTACACTCGTAAAGTAGCAGATTATGGTGATCTCCTTGAGCCATTGCTTCCACGATCTGCTGCACGCCTCCTGAGACAGCTGTCTGTAGCTCAGATCTGTCCTCCTGGGGTTCTGCCGCTGAATGCAAAAGCCCAGCCCTCCCGCTGAATTTTTACATGCCCGCTGCTGGCCTCCTTCGTGTCGTTGGCGGCTATCTGCTGCCTGCTCCTCGCCACGAGAAAAGGCGATGAGGACCTGCCGCATGTGCCTCCGGCAGTGCTCGCGCTTGTGCGTCGCCAGGTGGTCGACGCTGCGGAATAAATTCCGGCAGATTTTACATTCCAAAACTACGCTACACTCGTAAAGTAGCAGATTGCGGTGATCTCCTTGAGCCATTGCTTCCACGATCTGCTGCACGCCTCCTGAGACAGCTTTCTGTAGCTGAGATCTGTCCTGGGGTTCCGCCGCTTCCTGGAAAAGCCCAGCCCTCTTGCTAAATTTTTACATGCCCGCTGCTGGCCTCCTTCGTGTCGTTCGCGGCTATCTGCAGCCTGCTCCTCGCCACCAGAAGAGGTGAAGAGGACCTGCCGCATGTGCCTCCGGCAGTGCTCGCGCTTGTGCGTCGCCAGGTGGTCGACGCTGCGGAATAAATTCCGGCAGATTTTACATTCCAACACTACGCTACACTCGTAAAGTAGCAGATTGCGGTGATCTCCTTGAGCCATTGCTTCCACGATCTGCTGCACGCCTCCTGAGACAGCTGTCTGTAGCTCAGATCTGTCCTCCTGGGGTTCCGCCGCTGAATGCAAAAGCCCAGCCCTCTTGCTGAATTTTTACATGCCCACTGCTGGCCTCCTTCGTGTCGTTCGCGGCTATCTGCAGCCTGCTCCTCGCCACCAGAAGAGTTGAAGAGGACCTGCCGCATGTGCCTCCGGCAGTGCTCGCGCTTGTGCGTCGCCAGGTGGTCGACGCTGCGGAATAAATTCCGGCAGATTTTACATTCCAACACTACGCTACACTCGTAAAGTAGCAGATTGCGGTGATCTCCTTGAGCCATTGCTTCCACGATCTGCTGCACGCCTCCCGAGACAGCTGTCTGTAGCTGAGATCTGCTACACTCGTAAAGTAGCAGATTGCGGTGATCTCCTTGAGCCATTGCTTCCACGATCTGCTGCACGCCTCCTGAGACAGCTGTCTGTAGCTCAGATCTGTCCTCCTGGGGTTCCGCTGCTGAATGCAAAAGCCGTGCCCTCCCGCTGAATTTTGACATGCCCGCTGCTGGCCTCCTTCGTGTCGTTGGCGGCTATCTGCAGCCTGCTCCTCGCCACAAGAAAAGGCGAAGAGGACCTGCCGCATGTGCCTCCGGCAGTGCTCGCGCTTGTGCATCGCCAGGTGGTCGACGCTGCGGAGTAAATTCCGGCCGATTTTAGCTTCCAACACTACGCTACACTCGTAAAGTAGCAGATTGCGGTGATCTCCTTGAGCCATTGCTTCCACGATCTGCTGCACGCCTCCTGAGACAGCTGTCTGTAGCTGAGATCTGTCCTCCTGGGGTTCCGCCGCTGCCTGCAAAAGCCCAGCCCTCTTGCTAAATTTTTACATGCCCGCTGCTGGCCTCCTTCGTGTCGTTCGCGGCTATCTGCAGCCTGCTCCTCGCCACCAGAAGAGGTGAAGAGGACCTGCCGCATGTGCCTCCGGCATTGCTCGCGCTTGTGCGTCGCCAGGTGGTCGACGCTGCGGAATAAATTCCGGCAGATTTTACATTCCAACACTACGCTACACTCGTAAAGTAGCAGATTGCGGTGATCTCCTTGAGCCATTGCTTCCACGATCTGCTGCACGCCTCCTGAGACAGCTGTCTGTAGCTCAGATCTGTCCTCCTGGGGTTCCGTCGCTGAATGCAAAAGCCCAGCCCTCTTGCTGAATTTTTACATGCCCACTGCTGGCCTCCTTCGTGTCGTTCGCGGCTATCTGCAGCCTGCTCCTCGCCACCAGAAGAGTTGAAGAGGACCTGCCGCATGTGCCTCCGGCAGTGCTCGCGCTTGTGCGTCGCCAGGTGGTCGACGCTGCGGAATAAATTCCGGCAGATTTTACATTCCAACACTACGTTACACCCGTAAAGTAGCAGATTGCGGTGATCTCCTTGAGCCATTGCTTCCACGATCTGCTGCACGCCTCCCGAGACAGCTGTCTGTAGCTGAGATCTGTCCTCCTGGGGTTCCGCCGCTGCCTGCAAAAGCC
This sequence comes from Amblyomma mixtum, assembly GCF_055824585.1. NCBI lineage: Eukaryota > Metazoa > Arthropoda > Arachnida > Ixodida > Ixodidae > Amblyomma > Amblyomma mixtum. The sequence goes on from NC_143012.1 coordinate 147,161,818, forward strand.
CAGCCCTCTTGCTAAATTTTTACATGCCCGCTGCTGGCCTCCTTCGTGTCGTTCGCGGCTATCTGCAGCCTGCTCCTTGCCACCAGAAGAGGTGAAGAGGACCTGCCGCATGTGCCTCCGGCAGTGCTCGCGCTTGTGCGTCGCCAGGTGGTCGACGCTGCGGAATAAATTCCGGCAGATTGTACATTCCAACACTACGCTACACTCGTAAAGTAGCAGATTATGGTGATCTCCTTGAGCCATTGCTTCCACGATCTGCTGCACGCCTCCTGAGACAGCTGTCTGTAGCTCAGATCTGTCCTCCTGGGGTTCCGCCGCTGAATGCAAAAGCCCAGCCCTCTTGCTGCATTTTTACATGCCCACTGCTGGCCTCCTTCGTGTCGTTCGCGGCTATCTGCAGCCTGCTCCTTGCCACCAGAAGAGGTGAAGAGGACCTGCCGCATGTGCCTCCGGCAGTGCTCGCGCTTGTGCGTCGCCAGGTGGTCGACGCTGCGGAATAAATTCCGGCAGATTTTACATTCCAACACTACGCTACACTCGTAAAGTAGCAGATTGCGGTGATCTCCTTGAGCCATTGCTTCCACGATCTGCTGCACGCCTCCCGAGACAGCTGTCTGTAGCTGAGATCTGTCCTCCTGGGGTTCCGCCGCTGCCTGCAAAAGCCCAGCCCTCTTGCTAAATTTTTACATGCCCGCTGCTGGCCTCCTTCGTGTCATTCGCGGCTATCTGCAGCCTGCTCCTCGCCACCAGAAGAGGTGAAGAGGACCTGCCGCATGTGCCTCCGGCAGTGCTCGCGCTTGTGCGTCGCCAGGTGGTCGACGCTGCGGAATAAATTCCGGCAGATTGTACATTCCAACACTACGCTACACTCGTAAAGTAGCAGATTATGGTGATCTCCTTGAGCCATTGCTTCCACGATCTGCTGCACGCCTCCTGAGACAGCTGTCTGTAGCTCAGATCTGTCCTGGGGTTCCGCCGCTGAATGCAAAAGCCCAGCCCTCTTGCTGAATTTTTACATGCCCACTGCTGGCCTCCTTCGTGTCGTTCGCGGCTATCTGCAGCCTGCTCCTCGCCACCAGAAGAGTTGAAGAGGACCTGCCGCATGTGCCTCCGGCAGTGCTCGCGCTTGTGCGTCGCCAAGTGGTCGACGCTGCGGAATAAATTCCGGCAGATTTTACATTCCAACACTACGCTACACTCGTAAAGTAGCAGATTGCGGTGATCTCCTTGAGCCATTGCTTCCACGATCTGCTGCACGCCTCCCGAGACAGCTGTCTGTAGCTGAGATCTGTCCTCCTGGGGTTCCGCCGCTGCCTGCAAAAGCCCAGCCCTCTTGCTAAATTTTTACATGCCCGCTGCTGGCCTCCTTCGTGTCGTTCGCGGCTATCTGCAGCCTGCTCCTCGCCACCAGAAGAGGTGAAGAGGACCTGCCGCATGTGCCTCCGGCAGTGCTCGCGCTTGTGCGTCGCCAGGTGGTCGACGCTGCGGAATAAATTCCGGCAGATTTTACATTCCAACACTACGCTACACTCGTAAAGTAGCAGATTGCGGTGATCTCCTTGAGCCATTGCTTCCACGATCTGCTCCACGCCTCCCGAGACAGCTGTCTGTAGCTGAGATCTGTCCTCCTGGGGTTCCGCCGCTGCCTGCAAAAGCCCAGCCCTCTTGCTAAATTTTTACATGCCCGCTGCTGGCCTCCTTCGTGTCGTTCGCGGCTATCTGCAGCCTGCTCCTCGCCACCAGAAGAGGTGAAGAGGACCTGCCGCATGTGCCTCCGGCAGTGCTCGCGCTTGTGCGTCGCCAGGTGGTCGACGCTGCGGAATAAATTCCGGCAGATTGTACATTCCAACACTACGCTACACTCGTAAAGTAGCAGATTATGGTGATCTCCTTGAGCCATTGCTTCCACGATCTGCTGTACGCCTCCTGAGACAGCTGTCTGTAGCTCAGATCTGTCCTCCTGGGGTTCCGCCGCTGAATGCAAAAGCCCAGCCCTCTTGCTGAATTTTTACATGCCCACTGCTGGCCTCCTTCGTGTCGTTCGCGGCTATCTGCAGCCTGCTCCTCGCCACCAGAAGAGTTGAAGAGGACCTGCCGCATGTGCCTCCGGCAGTGCTCGCGCTTGTGCGTCGCCAGGTGGTCGACGCTGCGGAATAAATTCCGGCAGATTTTACATTCCAACACTACGCTACACTCGTAAAGTAGCAGATTGCGGTGATCTCCTTGAGCCATTGCTTCCACGATCTGCTGCACGCCTCCCGAGACAGCTGTCTGTAGCTGAGATCTGTCCTCCTGGGGTTCCGCCGCTGCCTGCAAAAGCCCAGCCCTCTTGCTAAATTTTTACATGCCCGCTGCTGGCCTCCTTCGTGTCGTTCGCGGCTATCTGCAGCCTGCTCCTCGCCACCAGAAGAGGTGAAGAGGACCTGCCGCATGTGCCTCCGGCAGTGCTCGCGGTTGTGCGTCGCCAGGTGGTCAACGCTGCGGAATAAATTCCGGCAGATTGTACATTCCAACACTACGTTACACTCGTAAAGTAGCAGATTAAGGTGATCTCCTTGAGCCATTGCTTCCACGATCTCCTGCACGCCTCCTGAGACAGCTGTCTGTAGCTCAGATCTGTCCTCCTGGGGTTCTGCCGCTGAATGCAAAAGCCCAGCCCTCCCGCTGAATTTTTACATGCCCACTGCTGGCCTCCTTCGTGTCGTTGGCGGCTATCTGCAGCCTGCTCCTCGCCACGAGAAAAGGCGATGAGGACCTGCCGCATGTGCCTCCGGCAGTGCTCGCGCTTGTGCGTCGCCAGGTGGTCGACGCTGCGGAATAAATTCCGGCAGATTTTACATTCCAAAACTACGCTACACTCGTAAAGTAGCAGATTGCGGTGATCTCCTTGAGCCATTGCTTCCACGATCTGCTGCACGCCTCCTGAGACAGCTTTCTGTAGCTGAGATCTGTCCTGGGGTTCCGCCGCTTCCTGCAAAAGCCCAGCCCTCTTGCTAAATTTTTACATGCCCGCTGCTGGCCTCCTTCGTGTCGTTCGCGGCTATCTGCAGCCTGCTCCTCGCCACCAGAAGAGGTGAAGAGGACCTGCCGCATGTGCCTCCGGCAGTGCTCGCGCTTGTGCGTCGCCAGGTGGTCGACGCTGCGGAATAAATTCCGGCAGATTTTACATTCCAACACTACGCTACACTCGTAAAGTAGCAGATTGCGGTGATCTCCTTGAGCCATTGCTTCCACGATCTGCTGCACGCCTCCCGAGACAGCTGTCTGTAGCTGAGATCTGTCCTCCTGGGGTTCCGCCGCTGCCTGCAAAAGCCCAGCCCTCTTGCTAAATTTTTACATGCCCGCTGCTGGCCTCCTTCGTGTCGTTCGCGGCTATCTGCAGCCTGCTCCTCGCCACCAGAAGAGGTGAAGAGGACCTGCCGCATGTGCCTCCGGCAGTGCTCGCGCTTGTGCGTCGCCAGGTGGTCGACGCTGCGGAATAAATTCCGGCAGATTGTACATTCCAACACTACGCTACACTCGTAAAGTAGCAGATTATGGTGATCTCCTTGAGCCATTGCTTCCACGATCTGCTGCACGCCTCCTGAGACAGCTGTCTGTAGCTCAGATCTGTCCTCCTGGGGTTCCGCCGCTGAATGCAAAAGCCCAGCCCTCTTGCTGAATTTTTACATGCCCACTGCTGGCCTCCTTCGTGTCGTTCGCGGCTATCTGCAGCCTGCTCCTCGCCACCAGAAGAGTTGAAGAGGACCTGCCGCATGTGCCTCCGGCAGTGCTCGCGCTTGTGCGTCGCCAGGTGGTCGACGCTGCGGAATAAATTCCGGCAGATTTTACATTCCAACACTACGCTACACTCGTAAAGTAGCAGATTGCGGTGATCTCCTTGAGCCATTGCTTCCACGATCTGCTGCACGCCTCCTGAGACAGCTGTCTGTAGCTCAGATCTGTCCTCCTGGGGTTCCGTCGCTGAATGCAAAAGCCCAGCCCTCTTGCTGAATTTTTACATGCCCACTGCTGGCCTCCTTCGTGTCGTTCGCGGCTATCTGCAGCCTGCTCCTCGCCACCAGAAGAGTTGAAGAGGACCTGCCGCATGTGCCTCCGGCAGTGCTCGCGCTTGTGCGTCGCCAGGTGGTCGACGCTGCGGAATAAATTCCGGCAGATTTTACATTCCAACACTACGTTACACCCGTAAAGTAGCAGATTGCGGTGATCTCCTTGAGCCATTGCTTCCACGATCTGCTGCACGCCTCCCGAGACAGCTGTCTGTAGCTGAGATCTGTCCTCCTGGGGTTCCGCCGCTGCCTGCAAAAGCCCAGCCCTCTTGCTAAATTTTTACATGCCCGCTGCTGGCCTCCTTCGTGTCGTTCGCGGCTATCTGCAGCCTGCTCCTTGCCACCAGAAGAGGTGAAGAGGACCTGCCGCATGTGCCTCCGGCAGTGCTCGCGCTTGTGCGTCGCCAGGTGGTCGACGCTGCGGAATAAATTCCGGCAGATTGTACATTCCAACACTACGCTACACTCGTAAAGTAGCAGATTATGGTGATCTCCTTGAGCCATTGCTTCCACGATCTGCTGCACGCCTCCTGAGACAGCTGTCTGTAGCTCAGATCTGTCCTCCTGGGGTTCCGCCGCTGAATGCAAAAGCCCAGCCCTCTTGCTGAATTTTTACATGCCCACTGCTGGCCTCCTTCGTGTCGTTCGCGGCTATCTGCAGCCTGCTCCTCGCCACCAGAAGAGTTGAAGAGGACCTGCCGCATGTGCCTCCCGCAGTGCTCGCGCTTGTGCGTCGCCAAGTGGTCGACGCTGCGGAATAAATTCCGGCAGATTTTACATTCCAACACTACGCTACACTCGTAAAGTAGCAGATTGCGGTGATCTCCTTGAGCCATTGCTTCCACGATCTGCTGCACGCCTCCCGAGACAGCTGTCTGTAGCTGAGATCTGTCCTCCTGGGGTTCCGCCGCTGCCTGCAAAAGCCCAGCCCTCTTGCTAAATTTTTACATGCCCGCTGCTGGCCTCCTTCGTGTCATTCGCGGCTATCTGCAGCCTGCTCCTCGCCACCAGAAGAGGTGAAGAGGACCTGCCGCATGTGCCTCCGGCAGTGCTCGCGCTTGTGCGTCGCCAGGTGGTCGACGCTGCGGAATAAATTCCGGCAGATTGTACATTCCAACACTACGCTACACTCGTAAAGTAGCAGATTATGGTGATCTCCTTGAGCCATTGCTTCCACGATCTGCTGCACGCCTCCTGAGACAGCTGTCTGTAGCTCAGATCTGTCCTCCTGGGGTTCTGCCGCTGAATGCAAAAGCCCAGCCCTCCCGCTGAATTTTTACATGCCCGCTGCTGGCCTCCTTCGTGTCGTTGGCGGCTATCTGCAGCCTGCTCCTCGCCACGAGAAAAGGCGATGAGGACCTGCCGCATGTGCCTCCGGCAGTGCTCGCGCTTGTGCGTCGCCAGGTGGTCGACGCTGCGGAATAAATTCCGGCAGATTTTACATTCCAACACTACGCTACACTCGTAAAGTAGCAGATTGCGGTGATCTCCTTGAGCCATTGCTTCCACGATCTGCTGCACGCCTCCTGAGACAGCTGTCTGTAGCTCAGATCTGTCCTCCTGGGGTTCCGTCGCTGAATGCAAAAGCCCAGCCCTCTTGCTGAATTTTTACATGCCCACTGCTGGCCTCCTTCGTGTCGTTCGCGGCTATCTGCAGCCTGCTCCTCGCCACCAGAAGAGTTGAAGAGGACCTGCCGCATGTGCCTCCGGCAGTGCTCGCGCTTGTGCGTCGCCAGGTGGTCGACGCTGCGGAATAAATTCCGGCAGATTTTACATTCCAACACTACGTTACACCCGTAAAGTAGCAGATTGCGGTGATCTCCTTGAGCCATTGCTTCCACGATCTGCTGCACGCCTCCCGAGACAGCTGTCTGTAGCTGAGATCTGTCCTCCTGGGGTTCCGCCGCTGCCTGCAAAAGCCCAGCCCTCTTGCTAAATTTTTACATGCCCGCTGCTGGCCTCCTTCGTGTCGTTCGCGGCTATCTGCAGCCTGCTCCTTGCCACCAGAAGAGGTGAAGAGGACCTGCCGCATGTGCCTCCGGCAGTGCTCGCGCTTGTGCGTCGCCAGGTGGTCGACGCTGCGGAATAAATTCCGGCAGATTGTACATTCCAACACTACGCTACACTCGTAAAGTAGCAGATTATGGTGATCTCCTTGAGCCATTGCTTCCACGATCTGCTGCACGCCTCCTGAGACAGCTGTCTGTAGCTCAGATCTGTCCTCCTGGGGTTCCGCCGCTGAATGCAAAAGCCCAGCCCTCTTGCTGAATTTTTACATGCCCACTGCTGGCCTCCTTCGTGTCGTTCGCGGCTATCTGCAGCCTGCTCCTCGCCACCAGAAGAGTTGAAGAGGACCTGCCGCATGTGCCTCCGGCAGTGCTCGCGCTTGTGCGTCGCCAGGTGGTCGACGCTGCGGAATAAATTCCGGCAGATTTTACATTCCAACACTACGCTACACTCGTAAAGTAGCAGATTGCGGTGATCTCCTTGAGCCATTGCTTCCACGATCTGCTGCACGCCTCCCGAGACAGCTGTCTGTAGCTGAGATCTGTCCTCCTGGGGTTCCGCCGCTGCCTGCAAAAGCCCAGCCCTCTTGCTAAATTTTTACATGCCCGCTGCTGGCCTCCTTCGTGTCATTCGCGGCTATCTGCAGCCTGCTCCTCGCCACCAGAAGAGGTGAAGAGGACCTGCCGCATGTGCCTCCGGCAGTGCTCGCGCTTGTGCGTCGCCAGGTGGTCGACGCTGCGGAATAAATTCCGGCAGATTGTACATTCCAACACTACGCTACACTCGTAAAGTAGCAGATTATGGTGATCTCCTTGAGCCATTGCTTCCACGATCTGCTGCACGCCTCCTGAGACAGCTGTCTGTAGCTCAGATCTGTCCTCCTGGGGTTCCGCCGCTGAATGCAAAAGCCCAGCCCTCTTGCTGAATTTTTACATGCCCACTGCTGGCCTCCTTCGTGTCGTTCGCGGCTATCTGCAGCCTGCTCCTCGCCACGAGAAAAGGCGATGAGGACCTGCCGCATGTGCCTCCGGCAGTGCTCGCGCTTGTGCGTCGCCAGGTGGTCGACGCTGCGGAATAAATTCCGGCAGATTTTACATTCCAAAACTACGCTACACTCGTAAAGTAGCAGATTGCGGTGATCTCCTTGAGCCATTGCTTCCACGATCTGCTGCACGCCTCCTGAGACAGCTGTCTGTAGCTCAGATCTGTCCTCCTGGGGTTCCGTCGCTGAATGCAAAAGCCCAGCCCTCTTGCTGAATTTTTACATGCCCACTGCTGGCCTCCTTCGTGTCGTTCGCGGCTATCTGCAGCCTGCTCCTCGCCACCAGAAGAGTTGAAGAGGACCTGCCGCATGTGCCTCCGGCAGTGCTCGCGCTTGTGCGTCGCCAGGTGGTCGACGCTGCGGAATAAATTCCGGCAGATTTTACATTCCAACACTACGTTACACCCGTAAAGTAGCAGATTGCGGTGATCTCCTTGAGCCATTGCTTCCACGATCTGCTGCACGCCTCCCGAGACAGCTGTCTGTAGCTGAGATCTGTCCTCCTGGGGTTCCGCCGCTGCCTGCAAAAGCCCAGCCCTCTTGCTAAATTTTTACATGCCCGCTGCTGGCCTCCTTCGTGTCGTTCGCGGCTATCTGCAGCCTGCTCCTTGCCACCAGAAGAGGTGAAGAGGACCTGCCGCATGTGCCTCCGGCAGTGCTCGCGCTTGTGCGTCGCCAGGTGGTCGACGCTGCGGAATAAATTCCGGCAGATTGTACATTCCAACACTACGCTACACTCGTAAAGTAGCAGATTATGGTGATCTCCTTGAGCCATTGCTTCCACGATCTGCTGCACGCCTCCTGAGACAGCTGTCTGTAGCTCAGATCTGTCCTCCTGGGGTTCCGCCGCTGAATGCAAAAGCCCAGCCCTCTTGCTGCATTTTTACATGCCCACTGCTGGCCTCCTTCGTGTCGTTCGCGGCTATCTGCAGCCTGCTCCTTGCCACCAGAAGAGGTGAAGAGGACCTGCCGCATGTGCCTCCGGCAGTGCTCGCGCTTGTGCGTCGCCAGGTGGTCGACGCTGCGGAATAAATTCCGGCAGATTTTACATTCCAACACTACGCTACACTCGTAAAGTAGCAGATTGCGGTGATCTCCTTGAGCCATTGCTTCCACGATCTGCTGCACGCCTCCCGAGACAGCTGTCTGTAGCTGAGATCTGTCCTCCTGGGGTTCCGCCGCTGCCTGCAAAAGCCCAGCCCTCTTGCTAAATTTTTACATGCCCGCTGCTGGCCTCCTTCGTGTCGTTCGCGGCTATCTGCAGCCTGCTCCTCGCCACCAGAAGAGGTGAAGAGGACCTGCCGCATGTGCCTCCGGCAGTGCTCGCGCTTGTGCGTCGCCAGGTGGTCGACGCTGCGGAATAAATTCCGGCAGATTGTACATTCCAACACTACGCTACACTCGTAAAGTAGCAGATTATGGTGATCTCCTTGAGCCATTGCTTCCACGATCTGCTGCACGCCTCCTGAGACAGCTGTCTGTAGCTCAGATCTGTCCTCCTGGGGTTCCGCCGCTGAATGCAAAAGCCCAGCCCTCTTGCTGAATTTTTACATGCCCACTGCTGGCCTCCTTCGTGTCGTTCGCGGCTATCTGCAGCCTGCTCCTCGCCACCAGAAGAGTTGAAGAGGACCTGCCGCATGTGCCTCCGGCAGTGCTCGCGCTTGTGCGTCGCCAGGTGGTCGACGCTGCGGAATAAATTCCGGCAGATTTTACATTCCAACACTACGCTACACTCGTAAAGTAGCAGATTGCGGTGATCTCCTTGAGCCATTGCTTCCACGATCTGCTGCACGCCTCCCGAGACAGCTGTCTGTAGCTCAGATCTGTCCTCCTGGGGTTCCGCCGCTGCCTGCAAAAGCCCAGCCCTCTTGCTAAATTTTTACATGCCCGCTGCTGGCCTCCTTCGTGTCGTTCGCGGCTATCTGCAGCCTGCTCCTCGCCACCAGAAGAGGTGAAGAGGACCTGCCGCATGTGCCTCCGGCAGTGCTCGCGCTTGTGCGTCGCCAGGTGGTCAACGCTGCGGAATAAATTCCGGCAGATTGTACATTCCAACACTACGTTACACTCGTAAAGTAGCAGATTAAGGTGATCTCCTTGAGCCATTGCTTCCACGATCTGCTGCACGCCTCCTGAGACAGCTGTCTGTAGCTCAGATCTGTCCTCCTGGGGTTCTGCCGCTGAATGCAAAAGCCCAGCCCTCCCGCTGAATTTTTACATGCCCGCTGCTGGCCTCCTTCGTGTCGTTGGCGGCTATCTGCAGCCTGCTCCTCGCCACCAGAAGAGGCGATGAGGACCTGCCGCATGTGCCTCCGGCAGTGCTCGCGCTTGTGCGTCGCCAGGTGGTCGACGCTGCGGAATAAATTCCGGCAGATTTTACATTCCAAAACTACGCTACACTCGTAAAGTAGCAGATTAAGGTGATCTCCTTGAGCCATTGCTTCCACGATCTGCTGCACGCCTCCTGAGACAGCTGTCTGTAGCTCAGATCTGTCCTCCTGGGGTTCTGCCGCTGAATGCAAAAGCCCAGCCCTCTTGCTAAATTTTAAATGCCCGCTGCTGGCCTCCTTCGTGTCGTTCGCGGCTATCTGCAGCCTGCTCCTCGCCACCAGAAGAGGCGATGAGGACCTGCCGCATGTGCCTCCGGCAGTGCTCGCGCTTGTGCGTCGCCAGGTGGTCGACGCTGCGGAATAAATTCCGGCAGATTTTACATTCCAACACTACGCTACACTCGTAAAGTAGCAGATTGCGGTGATCTCCTTGAGCCATTGCTTCCACGATCTGCTGCACGCCTCCTGAGACAGCTGTCTGTAGCTGAGATCTGTCCTCCTGGGGTTCCGCCGCTGCCTGCAAAAGCCCAGCCCTCTTGCTAAATTTTTACATGCCCGCTGCTGGCCTCCTTCGTGTCGTTCGCGGCTATCTGCAGCCTGCTCCTCGCCACCAGAAGAGGTGAAGAGGACCTGCCGCATGTGCCTCCGGCAGTGGTCGCGCTTGTGCGTCGCCAGGTGGTCGACGCTGCGGAATAAATTCCGGCAGATTTTACATTCCAACACTACGCTACACTCGTAAAGTAGCAGATTGCGGTGATCTCCTTGAGCCATTGCTTCCACGATCTGCTGCACGCCTCCTGAGACAGCTGTCTGTAGCTCAGATCTGTCCTCCTGGGGTTCCGCCGCTGATTGCAAAAGCCGAGCCCTCCCGCTGAATTTTTACATGCCCGCTGCTGGCCTCCTTCGTGTCGTTGGCGGCTATCTGCAGCCTGCTCCTCGCCACCAGAAAAGGCGAAGAGGACCTGCCGCATGTGCCTCCGGCAGTGCTCGCGCTTGTGCGTCGCCAGGTGGTCGACACTACGGAGTAAATTCCGGCCGATTTTAGCTTCCAACACTACGCTACACTCGTAAAGTAGCAGATTGCGGTGATCTCCTTGAGCCATTGCTTCCCTGAGACAGCTGTCTGTAGCTGAGATCTGTTCTGGGGTTCCGCCGCTGCCTGCAAAAGCCCAGCCCTCTTGCTAAATTTTTACATGCCCGCTGCTGGCCTCCTTCGTGTCGTTCGCGGCTATCTGCAGCCTGCTCCTCGCCACCAGAAGAGGTGAAGAGGACCTGCCGCATGTGCCTCCGGCAGTGCTCGCGCTTGTGCGTCGCCAGGTGGTCGACGCTGCGGAATAAATTCCGGCAGATTTTACATTCCAACACTACGCTACACTCGTAAAGTAGCAGATTGCGGTGATCTCCTTGAGCCATTGCTTCCACGATCTGCTGCACGCCTCCCGAGACAGCTGTCTGTAGCTGAGATCTGTCCTCCTGGGGTTCCGCCGCTGCCTGCAAAAGCCCAGCCCTCTTGCTAAATTTTTACATGCCCGCTGCTGGCCTCCTTCGTGTCGTTCGCGGCTATCTGCAGCCTGCTCCTCGCCACCAGAAGAGGTGAAGAGGACCTGCCGCATGTGCCTCCGGCAGTGCTCGCGGTTGTGCGTCGCCAGGTGGTCAACGCTGCGGAATAAATTCCGGCAGATTGTACATTCCAACACTACGTTACACTCGTAAAGTAGCAGATTAAGGTGATCTCCTTGAGCCATTGCTTCCACGATCTGCTGCACGCCTCCTGAGACAGCTGTCTGTAGCTCAGATCTGTCCTCCTGGGGTTCTGCCGCTGAATGCAAAAGCCCAGCCCTCCCGCTGAATTTTTACATGCCCGCTGCTGGCCTCCTTCGTGTCGTTGGCGGCTATCTGCAGCCTGCTCCTCGCCACGAGAAAAGGCGATGAGGACCTGCCGCATGTGCCTCCGGCAGTGCTCGCGCTTGTGCGTCGCCAGGTGGTCGACGCTGCGGAATAAATTCCGGCAGATTTTACATTCCAAAACTACGCTACACTCGTAAAGTAGCAGATTGCGGTGATCTCCTTGAGCCATTGCTTCCACGATCTGCTGCACGCCTCCTGAGACAGCTTTCTGTAGCTGAGATCTGTCCTGGGGTTCCGCCGCTTCCTGCAAAAGCCCAGCCCTCTTGCTAAATTTTTACATGCCCGCTGCTGGCCTCCTTCGTGTCGTTCGCGGCTATCTGCAGCCTGCTCCTCGCCACCAGAAGAGGTGAAGAGGACCTGCCGCATGTGCCTCCGGCAGTGCTCGCGCTTGTGCGTCGCCAGGTGGTCGACGCTGCGGAATAAATTCCGGCAGATTTTACATTCCAACACTACGCTACACTCGTAAAGTAGCAGATTGCGGTGATCTCCTTGAGCCATTGCTTCCACGATCTGCTGCACGCCTCCCGAGACAGCTGTCTGTAGCTGAGATCTGTCCTCCTGGGGTTCCGCCGCTGCCTGCAAAAGCCCAGCCCTCTTGCTAAATTTTTACATGCCCGCTGCTGGCCTCCTTCGTGTCGTTCGCGGCTATCTGCAGCCTGCTCCTCGCCACCAGAAGAGGTGAAGAGGACCTGCCGCATGTGCCTCCGGCAGTGCTCGCGCTTGTGCGTCGCCAGGTGGTCGACGCTGCGGAATAAATTCCGGCAGATTGTACATTCCAACACTACGCTACACTCGTAAAGTAGCAGATTATGGTGATCTCCTTGAGCCATTGCTTCCACGATCTGCTGCACGCCTCCTGAGACAGCTGTCTGTAGCTCAGATCTGTCCTCCTGGGGTTCCGCCGCTGAATGCAAAAGCCCAGCCCTCTTGCTGAATTTTTACATGCCCACTGCTGGCCTCCTTCGTGTCGTTCGCGGCTATCTGCAGCCTGCTCCTCGCCACCAGAAGAGTTGAAGAGGACCTGCCGCATGTGCCTCCGGCAGTGCTCGCGCTTGTGCGTCGCCAGGTGGTCGACGCTGCGGAATAAATTCCGGCAGATTTTACATTCCAACACTACGCTACACTCGTAAAGTAGCAGATTGCGGTGATCTCCTTGAGCCATTGCTTCCACGATCTGCTGCACGCCTCCCGAGACAGCTGTCTGTAGCTCAGATCTGTCCTCCTGGGGTTCCGCCGCTGCCTGCAAAAGCCCAGCCCTCTTGCTAAATTTTTACATGCCCGCTGCTGGCCTCCTTCGTGTCGTTCGCGGCTATCTGCAGCCTGCTCCTCGCCACCAGAAGAGGTGAAGAGGACCTGCCGCATGTGCCTCCGGCAGTGCTCGCGCTTGTGCGTCGCCAGGTGGTCAACGCTGCGGAATAAATTCCGGCAGATTGTACATTCCAACACTACGTTACACTCGTAAAGTAGCAGATTAAGGTGATCTCCTTGAGCCATTGCTTCCACGATCTGCTGCACGCCTCCTGAGACAGCTGTCTGTAGCTCAGATCTGTCCTCCTGGGGTTCTGCCGCTGAATGCAAAAGCCCAGCCCTCCCGCTGAATTTTTACATGCCCGCTGCTGGCCTCCTTCGTGTCGTTGGCGGCTATCTGCAGCCTGCTCCTCGCCACGAGAAAAGGCGATGAGGACCTGCCGCATGTGCCTCCGGCAGTGCTCGCGCTTGTGCGTCGCCAGGTGGTCGACGCTGCGGAATAAATTCCGGCAGATTTTACATTCCAAAACTACGCTACACTCGTAAAGTAGCAGATTGCGGTGATCTCCTTGAGCCATTGCTTCCACGATCTGCTGCACGCCTCCTGAGACAGCTTTCTGTAGCTGAGATCTGTCCTGGGGTTCCGCCGCTTCCTGCAAAAGCCCAGCCCTCTTGCTAAATTTTAAATGCCCGCTGCTGGCCTCCTTCGTGTCGTTCGCGGCTATCTGCAGCCTGCTCCTCGCCACCAGAAGAGGTGAAGAGGACCTGCCGCATGTGCCTCCGGCAGTGCTCGCGCTTGTGCGTCGCCAGGTGGTCGACGCTGCGGAATAAATTCCGGCAGATTTTACATTCCAACACTACGCTACACTCGTAAAGTAGCAGATTGCGGTGATCTCCTTGAGCCATTGCTTCCACGATCTGCTGCACGCCTCCTGAGACAGCTGTCTGTAGCTGAGATCTGTCCTCCTGGGGTTCCGCCGCTGCCTGCAAAAGCCCAGCCCTCTTGCTAAATTTTTACATGCCCGCTGCTGGCCTCCTTCGTGTCGTTCGCGGCTATCTGCAGCCTGCTCCTCGCCACCAGAAGAGGTGAAGAGGACCTGCCGCATGTGCCTCCGGCAGTGGTCGCGCTTGTGCGTCGCCAGGTGGTCGACGCTGCGGAATAAATTCCGGCAGATTTTACATTCCAACACTACGCTACACTCGTAAAGTAGCAGATTGCGGTGATCTCCTTGAGCCATTGCTTCCACGATCTGCTGCACGCCTCCTGAGACAGCTGTCTGTAGCTCAGATCTGTCCTCCTGGGGTTCCGCCGCTGATTGCAAAAGCCGAGCCCTCCCGCTGAATTTTTACATGCCCGCTGCTGGCCTCCTTCGTGTCGTTGGCGGCTATCTGCAGCCTGCTCCTCGCCACCAGAAAAGGCGAAGAGGACCTGCCGCATGTGCCTCCGGCAGTGCTCGCGCTTGTGCGTCGCCAGGTGGTCGACACTACGGAGTAAATTCCGGCCGATTTTAGCTTCCAACACTACGCTACACTCGTAAAGTAGCAGATTGCGGTGATCTCCTTGAGCCATTGCTTCCCTGAGACAGCTGTCTGTAGCTGAGATCTGTTCTGGGGTTCCGCCGCTGCCTGCAAAAGCCCAGCCCTCTTGCTAAATTTTTACATGCCCGCTGCTGGCCTCCTTCGTGTCGTTCGCGGCTATCTGCAGCCTGCTCCTCGCCACCAGAAGAGGTGAAGAGGACCTGCCGCATGTGCCTCCGGCAGAGCTCGCGCTTGTGCGTCGCCAGGTGGTCGACGCTGCGGAATAAATTCCGGCAGATTGTACATTCCAACACTACGCTACACTCGTAAAGTAGCAGATTATGGTGATCTCCTTGAGCCATTGCTTCCACGATCTGCTGCACGCCTCCTGAGACAGCTGTCTCTAGCTCAGATCTGTCCTCCTGGGGTTCCGCCGCTGCCTGCAAAAGCCCAGCCCTCTTGCTAAATTTTTACATGCCCGCTGCTGGCCTCCTTCGTGTCGTTCGCGGCTATCTGCAGCCTGCTCCTCGCCACCAGAAGAGGTGAAGAGGACCTGCCGCATGTGCCTCCGGCAGTGCTCGCGCTTGTGCGTCGCCAGGTGGTCGACGCTGCGGAATAAATTCCGGCAGATTGTACATTCCAACACTACGTTACACTCGTAAAGTAGCAGATTATGGTGATCTCCTTGAGCCATTGCTTCCACGATCTGCTGCACGCCTCCTGAGACAGCTGTCTGTAGCTCAGATCTGTCCTCCTGGGGTTCTGCCGCTGAATGCAAAAGCCCAGCCCTCCCGCAGAATTTTTACATGCCCGCTGCTGGCCTCCTTCGTGTCGTTGGCGGCTATCTGCTGCCTGCTCCTCGCCACGAGAAAAGGCGATGAGGACCTGCCGCATGTGCCTCCGGCAGTGCTCGCGCTTGTGCGTCGCCAGGTGGTCGACGCTGCGGAATAAATTCCGGCAGATTTTACATTCCAAAACTACGCTACACTCGTAAAGTAGCAGATTGCGGTGATCTCCTTGAGCCATTGCTTCCACGATCTGCTGCACGCCTCCTGAGACAGCTTTCTGTAGCTGAGATCTGTCCTGGGGTTCCGCCACTTCCTGGAAAAGCCCAGCCCTCTTGCTAAATTTTTACATGCTAGCTGCTGGCCTCCTTCGTGTCGTTCGCGGCTATCTGCAGCCTGCTCCTCGCCACCAGAAGAGGTGAAGAGGACCTGCCGCATGTGCCTCCGGCAGTGCTCGCGCTTGTGCGTCGCCAGGTGGTCGACGCTGCGGAATAAATTCCGGCAGATTTTACATTCCAACACTACGCTACACTCGTAAAGTAGCAGATTGCGGTGTTCTCCTTGAGCCATTGCTTCCACGATCTGCTGTACGCCTCCTGAGACAGCTGTCTGTAGCTGAGATCTGTCCTCCTGGGGTTCCGCCGCTGCCTGCAAAAGCCCAGCCCTCTTGCTAAATTTTTACATGCCCGCTGCTGGCCTCCTTCGTGTCGTTCGCGGCTATCTGCAGCCTGCTCCTCGCCACCAGAAGAGGTGAAGAGGACCTGCCGGATGTGCCTCCGGCAGTGGTCGCGCTTGTGCATCGCCAGGTGGTCGACGCTGCGGAATAAATTCCGGCAGATTTTACATTCCAACACTACGCTACACTCGTAAAGTAGCAGATTGCGGTGATCTCCTTGAGCCATTGCTTCCACGATCTGCTGCACGCCTCCTGAGACAGCTGTCTGTAGCTCAGATCTGTCCTCCTGGGGTTCCGCCGCTGAATGCAAAAGCCGAGCCCTCCCGCTGAATTTTTACATGCCCGCTGCTGGCCTCCTTCGTGTCGTTGGCGGCTATCTGCAGCCTGCTCCTCGCCACCAGAAAAGGCGAAGAGGACCTGCCGCATGTGCCTCCGGCAGTGCTCGCGCTTGTGCGTCGCCAGGTGGTCGACGCTACGGAGTAAATTCCGGCCGATTTTAGCTTCCAACACTACGCTACACTCGTAAAGTAGCAGATTGCGGTGATCTCCTTGAGCCATTGCTTCCACGATCTGCTGCACGCCTCCTGAGACAGCTGTCTGTAGCTGAGATCTGTTCTGGGGTTCCGCCGCTGCCTGCAAAAGCCCAGCCCTCTTGCTAAATTATTACATGCCCGCTGCTGGCCTCCTTCGTGTCGTTCGCGGCTATCTGCAGCCTGCTCCTCGCCACCAGAAGAGGACCTGCCGCATGTGCCTCCGGCAGTGCTCGCGCTTGTGCGTCGCCAGGTGGTCGACGCTGCGGAATAAATTCCGGCAGATTTTACATTCCAACACTACGCTACACTCGTAAAGTAGCAGATTTCGGTGATCTCCTTGAGCCATTGCTTCCACGATCTGGTGCACGCCTTCTGAGACAGCTGTCTGTAGCTCAGATGTTTCCTCCTGGGGTTCCGCCGCTGAATGCAAAAGCCCAGCCCTCTTGCTGAATTTTTACATGCCCACTGCTGGCCTCCTTCGTGTCGTTCGCGGCTATCTGCAGCCTGCTCCTCGCCACCAGAAGAGGTGAAGAGGACCTGCCGCATGTGCCTCCGGCAGTGCTCGCGCTTGTGCGTCGCCAGGTGGTCGACGCTGCGGAATAAATTCCGGCAGATTGTACATTCCAACACTACGCTACACTCGTAAAGTAGCAGATTATGGTGATCTCCTTGAGCCATTGCTTCCACGATCTGCTGCACGCCTCCTGAGACAGCTGTCTGTAGCTCAGATCTGTCCTCCTGGGGTTCCGCCGCTGAATGCAAAAGCCCAGCCCTCTTGCTGAATTTTTACATGCCCACTGCTGGCCTCCTTCGTGTCGTTCGCGGCTATCTGCAGCCTGCTCCTCGCCACCAGAAGAGTTGAAGAGGACCTGCCGCATGTGCCTCCGGCAGTGCTCGCGCTTGTGCGTCGCCAGGTGGTCGACGCTGCGGAATAAATTCCGGCAGATTTTACATTCCAACACTACGCTACACTCGTAAAGTAGCAGATTGCGGTGATCTCCTTGAGCCATTGCTTCCACGATCTGCTGCACGCCTCCCGAGACAGCTGTCTGTAGCTGAGATCTGTCCTCCTGGGGTTCCGCCGCTGCCTGCAAAAGCCCAGCCCTCTTGCTAAATTTTTACATGCCCGCTGCTGGCCTCCTTCGTGTCGTTCGCGGCTATCTGCAGCCTGCTCCTCGCCACCAGAAGAGGTGAAGAGGACCTGCCGCATGTGCCTCCGGCAGAGCTCGCGCTTGTGCGTCGCCAGGTGGTCGACGCTGCGGAATAAATTCCGGCAGATTTTACATTCCAACACTACGCTACACTCGTAAAGTAGCAGATTGCGGTGATCTCCTTGAGCCATTGCTTCCACGATCTGCTGCACGCCTCCTGAGACAGCTGTCTGTAGCTCAGATCTGTCCTCCTGGGGTTCTGCCGCTGAATGCAAAAGCCCAGCCCTCCCGCTGAATTTTTACATGCCCGCTGCTGGCCTCCTTCGTGTCGTTGGCGGCTATCTGCAGCCTGCTCCTCGCCACGAGAAAAGGCGATGAGGACCTGCCGCATGTGCCTCCGGCAGTGCTCGCGCTTGTGCGTCGCCAGGTGGTCGACGCTGCGGAATAAATTCCGGCAGATTTTACATTCCAAAACTACGCTACACTCGTAAAGTAGCAGATTGCGGTGATCTCCTTGAGCCATTGCTTCCACGATCTGCTGCACGCCTCCTGAGACAGCTTTCTGTAGCTGAGATCTGTCCTGGGGTTCCGCCGCTTCCTGCAAAAGCCCAGCCCTCTTGCTAAATTTTTACATGCCCGCTGCTGGCCTCCTTCGTGTCGTTCGCGGCTATCTGCAGCCTGCTCCTCGCCACCAGAAGAGGTGAAGAGGACCTGCCGCATGTGCCTCCGGCAGTGCTCGCGCTTGTGCGTCGCCAGGTGGTCGACGCTGCGGAATAAATTCCGGCAGATTTTACATTCCAACACTACGCTACACTCGTAAAGTAGCAGATTGCGGTGTTCTCCTTGAGCCATTGCTTCCACGATCTGCTGCACGCCTCCCGAGAGAGCTGTCTGTAGCTGAGATCTGTCCTCCTGGGGTTCCGCCGCTGCCTGCAAAAGCCCAGCCCTCTTGCTAAATTTTTACATGCCCGCTGCTGGCCTCCTTCGTGTCGTTCGCGGCTATCTGCAGCCTGCTCCTCGCCACCAGAAGAGGTGAAGAGGACCTGCCGCATGTGCCTCCGGCAGTGCTCGCGCTTGTGCGTCGCCAGGTGGTCGACGCTGCGGAATAAATTCCGGCAGATTTTACATTCCAACACTACGCTACACTCGTAAAGTAGCAGATTGCGGTGATCTCCTTGAGCCATTGCTTCCACGATCTGCTGCACGCCTCCCGAGACAGCTGTCTGTAGCTGAGATCTGTCCTCCTGGGGTTCCGCCGCTGCCTGCAAAAGCCCAGCCCTCTTGCTAAATTTTTACATGCCCGCTGCTGGCCTCCTTCGTGTCGTTCGCGGCTATCTGCAGCCTGCTCCTCGCCACCAGAAGAGGTGAAGAGGACCTGCCGCATGTGCCTCCGGCAGTGCTCGCGCTTGTGCGTCGCCAGGTGGTCGACGCTGCGGAATAAATTCCGGCAGATTGTACATTCCAACACTACGCTACACTCGTAAAGTAGCAGATTATGGTGATCTCCTTGAGCCATTGCTTCCACGATCTGCTGCACGCCTCCTGAGACAGCTGTCTGTAGCTCAGATCTGTCCTCCTGGGGTTCTGCCGCTGAATGCAAAAGCCCAGCCCTCCCGCTGAATTTTTACATGCCCGCTGCTGGCCTCCTTCGTGTCGTTCGCGGCTATCTGCAGCCTGCTCCTCGCCACCAGAAGAGGTGAAGAGGACCTGCCGCATGTGCCTCCGGCAGTGCTCGCGCTTGTGCGTCGCCAGGTGGTCGACGCTGCGGAATAAATTCCGGCAGATTTTACATTCCAACACTACGCTACACTCGTAAAGTAGCAGATTGCGGTGATCTCCTTGAGCCATTGCTTCCACGATCTGCTGCACGCCTCCCGAGACAGCTTTCTGTAGCTGAGATCTGTCCTGGGGCTCCACCGCCTCCTGCAAAAGCCCAGCCCTCCCGCAGAATTTTGACCTGCCGGCTCCTGGCCCCCGTGTCGTTAGCGGCTATCTGCAGCCTGCTCCTCGCCACCAGAAGAGGTGAAGAGGACCTGCCGCATGTGCCTCCGGCAGTGCTCGTCGCGCTTGTGCGTCGACAGGTGGTCGACGCTGCGTTTACATTCCAACACTATGCTGCAGTGATGGATTAGCAGATTGCGGTGATCTCCTCGAGCCATTGCTTGCATGAACTGCTGCACGCCGCCTGATACAGCCGGCTGTAGAAGATATCTCGGGGTTCCGCCGCTGCCTGTGAAAGCCCAGCCCTCCCGCTGAATTTTGACATGCCGGCTGCTGGCCCCCGTGTCGTTGGTGGTTATCTGCAGCCTGCTCCTCGCCACCAGAAGAGGTGAAGAGGACCTGCCGCATGTGCCTCCGGCAGTGCTCGTCGCGCTTGTGCGTCGCCAAGTGGTCGACGCTGCGGAATAAATTCCGGCAGACTTTACAGTGCAACACTATGCTGCACTGATGGAGTAGCAGATTGCGGTGATCTCCTCGAGCCATTGCTTGCATGATCTGCTGCACGCCGCCTGAAACAGCCGGCTGTAGCAGAGATCTGTCCTCCTGGGGTTCCGCCGCTGCCGGCCAAAGGCCAGCCCTCTTGCTGAATTTCGGAACGCATTTCGCACTGCGTGCTTTTCTTCTACCTAAGGACATGCGTGCTATAACTGGGCAGAGCTGTTCCTCTTCACATTAACATAGCATTTGCAATTGCAGCACTTTATTATATATTATCTAACTTAACTCAGCAAGCATGCAATGTACTTGTTCATGCTTCGCAACCTGTCTGCGTCTACCAGATTTGCAATTGGGTGTAGCCGGACATATTTCCCCAGACCATGTCCAAAGTCTCAAAAGTCTCAAACACTACGCTGCACACTCATGGAGTAGCAGATTGCGGTGACCTCCTCGAGCCTTCTCCCGCATAGACTCGGAGGTCATTCTCCAGAATTGGAACAAAAAACCATTTTGCTTACTTCTCAACTAAAACAGAACACTGGCACTGTGAAATAGCGTTACTTTAATGAATGTTTGCCCAAATTTATATCAGTACCCCGAGAAATTCTGGCGTTTGGTCTCCCCAACCTCAAGGATCAATGCGTTTGAAATCAAAGGTGTTCTGGTCAGTGATGCACAAACGATATCTAATCCCAAGCAACCACGGTTATCCTTCGGACGGGCGACAGAGGTCTGTTTCGGATGTTCTGTACGTCCGCTGAACATCCGCAAACAGCCGGTAGACGTCCGTCGGCCGTCCGAAAGGTGGCCAAAGGTATACGGTTCGCCCGCCGACGGACGTCCAGTTGAGTACGTCCATTGGCGGATCTTTCTCGGATTTTCGCATATATGGTGCATGCGTGCTTTTTTCACTCCGCCCGATGCAATAAAACCAAAAACAATTTGATGCATAGCACGCATATTTTATTGTGGTTGATGATACATCAGCTGAGCAATGGGTTATATTTGGAAAATTTCTTAAATGTGACTGTTCAAATGTGGCAAGCTTGGGACACACATCCGTAATCTTCTCACCCACAGGATTTCTGAAATAAAAAGAACGCGGCAAACATCAGTCATGTGAAACAAATGGCACAATGCAGCAGCCCAAGTAAAAACATTGGAACCAATTAATAGAAGTGTTTAATGCTGCAATTATAACAGACAATGCACTTTAACAAACAACTCAATAAGTATAAGGCAATAACAGCTCTCACTTTTCCACATCATATTTGACTATGAATCTGTTATTTATTCTCATGGGCCCTAGGGCACTAACCTGCGCAGCACTGTACGCGACTGTGCACAGAAAGCCGCAAAGCTTCCGTTGCGAACCACTGCGAACTGCACGTGCTTTCTATGGTCTGCCTTTCGCGCGTTGTCACTCTTTATATAGGCACAGTGAACCTAGCGATGCCTTAAAAATTAACAAGATGTGAAAATACTCTGCCCCGCAACTTTGAAGAGGAGTGGGAATTAGCCGCGCGAGTTGAGGGCTCCCGCAGCTGTGTGATGTAGGCTCCCGAAAGTGTGAGAACAGCACACACTTGTGGAAGCCATCTCCTCGCGCTTACTGCTCCCACTGTCCTCTGAACGAATGTTATATGAGCATGCTGCATTGTCCTAGAAGCAAGTTCCAAGAAGTGTACTGATACATACCTTCGTAGGCAATCACATGTGCACTAAGCCTTCTTTAAACCAAGGTCGACGCAGTACGGGATTCCGGTGTTCCAGAAGAGCTTCAGGCGCTTCCCGTATCTTTCGAATTGCTTAAGTTACATACTACTTTCGTCCACAGACCGAACAAAGCCACACATTATAATAACGGAGCTATAGAGCTCTGCGAGACAACACTACGCGACAAATCAACAACAGCGCTACGGAGCCGTACTGATGGATTGGATTGGACTGACCGCGAACTGACATCTATGATTTCGGTGATAGCTGAATGCACGGGAGTTTTGATACTTATGAATGGTTTCAATGGCAAGTTTAGCTAGCAAAACGGTGGACATGTCGCACAACTCCACTAATTTGGAAAAGTTTTATAAATATAAAACTAGTCATTGAGTTCTTGCAAAATTCTGCAACACCAGCTTCTCCTCTTAGATAAGTTTAGCTCGTTGGCGGCTCTCACGCAGGAAGGAGTGGAATCGCACCAATTTACAAACATCTTCGCGTCAAACCCTCCAACTGATGCAAATAAAACAGTATACATACACGAAAGACGCGAATTTTCTGTGAAATAAAAAACGTCCATACTCGTGGCCTGGGAAAATACTCGGCCTTACATCCTTCGGACGTACACCTCGTCTCTCATGCGGATATACAAAAGTAGACACTGTCCGTACGTCCGGCGGATGTACGAATGCGGATATCCGAAATCGGATTGTGTTCGTACGTCCGACGGACGTCCGATTTCGGCAAAGGACGTTCGGATCTAGCTCGTACGTCCGACGGATATCTGTGGTTGCTTGGGATGTATTCAATGAACCCTTTAAGTCCGTATTTGCTGATGACAATAATATCTTTCCAAAATTTGAAGCTTCCGTGCCGCCTCTGGATGACCTTGTAATTAGTGAGCATGGCATTTTAAACATGTTACTTAACCTTGATATAAAGAAATCACCTGGACCAGAGAACATACCTAATGCCTTTTTAGAAAAGTTATGCCCAGCGGACATCTAAATATTTGTTTCTTTTATTTACAAGGTCCTTAAATGAAGGTCAAATTCCGAGAGACTGGGGAGTGCTAGAGTGAAACCGCTTCATAAAAGTGGAGACAAGCGATTGATCAAGAACTACGGCTCTATTTCAGTTACATCAACTGCTTGTAAACTACTTGAACACATAATTCACAATCACATATCAAACTTTCTCGAAGCTAATAATTTTTTTACTAAGTATCAGCATGGATTCAGGAGGGGTTACTCACTTGTACACAGCTAATCGAAACTATACATGATTTTGCCTCGTCAATTAACAATGGAACGCAGATTGATGCCGTATTTATGGACTTCTCGAAAGCTTTTGATAAGGTTACTCACGACACAGTACTTCAAAACGAACAATTAGTAAAATTTATTTCAGCCTACCTTTCAAACAGAGAACAATTCGTCGTTTAAATGATCATTCTTCTGACAGGCTTACAGTTCATTTAGGGCTCTGTTCTTGGTCCTCTGTTGTTTTTAATATATATTAATGATATTGTTGCTAACATTCCTGTGAAAATAAGACTTTACGCTGATGATTGCGTTATTTATACAGAAGTAAGAAATGTTTCCGATCAGCTATTACTTAATAGTGCGTTGCAAACAATGTTCGCATGGTGTGAAGCATGGCAAATGTCCATTAATTTTGAAAAAAACTGTACTAATGAGAATCACCCACAAAAAAAAGTCTTACCTTTCAATTATTGTATTAACGGCATGGCACTGACAGAAGTAACAGAATATAAATATCTAGGGCTCTGGGTCACTAACACTCTTAGTTGGAATAAACATATTGACTTCATAACGTGTAACGCTTTTCGTAAACCCCCCGCAGGGAGGCGTCTGCAACATACAGACGTTGGTGAGTGGCGACACCACGGGGTTAACCCGAGCATCCGCAGGGACATCCCCGCAGGGGGATGATGGTGAACAATGCGTCACCACGGACCCGAGCATCCGCGCTTAGCCGTGCGTGGCATCGCCGTGTCCGGGGAAAAGGGGATCCTGGTGGTTGAGCCGATGCCGAGCGTTTGGACCCTTAAGGCCCCTCGGCGGAGGCAACACACCACATTGGCCCCAGCTTCCTGCAGACGGCACCTCCGGCCTGACCCAACCGGAGGAAATCGGCAGTCGCCTTTTCCTGTCCTCCCCTCTATCTTTCACTTTCCTATTCCCTTTCTTACAACTTTCCTGTATCCTCCTCTCTTCTTCGTTTTTTTCCTCTTTTTCCTGGCGGCGAGGGTTAACCGTGTGTGACCAACTACCCTGAGTTGAGTCATATTAGGTTATAGTTAAGGTGTACAGCTGGCGTGGGCAGGACTTTCTTTCAAGTTCCTGTCGCGTCCCCTTGTTGGACTCCATGGTGGGTGGCTGGCACCATGACCGAAAAACATCAATTTTTTATGGCTCCCCCCCTTTCCAAACCCGATCGCTCTCTTAAAAGAGTTCTCACCACAGAAAACAGTAGCCTTACTTTTTTCACTCAAACGAGGCTTGCACACAGATCCCACATTACACCTAAACCAAAGCAAACTGCCTTTAAAAAAAGAACACAAATTTCTAGGCATCACCTTCGATAAAAAGCTTACTTTCCTGCCTCACATAAACGCACTAAAGAAGAAAGCGTTGCTATCACTGAACATACTTAAAGTCCTTTCACGCAAACACTGGGGTTCTGATCGGGTATGCCTTCTACAGATTTATCGCTCTGTGGTACGATCCTCATTAGACTATGGTAGTATAGTATATGGTTCAGCAAGGCCATCGTACCTGAAACGACTGGACCCAGTGCACAATTTAGGTTTACGTCTTGCAACTGGCGCTTACAGGACATCACCCATAAATAGTCTTTACGTTGAAACAAATGAACCCTCTCTTACAGATAGAAGAAGCATACTCACATGCTCATACGTTCTAAAAATCCGTTCCCTACCAAAACATATCTGTTACCCTATTGTTACAAATTGCCCATCGAGAACACTGTTTAATAACAAACCACTAGCTATCAGACCACTCCTGCTGCGTTTTGAAGAGATGTGCCAAAACCTCGGCCTACAAGATGCATTACCCGACATTGCTCGAAGACAAGACCCACTGCCTCCATGGTACAATTTTCCTAAAATCTGTGATTTCACCCTTACTCAATTTCATAAAAAACAAACTCCACGACAACATATACTACAAGAATTTCTTGCACTCGAGCAAAAATACAGTAAGTTCACAGATTTTTATACAGATGGCTCAAAAACAGATGTTTACGTAGGAAGTGCAGTGGTGCGAGGTAATTCGGAGAAAACAGTAAGACTTCCAAATTGCGCATCCATCTTCACTGCAGAATGTTACGCAGTCTGGCTGGCCATAGACAAAATATTAAAGGAGCACCTCACAAACAGTATAATCTACACAGATTCCTTAAGTGTGCTTACAGCTCTCCACGCTAGAAACGCTACCACTCCTATTCTTGGTGACATTATACACAGCATAGTAACAGCCGCAGCTAAAAGACAAAATATAAAACTCTGCTGGGTCCCGAGTCATATCGGAATAAAAGGGAACGAGAAAGCAGACTTGTGCGCTGCTCAAGCTCGTAGGATGGAAACGAAAAAAGTAAACATACCTTTTAACGATTGCATAAAATTAGTACAACGGAAATTAAGGAAGAAATGGCAGTCAGCTTGGAACAGTGAAGTCAATAATAAGCTACACTTAGTAAAGCCGGTTTTAGGGGAATGGAGGTCGTGTGACCACCAGGAACGCTTCAAGGAAGGGATTCTCTGCCGTCTCCGAATAGGCCACACTCACCTTACACATAACTTCCTGCTAACAAAACAAAACAAACCTGTTTGCGAAGAATGCGGAGATGAACTTACCATTAACCACATTTTATTCTCTTGTGCGAAACTGGAAAAACTAAGAAAAAAATACTTCACCGAATTTTATAACGAATGCATTCCTTTTCACCCAGCACTGCTTTTAGATGATAATGCCATTGTTAACATACCTTCTCTTTTTAGCTTTTTAAAAGAAGGAGACGTGCTTGAAAAACTGTAAATTTCGATCCGCTAGTTCACTTTATTAGGTGATACACCTCAGCTACTTTCTCATTCATGAGAAGAAGGCTGAGGTTTTTATTTGTCTGGTTGGGAGCCTCGGGATCCTTGCCCAGGCAAGGATAGCCGCTGAGACTACCTGACCTTCTTAATACGTTTAACATTAGCCATGTCTAAATTTCGTTTCTTCCCTTATTACTAGGTAATACAGTATTATTAGGCCATCTACACCAGCGATGATATTTAACATTTTTGAAAATTCTACAGAAAACTCATTAAATACCCTGAGCTTGGCGCATGATGGCCTTAGCTGCCTATGTGCCATAAAACCCAACACAACACAACACAAACGCTTTTCGTAAACTGTCTTTCTTGGGACGGGCATTCCGATTGTCTACCCCATCTGTACGCCTACTTGCTTACAAATGTATTGTTCTGCCTACCTTAGATTATGCTTCTATCATTTGGGACCCATTCACGCAAACTAACATGTATAAATTAGAGAAGGTTCAAAAAAGGGCGGCACGATACATATATAACGATTACCGACTTACATCAGTAACACATCTTTTTTTGCCCCCGCAGGGAGGCGTCTGCAGCATGCAGACGTTGGTGAGTGGCGCCACCACGGGGTTAACCCGAGCATCCGCAGGGACATTCCCGCAGGGGGATGATGGTGAACAATGCGTCACCACGGACCCGAGCATCCGCGCTTAGCCGTGCGTGGCATCGCCGTGTCCGGGGAAAAGGGAATCCTGGTGGTTGAGCCGATGCCGAGCGTTTGGACCCTTAAGGCCCCTCGGCGGAGGCAACACACCACTTTGGCCCCAGCTTCCTGTAGACGGCACCTCCGGCCTGACCCGACCGGGGGAAATCGGCAGTCACCTTTTCCTGTTCTCCTCTCCATCTTTCACTGTCCTATCTCCTTTCTTACAACTTTCCTGTATCCTCCTCTCTTCTTCATTTTTTTCCTCTTTTTCCTGGTGGCGAGGGTTAACCGTGTGTGACCAACTACCCTGGGTTGAGTCATATTAGGTTATAGTTAAGGTGTACAGCTGGCGTGGGCAGGACTTTCTTTTAAGTTCCTGTCGCGTCCCCTTGTTGGACTCCGTGGTGGGTGGCTGGCACCATGACCGAAAAACATCAATTTTTTATGGCTCCCCCCCTTTCCAAACTTGATCGCTCTCTCAAAAGAGTGCGGAACGAAGCATCAGACTTTTTTTCGAAAAAGAAACCTACATTCTCAAAGTTTCATGTGATACATAGCAACAGTGACCAAAAGCAAGCTCGAATAATATCCCCATTTCTTGTAACCAAATGTTTAACAGATACCTTAGGGCCTGGCTACAAGGTATCCAAAATGTCCAGCGGCGACCTACTCCTCGAACTCCGTGAGAGCATCCAA
Source organism: Amblyomma mixtum (assembly GCF_055824585.1). Lineage (NCBI taxonomy): Eukaryota > Metazoa > Arthropoda > Arachnida > Ixodida > Ixodidae > Amblyomma > Amblyomma mixtum. The sequence goes on from NC_143012.1 coordinate 147,188,706, forward strand.
TGCTCGAAACTCTCAAACATTGCTTCCATAGGGGACATCTCTGTCTCCGTGACTCCCCACCGATCTCTTAACACAGTTAAAGGCGTTATCTCAGAAGCTGACTTCATCCATCTAACAGAAACCGAAATGCTTGAAGGACTTTCTGATCAAAATGTAATTGACGTGCACAGAATCAAAATCCGCAAAGACAACAAAGAAATAGACACCAAACACATGGTCCTCACGTTTAACACCAGCAGTTTGCCCGAAACAATCGATGTTGGATACCTGAAAATCACCGTCAGACACTACATACCCAATCCCCGCCGCTGTTTTAACTGTCAGAAGTTTGGCCACGGCTCGCAGAGCTGCCGCGGCCGCAAAACCTGCGCGAAATGCGCTTCGAAGGACCACCCTTCTGAGGAATGCGACGCAGCCCTACGCTGCGCGAATTGTGAAGGAGATCACGCTGCATACTCCAGGGCGTGTCCGTCCTGGAAAAAGGAAAAAGAAATCATCACCATTAAGACCAAAGAAAACATTTCATTCAAAGAAGCGAGGAGGCGTTTTGCGCTTACCAACACATTCTCCTTCACAGCGAAACCTAACTTCGCTGATGTGGTGCGCGGGGGCGTAGCACCACACAGCGCTCCGGCACCTGCCGCGGCCACTTCCACCGCGCCTGTGGCAGTGCCATCCACGCCCCAGGCAGAGACAGCGAAAGCTGCTCTGCCAACTACAAGCCAGGGAGTGCCGGCCCACAAGTCAGCATCCCGCAGGACTTCCCCCCGTCGGGGGAGGCCTGACACCCACACACCCGCGGCTTCTTCGCGGTCGTCCAGCACCTCTTCCGAGGTGATGGACCAAACTCCCAGCCCGCCTGCTCTACAGCGGCGGAACAGCTCTCTTGAGCGAAAAAAAGGCAGGGCTACCATAACGGCCCCAGAACATAAGTAAACCTCTCGTTGCTCCTACCCCAAAACATAAACATGGCTTTTCTAGTTCAGTGGAACTGTAGAGGAATATTGAGAAATTACGATGACATAAAAAACATTTTAGGGTCAATGTCACCCGTAGCCTTATGTCTCCAGGAAACCAATCTAGGTCCGCAACATATGAACATCCTGAAGCATTATAAAACTTTTAGACGAGATCGTGAACAGGCAAATAGACTCTCTGGAGGCGTCGCGATTGTCGTGCAAAGCGGCGTCCCTGCTCGAGAAATCGCACTCAAAACGAAGCTTGAAGCTGTTGCGGTCAGTGTCGTCAGCCATAAAACAATTTCTCTCTGTTCTGTATATATTCCTCCACATTCTACATTAACAGTCCCCGATTTACAAGAACTTATCAATGAACTTCCAGAACCGTATCTAGTAGTTGGGGACTTTAACGCTCACTCCCCCTTTTGGGGAAGCGAGCACGGTGACTCTAGGGGTCAAATAATCGAAGATTTTTTCCTCACAAACAATGTATGTCTTTTAAATACAGGAAAAGCCACCTACTGCTCCCCTGCCTCGGGGAAAATGACCTTTTTAGATTTGTCTTTTAGCTCACCTTCTGTTTTTAATGATTTTAAATGGGATGTCATTGACAACCCATATGGCAGCGATCACCTCCCTATACTAATCACTTTAACATCCCCACCCGAAATAATCCCCACAAGGCCACGGCGCTGGAAGCTTCACCTCGCCGACTGGTCACTTTTTAGAGCAAAGGCAAATTTAGAAAATATACTTTTAGATAATCTCTCCATCGACCAGATAAATGAAAAGTTCACTAATTGTATCATAACTGCCGCACTCACAGCTATTCCACAGTCGTCGGGAATGGTGCAACAAAATCATAAAATATGGTGGACAAAAGAGTGCAAGGAAGCAAAAAAAGTACAAAACAGAGCTTGGGGTAAATTTCGCCGGTATCCGACACATGAAAATCTCGTTAATTTTAAGAAGGCAAGAGCTAAAGCTCGGTACGTCCGTCGGAGTGCCGAGAAAGCATCATGGCAGAGTTATGTTTCATCCATTAACAGTCAGATGACATCTAAAAAAATGTGGGAGCAGGTTCGCAAATTAAATGGAAACTTTTCACCCTTCACAATTCCTTTTTTAACAACACCCGGCACACAAACAAGCATAGAGGAACAGGCAGACATACTAGGGGAACATTTCGCTGCAGTCTCAAGTTCATCTCACTATACACAGTCTTTTTTAAAATACAAAAACACAGCGGAAAAACAGAGGCTCCCAACAAGTGGAGGCACAAATGAAAAATACAATTGTCTAATTACCCTCCAAGAAATCAATAAAGTACTATCTGCCGGCAAAAAAACTGCTCCAGGACCCGACGAAATACACTATGAAATGCTTGCGCATCTTTCCGAGCCAGCCGTGAACGCACTTTTAAGATTCTTTAACACAATATTCATGTCTGGGAAAATACCGGAAGTCTGGAAGAAAGCTATTATTGTACCGCTTCTTAAGCCTAGTAAACCCCCAACTTCTCCTAGCAGTTATAGACCCATAGCCCTGACTAGTTGCCTTGCCAAATCCTTCGAAAGTGTCCTAAATATAAGACTAACCTTTGTTCTTCAATCTGGTGAACTTCTTGATATCCATCAGTGTGGATTTAAAAAGGGATGCTGCACTACAGACCACCTAGTCCGCCTTGAAAATACAGTCAGAGAAGCTTTTATACACAAGCAACACTGTCTTAGCGTCTTTTTTGATTTAGAAAAAGCATATGATACTACCTGGAGGTTCGGGATCCTCCAGGACTTAGCTGAACTTGGCATCCGTGGCAGAATGCTGAACTCCATTAAAGACTTTTTATCTAACCGTTCATTTAATGTCCGTCTAGGCTCAACCCTTTCAAGGGATTTTATTCAGGAAAATGGAGTGCCTCAAGGGTGTATTTTAAGCACAACTCTTTTTATTGTAAAAATGAATTCTCTTAACAAAATTATACCAAGGTCCATAACATATTCAGTCTATGTCGACGATCTTCAGATAGCGTGCACATCTTCCAATATATCCACATGTGAAAGACAAGTACAACTTACAATCAACAAACTGGCAACATGGGCAGACAAGAATGGTTTCCAGTTCTCACCACAGAAAACAGTAGCCTTACTTTTTTCACTCAAACGAGGCTTGCACACAGATCCCACATTACACCTAAACCAAAGCAAACTGCCTTTAAAAAAAGAACACAAATTTCTAGGCATCACCTTCGATAAAAAGCTTACTTTCCTGCCTCACATAAACGCACTAAAGAAGAAAGCGTTGCTATCACTGAACATACTTAAAGTCCTTTCACGCAAACACTGGGGTTCTGATCGGGTATGCCTTCTACAGATTTATCGCTCTGTAGTACGTTCCGTTTTAGATTATGCCTGCATAGTGTATGGATCAGCAAGGCCGTCGTACTTGAAGCGACTGGACCCTGTGCACAATATGGGTTTGCGTCTTTCAACTGGTGCTTACAGGACATCACCCATAAAAAGCCTTTACGTAGAAACCAATGAACCAGCACTTGCAGACAGACGAACAATGCTCACATGTTCATACATCTTAAAGATCCGTTCCCAGCCTAAACACATCTGTTACCCGCTCGTTACAAAGTGTCCATCTCGAACACTATTTACCAACAAACCTCTAGCAATCAGACCACTTCTTCTCCGCTTTGAAGAGAAATGCCAAGAACTAGACATAATGAACATATTGCCTAATATTGCCCGCAAACCTGATCCACTCCCGCCTTGGTACTGCCTACCGTCTGTGTGCGACTTCACATTAACACAATTTCGGAAAAAACATACACCACATGAACAGATATTACAAGAATATTTAGCACTCAAGGAAAAATACAGAGAATACGAAGCATTTTATACCGATGGATCAAAATCGGCGCACTACGTGGGAAGTGCTGTAGTTCAGAATAATTGGGAAAAAACAGTACGGCTACCTGAGTGTACATCCATTTTCACCGCCGAGGGTTACGCAGTCTTGGTGGCTGTAGAAAAAATAATAAATGAGAACATTCAGAACAGTATCATTTACACTGATTCTCTGAGCATACTAACCTCACTTCACCATAGCAATGCAGTGACAACTTTGTGAGCCGTGGCCGAACCTTTGGCAGTTGAAACATCGGCGAGGGTTGGGAATGTATGGTCTTACGTTAACTTTCAGATATCCTACTTCGACTGTGTCGGGCAGTGTGCTAGTGTTGAACGTCAGGATCATATGTTTTGTTCCCCGCAGGGAGGCGTCTGCAGCATGCAGACGTTGGTGAGTGGCGACACCACGGGGTTAACCCGAGCATCCGCAGGGACATCCCCTCAGGGGGATGATGGTGAACAATGCGTCACCACGGACCCGAGCATCCGCGCTTAGCCGTGCGTGGCATCGCCGTGTCCGGGGAAAAGGGGATCCTGGTGGTTGAGCCGATGCCGAGCGTTTGGACCCTTAAGGCCCCTCGGCGGAGGCAACACACCACTTTGGCCCCAGCTTCCTGTAGACGGCACCTCCGGCCTGACCCGACCGGAGGAAATCGGCAGTCGCCTTTTCCTATCCTCCCCTCTATCTTTCACTTTTCTATCTCTTTCTTACAACTCTCCTGTCTCCTCCTCTCTTCTTCGTTTGTTCCTCTTTTTCCTGGCGGCGAGGGTTAACCGTGTGTGACCAACTACCCTGAGTTGAGTCATATTAGGTTATAGTTAAGGTGTACAGCTGGCGTGGGCAGGACTTGCTCGCAAGTTCCTGTCGCGTCCCCTTGTTGGACTCCATGGTGGGTGGCTGGCACCATGACCGAAAAACATCAATTTTTTATGGCTCCCCCCCTTTCAAAACCTGATCGCCCTCTCAAAAGAGGGCGGACCGATGCAACAGCTCAGTTCCTCACCAGAAAAGAAACGTTCCCAAAGTATCATGTTATTCATAGCGAAATAACAGAGCAACCAGCCAGAAAGATATCCCCATTCATAGTTACTAAGAGTCTGTCAGATGCCTTGGGCCCCGGCTACAGGGTAACAAAACTAGCAAGTGGTGACCTATTGCTCGAAATCAAAGATAACACGCAACATGAAAAACTGCCAAACATTGTGTCTTTTGGGGAGGTTGCAGTCTCTGTCACTGCACACCGATCCCTGAACACTGTCAGAGGTGTAATTTCTGAAAATGATCTTCTTTTGTTCACCGAAAAGGAAATGTTGGAAGGTCTTAGTGACCAAGATGTTGTAAATGTGCACCGAATAAAAATCAGAAAAGATGACAAGGAAATAGCAACCAAACACTTAGTACTCACTTTTGCCTGTAGCACACTCCCTGAATCTATTCAAGTTGGCTATGAAAAAATCCGAGTTCGCGCCTACATTCCAAACCCCCGTCGGTGTTTTAATTGCCAGAGGTTTGGTCATGGCTCCCAGAGTTGCCGTGGCCATCAAACATGTGCAAAATGTGCATCAAGAGAACATAAATCCGAGAACTGTCAAGCATCACCACACTGCACAAACTGCGAAGGCGAACACCCAGCGTATTCTAGGTCTTGCCCATCATGGAAGATGGAAAAGGAAATCATAACATTGAAAACAAAAGAAAACATTTCATTCAAAGAAGCACGTAAACGATTTTCACAGTCAAATCCATTCGCCTTCACAGCTAGGACAAACTTCGCGGATGTGGTGCGCAGGGGCGGTGCATCACACCGCAATCAGGCGCCTGCCCAAGTCTCGTTTACCGGGACACAGGCAGCGCCATCAATGCCCCAGGCAGGGACAGCGAAAGCTGCCCTGTCGTCTCCCAAAAAGGTCCAGCCGTCCCTTGAGTCGGCGGACAACCAGGCTACTCCCCGCCGTGGGAGGCCTGAAACCCGCACACGCACGGTTTCCTCGCGGGCTTCCAGCACCTCCTCCGAGGTGATGGATGTCACCCCTGGCACGTCCGTCCCGCTCGGGCGGCACAGCTCACTCGAGCGTCGCAAAGGACGGGCCAGAATAACGGGACCCGAAAAGCCAGAAACTTAGGTTTCAGCTCAATCTTTCCAAAAAAAAACAAGAAAAACAACAAAAATGGCTTTTTTAATCCAATGGAACTGTAGAGGACTTATAAAAAACTACAGTGATGTAACAGATCTTTTAATTTCACTTTCCCCAGTCATTTTTTGTTTACAAGAGACCAATTTAGGCCCGCAACACAAAAACATTCTGAAAAAATATCAAGTGTTTCGTTGCGACCGACAGCAAGCATGTCGGCTCTCTGGAGGCGCTGCTATCGTTGTTCAGAGTGGTGTTGCAGCTCGCGAAGTCAAACTTCAGACTAAATATGAAGCTGTTGCAGTCACCGTTCTTCATTTTAAAACGATCACAATATGTTCCATCTATCTTGAACCACATATAACAGTAACACTTGAGGACATGGAAGAACTTTTAAAACAACTACCAGAGCCATATCTTTTAGTCGGAGATTTTAATGCCCACTCCTCCTTCTGGGGAAGTGATCAAACTGATACTAGAGGTCGCATTTTAGAAGATTTTATACTGTGCAACAATGTGTGCCTACTCAATACAGGAAAGCACACCTATTGCTCTCCAAGTACTGGAAAAACTAGCCCCTTAGATTTATCTTTTAGTTCACCATCAGTTTTTACAGTTTTTAAATGGGAAGTCCTGGACAACCCTTATGGAAGTGACCATTTGCCAGTAATTATCAGCATACCATCGTCACCTTTAATCATCCAAAGTAAACCTCGCCGTTGGAAACTACACTTAGCCGACTGGTCACTCTTTCGAGAAAAGGCCAGCCTGGATAATATATACTCCGATAGCCTTAGCGTTGACGAACTGAATGAAATCTTCACAACCTGTATCATAGCTGCTGCGCGCCTAGCGATTCCTCAGTCCTCGGGAGTGGTAAGACAAAACCACAAGTTCTGGTATACACAAGAATGTAAAGAAGCTAAAAAGAAACAAAATAAAGCCTGGGGAATTTTTCGACGATACCCAACACAAGAAAACCTTATCAATTTTAAAAAGGCGAGAGCAAAATCACGTCACGTACGTCGCGCTGCTGAGAAAACTTCCTGGCAGAATTATATATCATCCATAAATAGTACAATCACTTCCAAAAAAATGTGGGAGCAAGTTCGTAAACTAAATGGCAGCTTCTCCCCATTCACAATTCCTTTTCTGACACCCCCTGGTACCCAAACAAGCATCGGTGAACAAGCAGACATACTAGGAGAACATTTCTCTACAATTTCCAGTTCCTCGCATTATACACAGTCATTCTTAAAGTATAAGAACACAGCCGAAAAACAAAGACTCCCAACAAACAGCAGTACCAAGGAGCCTTACAATAACCCAATTACTCTTCAGGAAATCCATAAAGTACTGTCCGCCGGTAAAATGACTGCACCCGGCCCAGACGAAATACATTATGAAATGCTAGCTCATCTCTCGGAACCTGCCATAGAGGCACTTTTAAGATTTTTTAATAAAATATGGGTATCAGGAAAAATACCGGACACCTGGAAAAAAGCAATAATTGTCCCTCTCCTGAAACATGGAAAACCATCAACCTCCCCTGATAGTTACAGGCCTATAGCACTCACAAGTTGTCTTGCAAAATGTTTTGAAAGCGTATTGAATACTAGATTAATGTTCATCCTCGAATCCCGTGAACTTCTGGACGTCCACCAATGTGGATTTAAAAAAGCACACTCAACAACTGACCATCTTGTCCGCCTTGAAAACACAGTACGAGAAGCTTTCATTCATAAACAACACTGTTTGGCAGTCTTCTTTGATATGGAAAAAGCTTACGACACTACCTGGAGGTTTGGCATTCTCCGCGACCTAGCAGATCTAGGTATCCGTGGAAGGATGCTGAACTGCCTGAAAGATTTTCTGTCCGACCGTTCATTTCAGGTACGCCTGGGTTCAACACTTTCGAGGAACTTCATTCAAGAAAATGGAGTACCGCAAGGATGCATTCTAAGCACTACACTCTTCGTCATAAAAATGAATTCGCTAGCAAACTTCATTCCAAAGTCTATTATGTATTCAGTCTATGTCGATGACCTTCAGATTGCATGTACATCCTCCAGCTTATCAACCTGTGAGAGGCAAATACAACTAACATTAAACAGACTAGTGATATGGGCAGATAGAAATGGTTTTAAGTTTTCCCCACAGAAAACAGTAGCGATTCTTTTCTCACTAAAAAGAGGCTTGCAGAATGACCCTACCCTAAATTTGAACAGAACTATACTGCCAGTAAAAGGAGAACATAAATTTTTAGGCATAACATTCGACAAAAGACTTACATTCCTACCGCACATAAACACACTAAAAAAGAAAGCCTCGCAATCTTTAAACATACTCAAAGTACTCTCAAGGAAACATTGGGGGTCTGATAGAACATGTCTTCTGCACATATATCGCTCGTTGGTACGTTCATCCTTGGATTATGGGTGCATTGTGTACGGCTCAGCAAGACCATCTTACCTAAAAAAATTAGATACAGTACATAACTCAGGCTTGCGCCTCTCATGCGGTGCATACAGGACATCCCCCATAGTAAGCCTCTATGTAGAAACAAATGAACCCTCACTAGAAATTAGAAGAACCACTCTAACGTGTGCATATGTCCTTAAAGTACGGTCACTACCAAAACACATCTGCTATCCGGTTGTAACAAAATGTCCTTCTAGAATAATATTTGCAAACAAACCTCTAGCTACCAGGCCACTGCTCTTGCGTTTTGAAGAGATGTGCCAAAATCTCGATATGCAGGACACACTACCTGACGTTGCCCGAAGACGAGACCCACTACCTCCATGGTACAATTTTCCTGTAATCTGCGACTTCACACTTACACAGTTCCGTAAAAAGAAAACTCCACAACAGCATATCATACAAGAATTTCTTGCACTGAAAGAAAAATACAGTAGCTTTTCAGAATTTTATACTGATGGTTCAAAAACAGATAATTATGTAGGAAGCGCGGTAGTACGAGGGAATTGGGAGGAAACAGTAAGACTTCCGCAGTGTGCATCTGTTTTCACTGCCGAATGTTACGCCGTATATGTTGCCATAGAAAAAATAGTAAACGAGAACGTCAAGAACGGTATCATTTATACAGACTCCTTAAGTGTGCTTACAGCTCTCCACTCTCGAAATGCTATCACTCCTCTACTCGGTGACATCATACACAACATAGTAACATCCACAGCTAAAGGACACAACATAAAACTATGTTGGGTCCCGAGTCATGTAGGAATAGAAGGCAATGAGAGAGCAGATTTATGCGCTGCCCAAGCACGTGACAAGCAAATAAAAAATGTAAATGTGCCGCATCGAGACTGCATAAACTTAGTAAATCTTAAAGCAAGGCAAAAATGGCAATCTGCTTGGAATAGTGAAATAAACAATAAACTACATTTGGTAAAACCTGTTTTAGGAGAATGGAAGTCATGTGTACACCAAGAACGTTTCAAAGAAGTGATTATCTGCCGTCTCCGTATAGGTCACACGCACCTTACACACAACTTTCTGCTCACGAAACAAGATAAACCAGTTTGTGCATGTGGAGGTGAACTTACAGTTAACCACATTTTATTTTCATGTTATAAACTCGAAAAACTAAGGAAAAAGTGCTTTTCTCTGTTTTACACGCAAACCATTCCTTTCCACCCAGCGCTACTCATAGGCGATAATGCAATTGTGGACATATCTTGTGTTTTTAAGTTTTTAACTGAAGCAGGTTTTCTCAACAAAATATAAATCATGACCCACAGCTTCACATGATGTCCCTCAGCCATTTCCTCACTCGTGAAGAAAGGGCTGAGGCTTTTATTTGATTGGTCGGGTTCCTCGACATCCTCGCCCAGCCAAGGATGGCTGCTGAGGCTACCTGACCTTTTTAAAGCTTTTACCTTTAGCAATTCCTAGATCTCTTTTTCTCTGTTATTAGTAGATAGGTAAATTTTTAGGCCCTTTACACCACTGATCACCTTTTCACATTTTTTTTTAAATCGCACAGAAATTCTTATACCTTGTGTTTGGCGCATGATGGCCTTAGCTGCCTATGTGCCATTAAACCTAACATAACATAACATAACATAAAAAGCCTTTACGTAGAAACCAATGAACCAGCACTTGCAGACAGACGAACAATGCTCACATGTTCATACATCTTAAAGATCCGTTCCCAGCCTAAACACATCTGTTACCCGCTCGTTACAAAGTGTCCATCTCGAACACTATTTACCAACAAACCTCTAGCAATCAGACCACTTCTTCTCCGCTTTGAAGAGAAATGCCAAGAACTAGACATAATGAACATATTGCCTAATATTGCCCGCAAACCTGATCCACTCCCGCCTTGGTACTGCCTACCGTCTGTGTGCGACTTCACATTAACACAATTTCGGAAAAAACATACACCACATGAACAGATATTACAAGAATATTTAGCACTCAAGGAAAAATACAGAGAATACGAAGCATTTTATACCGATGGATCAAAATCGGCGCACTACGTGGGAAGTGCTGTAGTTCAGAATAATTGGGAAAAAATAGTACGGCTACCTGAGTGTACATCCATTTTCACCGCCGAGGGTTACGCAGTCTTGGTGGCTGTAGAAAAAATAATAAATGAGAACATTCAGAACAGTATCATTTACACTGATTCTCTGAGCATACTAACCTCACTTCACCATAGAAATGCAGTGACATCACTAATTGGTAATATCATACACAACATAACGAGCGCCACAATACAGGGACAAGACATAAAATTTTGCTGGGTTCCCAGCCACATTGGAATCACTGGCAATGAGAAGGCGGATGTGCTGCGAAAGCTCGCAACAAAGAAATAAAGAAAGTGAACATCCCCTACAATGACTGTATGAAGTTGGTACAGTGCAAGCTAAGAAATAAATGGCAGTCGCAATGGAATATTGAACGAAATAATAAGCTCCACTTAGTAAAACCATTTATAGAAGATGGAAGTCATGCTCCCACCAAAAACGTTTCATCGAAGTTATTTTATGCCGCCTCCGTATTGGACACACACATCTCACACACAACTTCCTACTTACAAAAGAAGACAAACCTGTTTGTGAAAAGTGCGGGGATGATCTAACAATAAACCACATATTATTCTCATGTACAGAACTCGAATCACTAAGAAAAAAACATTTTACTACCTTTTACAAAGAACACATTCCTTTTCATCCAGCATTGATATTAGGCAAAGATGCACTTGTCAGTATACCCTGTGTTTTTAGCTTTTTAAGGGAAGCCAGTATTCTTCATCAACTCTAATCTACTCACCCTGTGCTTCGCTACATACAATTATACACCTCAGCCACTTTCTCAATCACGAGAAGGAGGCTGAGGTCTTTATCTGAGTTGTTGGGAGCCTCAAAATCCTTGCCGAGCCAAGGATGTCTGCGGAGGTAACCCAACGTTCAAAAGTTTCTGCTATCAGACATTTTTAAAATTCTTATCTTTCTTCAGCTAGCTAGTAAAAATAACTTTTAGGCCCTTTACACCACCGTTTTTATCCACTTTGTTTTCAAACTCTGCTCAAGCATATCTTTTCCATACCTTGTTCTTGGCGCATGATAGCCTTAGCTGCTTATGCGCCAATAAACCCAACACAACACAACCCAACACAACACACATCTTTTAATCCAAGCTGGCCTTCCGACAGTATCGGAGCGAAATCGTTGTGCACGACTTAAATTTATGTATCAGTTAATCAAGCGACACTACAGAACGGAACTCACCGATTTGCTTGTTTTTTCGTCCGGTTATGCGACGCGACAACGACACCAGCTAACTTTAACTCCTTATCGCGTTCGAAATAACTGCTTTAAATACTCATTTCTTCTACGAACTATTTCCGATTGGAATAACCTTACTAACACTGAAGTGCTGCAGCCGTCGCTGACGTTGTTCTCGCAACATATCACCTAGATTTTATTGCATTTGCTATTTCACTGTTCTGTTGTATATCTTTAATTGTTGCATTCCCAACGGTGCAGAAGAGCTTCAACTTGCACTGTTACTTTTTGTTTACTTTTGCCTGTTTTACTGCTTAATTTGTATCCCCACCCTGCTGAAATCCCAACTACGGGATTGCAGTATCAATAAATATAAATAAAATGGCGTACCACAGGATATCGAGGGCGTGCATCGTTTCTGCTGCGGTTGGCGGTGGGTCATCACTGCTTTGGTCGTCGTCATCTTCGTCACTGCATAAAAGGCTGTGATGGCACTTCCTTCGCGATGTTTTCAACTGTGCGGAGACCACCGGTGGAGAGATTGTTGTCTGCAGTGACGGAATCGTCGGCGCGACAGTCGACGCCAAGTTGTTTCCAGACATCGACCGGAATCGGGTCTGGCACTTGCGAGGCAGCAGCCACTACGGATTTGAAAACCCCGCTCTCCGTGAAACAGTTGGCGACGGTCGCAGAAATGACGCGATCCCAGGCCACAGTCAGAAAGTGCATAGCGTCCAGAAGACTGATATGGAGATTCGCGTCCTTCCGTTCAATCTTCGCGAGGAGGCGGTGCACCAACAAAGCTTTGATAATGGTGCTTAACTAACATTTCTTATAATTCCAGCATCCAGTGGTTGCAAATGACTCGTTGCGTTTGGGGGCAGGAACACCTCCTTAACCCTCTGTAGCGTCATTTGTTTCGGGTGGGTGGTACACTGGTCCAGCAGCAAAACAATTTTTCTGTTTTGGCAAGAAATTCTGTGGTCAAGGTACGTGACGACTGTCATGAACAGAGAAAACGTCATCCATGCCTTTTTGTTCGCCTTGTGGATGCAGGCCAAGACCGGCTGCCTTAAAGCATCGGGGCTTTTGATACTTGCCAATGACGGTCAGCGGCATTTGCTGATGTGTCGGTGTTGCAACAAAACAAAACTGTAACACACTGTTTGCTTTTTTGTGTGCCCTGCGAGGCATCACCTTTGAAGCACAAACATTTTTGGGCTGGAGATTGTAGAACAGCCCTGCTAGAACTAGATAAATTGATTGTAATTTATCTTTATGCACCACATTATATATCTCTTTTAGTATAGCTTTCAAATGCAACAAAATTCATACAAATCGGACCAGTCGATCTCAAGGTATCATGAGCAAGGATTGTCAGTGTAGTGAAAAAATCCATTTTGAGAAATCAAGAAAAGAAGTTTGAGAACCCAGTAACACTTTATTATGGCCAATAACAGCCATGAATCTGCAAGGGTTCATGCCTAGAATGCACCAGGCATGTAATCAGAGTCTCTTTCTGTAGTGCGCTTTCTTTGCGTAGCGCTGCGGAACCTTTCTGCTTGTAGATGCTTTGCATTGGATGTTGCAAGCCAGCGCGGATCCTTCTCAGCTGACCTTTCAGTAGCTGCAGTGCCATGATTTACACTCAGCTGCTGCAAAATAGCTATGGTGGCATACTCTTTGCCACATCATCCAAGAATTCCTCGCACTAGAGGAAAGGTACAGTGGCTTTGAAACTTTTTATACTGACGGTTCAAAAACAGCCGATTGTGTTGGAAGTGCCGTAGTACAAGGAAGATGGGAAAAAATAAGACTTCCGCAGTATGCATCCATCTTCACTGCTGAATGTTATGCCATCTGGGTTGCGGTAGAGAGAATAGTAAACGAGAACATAAGCAACAGCGTTATTTTCACAGACTTATTTTCACAGGATTGAGCACAATCAGTTAAAGCATGCAGGACGAAATTTATTTACCCGGATGTGACTGGTTGCCATGTGTAACCTGTGATCAGGAGCATAGCAGTTTGCATATCTGCCAAGCCTTTTGCAAAATTGCACATACCCATAGGGATTTGGTTGGTAAACATTTATTAAAACAGTCAAGGGGCCGAAGGCCCAGATCTAGGGGTCGGCCAAGACTCCTTGGAATCTGGCAGCCTCTAGAGCGAGACCGATGAGCGTTCATTGGTCGTCTAGGGTAGAGCTGCGTAGACAAGCCTCCCAGGTATGTTTTGTGGGTGTTGGCATGTGTTGTCGTGGACAAGTCCAGACCATATGAAGGAGGTCTGCTGGGATATTGCAGTGTTTACACATCGGCATATAATACCCATAGGGAGGACTAGCCGTGCAAGGAAGTGCTTGATTTTGGCTCTGCCCATAGACCTCCTCTCTTGTGGCGTTTGCGATTTTTTGTTGTTCTCCTATTTCTTTTCTTCCGTTCAACATTCTTGTCATTTTTTTTCTGATTTGCCCGTGTTTATTATTCTGCCTGCATTAATGCAGAAATGAGCACAGTCACATAGCCCCTCTAATAATGGCAAGATTGAATTTCTGTTAATTCAGTTATAAATGGCTGCTTATATAATGAGTAATTATACTGTAAGAATTTATAAATACAATTAGTCCAAAATAAAGTGGGAAAGAAACAAAAAGGGGGTTGAGGCATTTATGCATTTAACTGCGTGTGAAATCAAACATTAGTTCCAAGCAACCAAAGAATTCAGCAGAAACAAGTATGAGAATCTCTGCATTAACTGGTTACTTTCATGTATAAATGGAATATGCTGATAGGATAAGTTTACGGTAATAAATATCATGGAAAAGCAATAGAATAAAATTTGCCCTTGCAATAGTTAGAATACAGTTTACGGCAGACACAAAACCTTGCTGCTGGTCCTTGAACTATGTGTGATTGACCTGGCAACATGATGCATTCTCACATCCAGATACTCGCCAACTATTGCCCTCATTAAATGAGCTGAGTGGCTCCATAGCTATCAAGCATATGCTGTTTCTTGGCAAATCGTTAACACATCTCTTGAAGGACAGTTAAGTCCACTGGATGACCTTTTGTATGAGAGAGTGTGCACTGCATACAGGGCCTTAAACAGTCAGTGCAGAAGTGCACTCAGAGCACTTGATGCAGGCCTGCAAATGACGAACAACTGATGGAATCGCCAAGCTCCGAAATTTTGCCTGGATCTGCGCAGTACGCATGATCTTCCGAAAGGGTCTCTGTTGAAAGGGCTTCACTGTTGGCAAGGCTTCTTCTCGAGGTGCAAGTGATCTTGAGTTAGTGTTATTGTAGGAAGGTACGCCAGTAGGTGATTGTCCCGGATTAAATGATTTTATAGAGTGACACTTTCGATGCAGATAATAAAGCCAATAAATCTAGTTTTTCTGTTAGTTTCAATTAATAGCTTTCCGTCGGCTGGCTCTCTCAGCGAAGAAAAGGAGGACTTCAGTTTTTGCAGGTATGCAATGACAACAGTCGAGTCACAGTCAACGGCTTCTTCCACCCATATGGTTTTAGGTGTCCTGATTTAAGAATATCAAATGCGTCATTTACATACCTCAAAAATTTTTTCATTGCGGAAGGTTAACGGAGTCTTGGAATATTATGTGTTCTGCTTTCTGCTAAAGCGTCAGCTACAGACTTGCTGAAGAGTTGTGGAGCAAAAGAGTTTCATCGGCTGACTTTCAACGTGCAACTGCCTCAGCATATTAGCTAAATGGAGCCCTTCTGCATACTGAACCTCATGGAGGTCCTCAATATGCTTCCAATTAACCACTCCACCGTCTTCATCTAGAATGATTCTTTTGTCACAGAGTGTGTTGCGCAGGAGCTTCAGCATATGGCATGGATCCAGCATTGCAAAAACCGGTTGTTTTGTAACTGGATGTGGGAAAGATGCATTCATTTTGCTGCAGCACCATCACATGTGAGGTTCGCAACATGTGCTCCTTTTTCATGAGCATGAACATATCACTACGCAGATTTGCTTCTATTGCACACAAAAAAATTAAATATAGCTTCATAAAATATCGCAATGCAAGTTTGGTTATATCCCGCAAAAAAGCATAAAATTACTTTTACAAAATTGTTGGCTATTTCCTATACCCTCACAAAATATTGTCCACTGCTCCAACTGCACAAAACAAAAAAATCCTTAGGAAGCAGCTCCTCAGAGCTACTTCAGGGGAGCTCCAGCAGCTTTTGTTGAATTTGGAGCTTGATGGAGTGTAGCTCCTCACTCTAGTCTTTGGCCGTCTTTCTGAGGCTATTGGACTTTACAATGTGTGTCACATTGTTTTCTGCCTCTGCTTTATCAGCATAGGCCTCTGGAGATGCCATGATCTGAAGAATCTTTGCAAGAGGCAAAAGCTCGAGGGTGCTCAGCAACTTTTCCTGAATGTCAGCTGTGGAATGTCCCATAAAAACGGAGGTGTAGTACCTGGTCGTCATTTGGCGAGCAGAGTCCCAACACCTCGCGTGCACATCCATTTGCTTACTTTGCAGAAAGTCATTTGCCGACTCGTCAAACAGTACGACATAGAGTTCACACTGTTCTATTTCTCGCTGCAAGGCTGAAAGAAAGGCCTGAGACCGTGACACGTCATATAGGCGCATTTCTTCTCACCACAAGAAAACGCCTTTGCCACTTCACTGTCCGGAAACATGCGCTGAAATAGATGCCCTGCTTGGGATGACGACCGATACGAAAAGTGGGATGTGACAACTTTCAAAGTCCAAAAAATTTTAGCGTCAGTGACAAGCTCGTGCGCTTTACAAGCATCATTTAGGCTTGGAAACTGCGAGGAAGAGGCGCTAGTAGACTGCTCACCGCAACCGGCGTCAGGTACCTTTTCAACGCGCTCCCTTGGACCAATATGCTTGCCGCTTTTCATGTGACTTTTTAAAGCGGATTCACCCATGGCAGTCACATCCAAGGATTTACCGCAAAGCTTGCGCTTAGCCCGATGCGGATTCGTTGTATCAGGTGCAATCCACTGCTTGTAGTCCTCATGGTGGAGCCACGTAGCCTGAAACTTGCTTTTTCCGGGCATTGTGTCACATATGGAAATATCACGTACGCTGACACGCAGAAGCCACGCTCATTCCAAAAAGTACTAACATGAAGACACTAGGGCAACGCCAGCATACGGACGCGGCTGCATGGCTCGGTAAACCTATCGAAACGTTGGGCTTGGTGAGTGACGGCGATGCGATAGCGATGGGACGACGCAGCCTCGCGCCCACTGTAGTGTTGCCAGCCACCTAACAAGAATGCGCTAAATAGGCTAAAAATCGATACGTTTCCTTCCCCGCAGTTCATTTAGATTCAGCACATCCTTCTTTGCGCAGCCTCTTCACATAGTTCAACACTTCTTCCTCCACGTGAGGGAACTTCCCTTGTTTGTGCCCTTGAAATGTGCACCGAACTTTTCCGGTAGCCCTCAGTTTGTCCACTTGATTACGCCAGTAGCGGACACGCACCGGGTCGACATTGAAGAGTCGCCCAGCCGCTCGATTGCCGTGCACGAAGGCATGCTCCATGACTTTTATCTTGAAACAGGCCGTGTAGCTGTCGTAACTACCCATCACCACAATGCACAAGACACAGCACACACACCACTCACATACAGTTCCAGCAATATGGCAGGTGGCTGACTTCCAAGTGCGTTGTCTTTACTTTGTTTTTCTGCCGTTGTGCACAAACAGCGCTATAAGTAAGGTTTTGTTTTGCGTTTGACAGATGGCGCTAAGCAACCAAATCATCAATATCCTCGGCGAAAGTGCGCGGTCGCCAAGTTTCGTTTCCATGTCACCTGCGCTCGTGTCTCCGTCGTTTCTTTTGCAATAATATTAATCATGCAGTTATGGGAAAGGAAAGACGTGACAATTGCCGCTCTCACCAGGAGGACACATGAGCTGCGCTATGAGCCGTAATGAAGGACTCCAGAATACTGAGCTACCCCGCCAGCGTATCTAGCATTAAAAGAAGCTGTCTGGTCGCGATCTGTCGACTTTGTTATCTCGTCAGCAGTGCCGGTCAATCACGCTGAGATAATGCAAACATGCTTCAATATGGCCTTGAATATCGGGATGCGATTTGTAAGCGAGAAAAAAATTTTTCTAAAGCCATTACGCAAGTATATACGGTATTAACTGGCAAGATTCTGATTACATCTTTTTCAGTTATCCTTTGTTTTTCTTACCCTACATGGATTGTATTGATAAACATTACAATATTTCACCCCTTGGGGCAACAGAAGGCTTTGTTGTATTATTAATATGCACGCAAACTTTCTATGACGGATTCCTGAAAAGTGTGAAGTCTTATAAATGTGGATGGTTGGCCTGTCAGCATAGTCTGTAGGCACTTTGGCGCTGTGCATTTTGGCCCACACAGTTCAGATATAATGAAGCCAATCAGCCCGAACTGGACTGTTGACTTTTTATTCAGCAGTCAAAGTTGCACCTGTTTCTGCAGCAACTGCAATTTCAGCTTCAAAATTGAGCGCCCTCATAGGCGAAGTCAGGAAGTTCGTCTACATCTGGAAAAGATTGTTTTGCCATGAGTATTTTCTGTGCTTTTACTCTTTGCTGTGGACAGAACACAATGAAGTATTGTGCCAAGTGAAGTCTTTTCAGTTAGGCAAAGCGTGGACCACTACTGAGCACAAAAATATCAGAGGTTGGCTTATTTTTGCCATGCTAACGTGCTTATTTTTCTTGCCAAT
The DNA here is from genome assembly GCF_055824585.1 of Amblyomma mixtum. Lineage (NCBI taxonomy): Eukaryota > Metazoa > Arthropoda > Arachnida > Ixodida > Ixodidae > Amblyomma > Amblyomma mixtum. Next base: position 147,207,223 of record NC_143012.1, read on the forward strand.
TAAGCACTAGCAAGGTAATATAATGAAGGTGCAGAGGCTATAATGCATGTTCAAATAGTCGCACGTCATCTGCATTTTGCGAACAACTATTTGTCAGCGATTATGTGCACCAGTATGGCATTAAATATTTAATGACCTAGCTGAATGAAAAGCATAATTGATAATAGCAGGCAAAATGACAGACACAGAACAAGCTTGGCGCTGTGTCCCAATGCCTGTTTCTAGGTTACAGCTCCATCAATCTGCAGACAACCAAGAAACTTGGCTAGGCTAGCCTGCTACATTCGGGAATTTGGCTTCAATAACGAAATGAGTAAAATCAAGTGTCATTGAGGCAAACAATTGCTCGGCAATGTATAAGAAACTGAACGGAAAGCACCAGTTCTTAATTACAACTGGATAGTTGACAATGATTCTCAATTGACCCTTCGTGCAGGCTGCCTGAGAGCAGTTCTTTCAAATAAAAATGTCTGTGCCACTTGAATTTTTTTTTCATTTTTATTGACTCTTAAACAAACACGCTCCGCAAAAGTAGTGGAGTGTTTACAAGAGGTCGCATCCTCTCGCAGTTTCAAATCATGCTTTCGGTTTTTTATTTCACAAACTTACACTCAATGTTACCTTCATTCCCATGGAATGCAACACTTGCTGCAGTAATCGCCTGCATTTGCTTTGGCACCAACAGCCGAGCCACAGCTGTTGTGCTTTTGTCGGCGGAGGCTGCGTTGACTCCTTCCTGTCGCTGGCGGAAGGGTTGTCGATAACCTTGGACATGCGCGATGCCACAGCCCGAACCCTTTTGAGCTCCTTCATCAGTGATGACAGCACCGCTGAGCCGCTGCCTTAAAAACACAAGAAAAGATTTTATGAATAACAGGTTGTCCTTATACATTTTGTCTGACAACTGCACTAAATAGTAACTGCATGCCAAAAAATCCACACCCGTTACGAGATTTTTGCAGCATATGAACCCAGTGGAAAGAAACAAGTTTACTGTAGCGGCACACTGATGCGACAAGAAGACAGTTTACCTGTACAGGACAACTCCTTTGTGTCAGTCGCCTTGCCTTTGCGCCACTTTTCTTTAATATTCTCCCAGCATTTGCGAAGCTGCTGATTACTGCACGCCACGCCGGCTGTTGAGCTGCTGCCCAGTCTCTAGCCACACTTTCTTTTTCTAGTTGACCGACACTGCGTCTGACCGCATATTTTCAATCGCGCTTTTACACCGATCTATGAGGTCGATCAATATTCCTTTTTTTCTCCTGCCATTGCAACAAGTAATATACTAACTAGGCAGGCAAAATAGTTTAGCAATTTGGAAATTATTGAGGCTGACAATAACAGAAAGAGGTGAGAGTTGCGGCCCACTAGTTTATTTTGAACTGATCTCTGTTTTGTTGCAGGACTGCAGGGACCTGGCAGTCGCCGACTTCGCAAGCTTCAAGAACTTGTCAGAATACGTCTGCTCAAAACAACGTCCGGTTTGGTGACCCTTCACCACGAGGAGGTCGCCGAGAGTTTTGTTGGAAAGCGAAAACCGGAATTCGGTTCTCGTCTTCTTAACCGTGCTAAAGATCCGCTCACATTCAGCATAGCTCCGTGGAAACCTTTGCACTCTGCCAAACTTCACTCTTTCATCTATGCTAGAGATACTTCCCACTTCTGACCACTGAATATCAATCCTCTCTTTATTTAGGATCTCTTCAGAAACAACATATGCCTCTGCAAATTCTACTTCCAGGGCATCTTCTCTCAACTCGTTCTTCTCCTGGGAAAGAAGTTGCGGGAAGGACTCAATGAAGAAGCCAAGGCTCTTGAAGGATGCGCTGCTAGAAAACATCAAATTGGCGACTTCTGCTTTCTTCAAGGCTTCATCTTCCAGTAGAAATTTGTGCCGTATGTAGTCACATGCCATAGCAAAGTACTGCCAAACAGCAGAAAAGAACTGCTCCTTGTCGCTGGTAGGCAGCCTCTCCACAACAGATGATGTGCGGCTCCCAAGGACCAGATCTTCATTGGCCTTTTGGTTCTTCATATCTTGGCAGGCAACCTCCAGTGGTGAAGCACATGCCTTCATGACAGAGGGATTGACAAACCTAGCCATAAGGACTGGAGTAGATGAACTTGAGGTGCCTGGGACTGAAGTTGGCAGTTCACTTTTTCAAAAACAGGGATCACACTCTTCAAGAAAAGGCCATATGCCAAGTTGACATCAGAGGTCAGGAAGTAGAACAGCCTTTCCTCATGGGTCAAGCTGGCATGTCCAGCAGCCTCTGATGAAAGCTTCACTCTATTTGCCGGGGTTGCAGCCATCCTGCCTCTGCTGGTTTTTTGGCTTTGTCTCATTTAGAAAGAAGCTCACCTAGGGCTGCCACTGTTCCAGCAATCTGGTCAGGCACTTTCCCAGCGATAGCCACCGCGTGGGAATGTGCTTCAAAGTCTTCCGAACCTCTGTGTTGTGCATTTCTTGAAATTCGATAAGCCTGTCTTTTCGCTTGGCGCTCTTCTCGAGGAAGTAGATGTCCACAAGCACCTCGTCGAATTTTGCAGGTAAGCAGGCGGCTGCTTTCTCGGCCGCAAGATTGGTGAGGTGACATGGGCAGCCAACGACTAGCAAACTCTCATGAGCTTGTTTTAACACAGCTGCCACGACGTTCTTTTTCCCAATCATAACGCTGGCGCTGTCGGCCCAAAATGCAATGCAGTTCTCCATGGGTATATTGCGCGACTTGAGCGGGTCTGGAACGAGGTTTTCGGCTTTTGACACGCTGCGCTTCCTCGACGTAGTAAGTTGCCACGATGGGATACATTTGCGACGTGCTATCATTGCTTCCATCCACTGCGATTGCGATAGCAGTCTCGCGTGATCACTCATGCTTAGCGGTAGGTTGTGTTCCTCAAGAAATCCCATGAAAAGGCACTCTGCACGGATCACAATGTCTTCACTGTTGTTTTGAAGGAAACTGCCGATGGTGCCCTGCACTTCTGCAGCATGAACGTAGTTCTTATGCTGTTGTGAAGCGATGTGTACCTTGATGTCGTTCTTGCCGCCGTGTGAAACGCTCACATCACAGGCGCACGTGGTACAGAATCCATACTTGTCACCTTTTTGCAAACTGACAAAGCACGGAAACTCTGTCGTGTACAATTTCTGAAATACTTGCAAGTACTTCTTGGCTTTCGAAAGCAACATCGATCGTTCCAACTCGGGGAAACACAGTAGTTCGGCGTTCCGCACTTCACTCGACGACCTAGCGCGGCTAGTGCACCGACGATCATGTAATGACTGGATTGCTTAATCCGTGAGCCAGCCTGAGACGATCCAATCCGGAAAATCCAATTTGGCAGTTCCCCGCAGGGAGGCGTCTGCAGCATGCAGACGTTGGTGAGTGGCGACACCACGGGGTTAACCCGAGCATCCGCAGGGACATCCCCGCAAGGGGATGATGGTGAACAATGCGTCACCACGGACCCGAACATCCGCGCTTAGCCGTGCGTGGCATCGCCGTGTCGCCGTGTCCGTGTCCCACAGCTGGCGTGGGCAGGACTTACTTTCAAGTTCCTGTCGTGTCCCCTTGTTGGACTCCATGGTGGGTGGCTGGCACCATGACCGAAAAACCAAATTTTTTTATGGCTCCCCCCTTTCCAAACTTGATCGCTCTCTGAAAAGAGTGCGGAACGAAGCAGCAGACTTTTTTTCGAAAAAGAAACCGACATTCACTAAGTTTCATGTTATACACAGTAACTGTGAACAAAAGCAAGCCCGAATCATATCCCCATTTCTTGTTACCAAATGCCTAACAGATACCTTAGGGCCTGGCTACAAGGTATCCAAAATGTCAAGCGGCGACCTACTCCTCGAACTACGCGAGAGCATCCAGTGCTCGAAACTTGCAAACATCGATTCCATAGGGGACATCTCTGTCTCCGTGACTCCCCACCGATCCCTCAACTCAGTCAAAGGCGTTATCTCAGAAGCTGACTTTATCCACCTAACAGAAACTGAAATGCTTCAAGGACTATCCGAACAAAATGTAATAGACGTCCACAGGATCAAAATCCGCAAGGATAACAAGGAAATAGACACCAAACACATGGTCCTCACATTTAACACCAGCAGCTTGCCCGAAACAATCGAAGTAGGATACCCCCGCAGGGAGGCGTCTGCAACATGCAGACGTTGGTGAGTGGCGACACCACGGGTTTAACCCGAGCATCCGCAGGGACATCCCCGCAAGGGGATGATGGTGAACAATGCGTCACCACGGACCCGAGCATCCGCGCTTAGCCGTGCGTGGCATCGCCGTGTCCGGGGAAAAGGGGATCCTGGTGGTTGAGCCGATGCCGAGCGTTTGGACCCTTAAGGCCCCTCGGCGGAGGCAACACACCACTTTGGCCCCAGCTTCCTGTAGACGGCACCTCCGGCCTGACCCGACCGGAGGAAATCGGCAGTCGCCTTTTCCTGTCCTCCCCTCTACCTATCACTTTCCTATTTCCTTTCTTACAACTTTCCTGTATCCTCCTTTCTTCTTCAGTTTTTTCCTCTTTTTCCTGGCGGCGAGGGTTAACCGTGTGTGACCAACTACCCTGAGTTGAGTCATATTAGGTTATAGTTGGGGTGTACAGCTGGCGTGGGCAGGACTTGCTTGTAAGTTCCTGTCCCGTCCCCTTGTTGGGCTCCATGGTGGGTGGCTGGCACCATGACTGAAAAACATTAATTATTTATGGCTCCCCCTTTTTCCAAACCAGATCGCTCTCTAAAAAGAGGGCGGAACGATGCAGACGATTTTTTTCAGAAAAGAAAGCTATCTTTCCCAAAATTTCATGTTGTCCATAGCGAAGCAGAAGGAAAACAAGCAAGACTGATATCCCCGTTCCTAGTAGCAAAGTGCCTTACAAACACCTTGGGCCTTGGGTACAAGGTATCCAAAATGGCCAGCGGTGACTTATTGCTCGAACTTCGTGACACTGTCCAACACTCTAAACTCTCAAACCTTGCGTCCATTGGGGAAATCCCAGTCTCTGTCACTTCACATCGATCTTTGAATACTGTCCGAGGCGTCATATCTGAAATCGACTTTATCCACCTCTCTGAGAAAGAAATGCTTGAGGGCCTTACTGACCAAGATGTCATAAATGTTCAACGCATAAAGATCCGGAAGGATAACAAGGAAATAGACACGAAGCACCTGATCCTCACTTTCAATACCAGCACACTGCCTGAAAGCATTGAAGCTGGTTACCTGAAAATAAATGTAAGACCATATATACCCAACCCACGAAGATGTTTTAACTGTCAGAGATTCGGCCATGGCTCACAGAGTTGTCGCGGCCGCAAAACTTGCGCAAAATGCTCGTCAAAGGAACACCAATCTGAAGAATGTGTTGCTACACCGCGGTGTGCAAACTGTGAAGGAGAACATGCTGCCTACTCCAGAGCTTGTCCTTCTTGGAAAAAAGAAAAAGAAATAATTACTCTAAAGACTACGGCAAACATTTCTTTCAAGGAAGCAAGAAGGCGATATGCTCAAACGAACACATTCTCTTTCAGTGCAAAAACAAACTTCGCTGATGTGGTGCGTGGGCGCGGCACACCACACCAGGCTTCGGCACCCGTCCAGGCCACACGCAGTGTGCCTATGGCGGGGCCACCCGCGCCCCCGTGTGGAGTAGCTAGCGCTACTCCGCAAACCCCAAAGGAGGCAACGCAGACCCCCCGGGTCGGCGGGCCTCAAGACCTCTTCCCACAGGTCGAGGTCAAACTCGAAAATCAACATACCTCCTGCACGGTCGTCCAGCGCCTCCACTGAGGCGATGGACACGACCCCGGGCAGCCCCGCGCCGTCCACGTCGGACGGTCGGCGGAGCTCCCTAGATCGGTCAAAAAAAGACAGGCCCCGAGTCACGGGGCCATCGACAACTTAATCTACTTTTTCACCCTATAGAAGCACAAAATTAAGATGGCTTTCATAATACAATGGAACTGTAGAGGACTTCTAAACAACTACAGTGACATAAAAGACATACTAGGAGCACACGCTCCTGTTGCCTTATGTCTACAAGAGACAAATTTAGGTCCCCAAAAAAATAACTTTCTTAAGAATTATACTGTTTTCCGCCGCGATCGAGAGCAGGCGAGCAGGCTGTCGGGAGGCGTAGCCATCATAGTGAAAAACGGTGTCCCAGCTCGAGAGCTTAAACTAAAAACAAGACTCGAAGCTGTTGCGGTCAGTGTCGTCAGCCATAAAACAATTTCTATCTGTTCTGTATATATTCCTCCACACTTTACATTAACAGTCCACGATTTACAAGAACTTGTCAATGAACTTCCAGAACCGTATCTAGTAGTTGGGGACTTTAACGCTCACTCCCCTTTTTGGGGAAGCGAGCACTGTGACTCTAGGGGTCAAATAATTGAAGATTTTATCCTCACAAACAATGTATGTCTTTTAAATACAGGAAAAGCCACCTACTGCTCCCCTGCCTCGGGGAAAATGACCTTTTTAGACTTGTCTTTTAGCTCACCTTCTGTTTTTAATGGTTTTAAATGGGATATCATTGATAACCCATATGGCAGTGACCACCTCCCTATATTTATTTATTTATTTATTTATCATCATACCCACAGCGCCATTGGCTGGCATTACAGTGGGGGGGTAGAAGAAAAAGTACACAAATGCCACCGCGTGCAGGTGGTTACAAAAAAAAAAAAGATAACAATGAAATAGAAAGAACACGGAATTATTATACACAAAAAAATGTCACAGCATGGAAGAAAATGAATCATTTGATAATATGGACACTACTTCCTCAGGCAGCTTGTTCCATTCCGAAACCGTTTTGGGGAAAAAAGACATTTTAAAAAGGTCAGTCCGGCACCTGTATTCTTTAGCTTTAAATGAATTATCTCTACGTAAAGACACGTAATCAGGGTTGGCTATATATTTGGTTCTGTCTATTCCAGTTCTAGAATGAAATATATTATGAAATAATTTTAAACGCAGTACTTTCCTACGTTTTTGAAGTGAGTCCCAACCCAAAGATTTTTTCGCGCTCGTTACACTAAAATACTAATCACTAATCACTTTAACATCACCACCGGAAATAATCCCCACAAGGCCACGGCGCTGGAAGCTTCACCTCGCCGACTGGTCACTTTTTAGAGCAAAGGCAACTTTAGAAGATATAGTTCTAGGAAATCTTACCGTTGACGAGATAAACGAAAATTTCACTAATTGTATCATAACTGCCGCACTCACAGCTATTCCTCAGTCGTCAGGAGTGGCGCGACAAAACCATAAAGTATGGTGGACAAAGGACTGTAAAGAAGCAAAAAAACAGCAAAATAGAGCGTGGGGTAAATTCCGTAGGTATCCGACACATGAAAATTTCCTAAATTTTAAAAAGGCAAAAGCTAAAGCTCGGTATGTCCGTCGCAGTGCCGAAAAAGCTTCATGGCAGAATTATGTTTCAAATATCAACAGTCAGATCCCATCTAAAAAAATGTGGGAGCAGGTTCGAAAAATAAACGGCAACTTTTCACCATTCACAATTCCTTTTTTAACAACACCCGGAACACAAACAAGCATACAGGAACAGGCAGACATATTGGGGGAACATTTCACTGCAGTTTCAAGTTCATCACACTACACGCAGGCCTTTTTAAAATACAAAAATACAGCTGAAAAACAGAGGCTCCCAACAACTGGAGGTGCAAATGAAAAATACAATAGTCTAATTACCCTCCAAGAAATCAACACAGTACTGTCTGCCGGAAAAAAAACCGCTCCAGGATCCGACCAAATCCACTACGAAATGCTGGCCCATCTCTCTCAACCTGCCGTAGAAGTACTTTTAAAGTTCTTTAACACAGTTTGGATATCGGGAAAAATACCTGAGGCCTGGAAAAAAGCTATTATTGTGCCGCTTCTTAAACCTAGTAAACCCCCAACCTCTCCTAGCAGTTATAGACCCATAGCCCTGACCAGTTGCCTCGCCAAATCCTTCGAAAGTGTCCTAAATATACGACTAACCTTTGTTCTTCAATCCTGTGAACTTCTTGATATCCACCAGTGTGGTTTTAAAAAGGGATGCTCAACTACAGATCACCTAGTCCGTCTCGAAAATACAGTCAGACAAGCTTTTATACACAAACAACACTGTCTTAGCGTCTTTTTTGATTTAGAAAAAGCATATGATACAACCTGGAGGTTCGGAATTCTTCAGGACTTAGCTGAACTTGGCATCCGTGGCAGAATGCTGAACTCCATTAAAGACTTTTTATCTAACCGCTCATTTAATGTCCGTCTAGGCTCAACCCTTTCGAGGGATTTTATTCAGGAAAATGGAGTGCCTCAAGGATGTATTTTAAGCACAACTCTTTTTATTGTAAAAATGAATTCTCTTAACAAAATAATACCAAGGTCTGTTATGTATTCACTTTATGTAGATGACCTCCAGATAGCTTACACATCCTCGAACATATCAACATGTGAAAGACAAATACAGCTAACAATAAATAAACTGACAACATGGGCAGACAAAAATGGTTTCCGATTTCCCCACAGAAAACAGTGGCCATTCTGTTTTCACTCAAACGAGGCTTACAGGCAGACCCCACCCTACACCTTAACGAAATAGATTTACCAGTAGAAAATGAACATAAATTTCTAGGCATAACATTTGACAGAAAACTCACTTTCCTGCCTCATATTAACACGTTAAAAAAGAAAACTTCCCGATCACTGAACATACTCAAAGTCCTTTCACATAAACACTGGGGTTCTGACAGGGCAGGCCTTCTAAAAATTTATCGCTCTGTGGTACGATCCTCATTAGACTATGGTAGTATAGTATATGGTTCAGCAAGGCCATCGTACCTGAAACGACTGGACCCAGTGCACAATTTAGGTTTACGTCTTGCAACTGGCGCTTACAGGACATCACCCATAAGTCTTTACGTTGAAACAAATGAACCATCTCTTACAGATAGAAGAAGCATACTTACATGCTCATACGTTCTAAAAATCCGTTCCCTACCAAAACATATCTGTTACCCTATTGTTACAAATTGCCCATCGAGAACACTGTTTAATAGCAAACCACTAGCTATCAGACCACTCCTCCTGCGTTTTGAAGAGATGTGCCAAAACCTCGGCCTACAAGATGCATTACCCGACATTGCTCGAAGACAAGACCCACTGCCTCCATGGTACAATTTTCCTAAAATCTGTGATTTCACCCTTACTCAATTTCATAAAAAACAAACTCCACGACAACATATACAACAAGAATTTCTTGCACTCGAGCAAAAATACAGTAAGTTCACAGATTTTTATACAGATGGCTCAAAAACAGATTTTTACGTAGGAAGTGCAGTGGTGCGAGGTAATTCGGAGAAAACAGTAAGACTTCCAAATTGCGCATCCATCTTCACTGCAGAATGTTACGCAGTCTGGCTGGCCATCGACAAAATATTAAAGGAGCACCTCACAAACAGTATAATCTACACAGATTCCTTAAGTGTGCTTACAGCTCTCCACGCTAGAAACGCTACCACTCCTATTCTTGGTGACATTATACACAGCATAGTAACAGCCGCAGCTAAAAGACAAAATATAAAACTCTGCTGGGTCCCGAGTCATATCGGAATAAAAGGGAACGAGAAAGCAGACTTGTGCGCTGCTCAAGCTCGTAAGATGGAAACAAAAAAAGTAAACATACCTTTTAACGATTGCATGAAATTAGTACAACGGAAATTAAGGAAGAAATGGCAGTCGGCTTGGAACAGTGAAGTCAATAATAAACTACACTTAGTAAAGGCGGTTTTAGGGGAATGGAGGTCGTGTGACCACCAGGAACGCTTCAAGGAAGGGATTCTCTGCCGTCTCCGAATAGGCCACACTCACCTTACACATAACTTCCTGCTAACAAAACAAAACAAACCTGTTTGCGAAGAATGCGGAGATGAACTTACCGTTAACCACATTTTATTCTCTTGTGCGAAACTGGAAAAACTAAGAAAAAAATACTTCACTGAATTTTATAATGAATGCATTCCTTTTCACCCTTCCCCGCAGGGAGGCGTCTGCAGCATGCAGACGTTGGTGAGTGGCGACACCACGGGGTTAACCCGAGCATCCGCAGGGACATCCCCACAGTGGGATGATGGTGAACAATGCGTCACCACGGACCCGAGCATCCGCGCTTAGCCGTGCGTGGCATCGCCGTGTCCGGGGAAAAGGGGATCCTGGTGGTTGAGTGGATGCCGAGCGTTTGGACCTTTAAGGCCCCTCGGCGGAGGCAACACACCACTTTGGCCCCAGCTTCCTGTAGACGGCACCTCCGGCCTGACCCGACCGGGGGAAATCGGCAGTCGCCTTTTCCTGTTCTCCCCTCCATCTTTCACTTTCCTATCTCCTTTCTTACAACTCTCCTGTATCCTCCTCCCTTCTTGGTTTTTCCTCTTTTTCCTGGCGGCGAGGGTTAACCGTGTGTGACCAACTACCCTGAGTTGAGTCATATTAGGTTATAGTTAAGGTGTACAGCTGGCGTGGGCAGGACTTGCTTTCAAGTTCCTGTCGCGTCCCCCTGTTGGACTCCATGGTGGGTGGCTGGCACCATGACCGAAAAACATCAAATTTTTATGGCTCCCCCCCTTTCCAAACCTGATCGCTCTCTTAAAAGAGTGCGGAACGAAGCAGAGAACTTTTTTTCCAAAAAGAAACCAACATTTGCCAAATTCCATGTCATCCACAGTGAAGTTCAAGATAAACAGGCCAGAATTCTATCCCCCTTCATGGTATCGAAGTGCTTAACAGAAGCTTTGGGCCCCGGCTACAAAGTATCCAAAATGACCAGTGGCGATTTATTGCTGGAACTCCGAGAAAATGTCCAAACCACCAAACTCTGTAACATAGTGTCTATTGGGGACACACCTGTCTCCATTACTTCACACCGATCACTCAATACTGTCCGTGGCGTCATCTCAGAAAATGATTTTCTACACCTTACCGAGAAAGAAATGCTGGAAGGGCTTTCCGAAGGTGCTTTAATTGCTTTAAGGTGCTTTAACCCCCGAAGGTGCTTTAATTGTCAACGGTTTGGCCACGGATTACAGAGTTGCCGCGGCCACAAAACATGCGCGAAATGCGCGTCGAAGGACCACCATTCTGAGGAATGCGACGCAGCTCTACGCTGCGCTAATTGTGAAGGAGACCATGCTGCGTACTCCAGGGCGTGTCCGTCCTGGAAGAAGGAAAAGGAAATCATCACCATAAAGACAAAGGAAAACATTCAAAGAAGCCAGAAGACGTTTTGCACTGACAAATACATTCTCTTTCACAGCCAAACCAAACTATGCTGACGTGGCGCGCAGGGGCGGTGCACCACGCAGCACTCCGGCATCTGCCGCGGCCACTCCCACCGCGCCTGTGGTAGTGCCATCAACGCCCCAGGCAGAGACAGCCAAGGCTGCTCTGCCAACTCCAAGCCAAGGAGTGCCGGCCCATGGGCCAGCATCCCGCAGGACTTCCCCCCGTCGGGGGAGGCCTGACACCAACACACCCGCGGCTTCGCGGTCCTCCAGCACCTCTGGTGAGGTGATGGATACAACTACCACTCCGCCCGCTTTGCAGCGGCGGACCGGCTCTCACGAGCGAAGAAAAGATAGAACCCCGGTAACGGGCCCAGAACAGTAAATTCCTTCAGTTCCATTCCCACCCAAAAAACAAACATGATATTTGCAATTCAATGGAACTGTAGAGGAATGTTGAGGAACTACAGTGATATAACTCATATTCTAGGGTCAGTGATGCCTCTAGCCCTATGTCTCCAGGAGACCAATCTTGGTCCACAACATTCAAATATCTTAAAACATTATACAACTTTTAGGCGTGATCGCGAACATGCAAATAGACTCTCGGGAGGCGTCGCAATCATCATCCAAAGCGGCGTCCCGGCTCAAGAAATCAAACTGAAAACAAAACTTGAGGCGGTTGCGGTTAGCGTCATCAGCTACAAAACCATTACAATATGTTCTGTATATCTTCCCCCACACATCACATTAACATGCCAAGATCTAGAAAGCCTGATCGATGAACTGCCGGAGCCATTTCTGGTAGTTGGCGATTTTAACGCTCACTCTCCGTTTTGGGGAAGCGAACGCTGTGACTCTAGAGGCCAAACAATCGAAGATTTTATACTTTCGAATAATGTCTGTCTTTTAAATACGGGAAAAGCCACATATTGCTGTCCAAGCACAGCAAAAATGAGCTCTCTCGATTTAGCTTTCGCATCACCATTACTTTTTAACGATTTTAAATGGGATGTTTTAAATGACCCCATGGGCAGCGATCACTGACCTACCGTCATCAGGCTCTCATCATCCACTCCAATCATCCCCACAAGGCCACGGCGCTGGAAAATTCAGCTCGCCGACTGGTCACTCTTTACAAAAAGTGCCACTCTGGAAAAGGAGTTTTGTGACGACCTTAGCACAGATGAAATTAATAAGTTTACTGAATACATCATATCGGCCGCAACACTCGCTATACCACAAACAACAGGACTTGCACAAAAGAAACACAAAGTGTGGTGGACAAAAGAATGCACATTAGCAAAAAAACAACAAAAGAAAGCCTGGAGCGCTCTGCGTCGATATCCCACTGCAGAGAACCTACTCACCTTTAAGAAGGCAAAAGCCAGAGCGCGGTATGTGCGAAGAAATGCAGAGAAAACCTCTTGGCAGAAATATGTCTCCTCAATAAATAGTTCAATAACATCAAAGAAAATGTGGGAAAAAGTTCGTAAATTTACTGGTGACCATACCCCTTTCACACTTCCTCTCTTGACAGCACCCGGGACACAAACATCTTTAGAAGAACAGGCCAACATACTGGGCGAGCATTTTGCTGAGATCTCAAGCTCATCCAACTACACAAACACATTTCAGAAACACAAAGCAATAGCTGAAAAACAAAAATTTCCATCTGGAGCAGGTGTTCATGAGGATTATAACCAGCCTCTCACACTACAAGAATTAAATAAGGTACTATCTTCTGGCAAAAAGACAGCACCGGGACCAGACAACGTGCATTACGCTATGCTTGCACATCTCTCCGAGGCTGCTGTAGAGGCACTGTTAAAATTCTTAAACAGCTTAAAAAACAGTAGCTGTTCTTTTTTCATTGCGACGAGGCCTACAGGTCGATCCCAATCTATACTTGAATCACACTGCGCTACCAATTAAACTAGAACACAAATTTTTAGGCGTAACTTTCGACAAGAAACTCACATTTCTACCACATATTAACAACCTTAAAAAGAAAGCTTCTCAAGCCCTCAATATATTAAAAGTTCTCTCACGGAAGCGGTGGGGGTCCGATAGAGCAAGCCTTTTACAAATATATCGCTCTCTGGTTCGCTCCAAGCTGGACTACGGGTGCATAGTATATGGTTCGGCAAGAGCATCCTACTTAAAAAGATTAGACCCCATTCATAATCTTGGTCTGCGCCTATCATCTGGAGCATACAGAACGTCACCAGTAGCCAGCCTATACGTTGAAACTAATGAGCCCGCTCTTGAGGACCGAAGAATCGCCCTTACATGCACATACGTCTTAAAAATCCGTTCTCTTCCAAAACATCTCTGTCATCCAGTTGTCACCAAGTGCCCATCTAAAAGATTATTCATCAACAAACCACATTCTATCAGACCATTACTATTGCGCTTTGAAGACAAATGTGAAGAGCTAACAGTACTAGACTGCTTACCGAATATTGCACAAAGGAATGAACATTTACCACCATGGCACAGCCTGCCTTCAGTATGTGACCTCACAATGAGACATTTAGATAAAAAGCAAACGCCAAATGAGTACATATTACAGGAATTCTTTGCACTACAAGAAAAGTATGACACTTACATTGAATTTTATACCGATGGCTCAAAAACAGAAAGTCACGTTGGAAGTGCAGTAATCCAAGGAAAAAACAAACAGATAATGCGACTACCAGAATTCGCATCGGTTTTTACTGCTGAGTGTTATGCCATCTTTGTAGCTGTGGAAAAAATAGTAAGAGAGAATATCAAAAATAGCATCATTTACACCGATTCCCTGAGTATGCTCAAAGCACTGCACTCCAGAAATGCTGCTGAACCCATAATAGGTAACATCATACATAGCATTGTTAAAATCACAAAACAAAAACATAACATTAAATTCTGCTGGGTTCCTAGCCATGTTGGAATCGTAGGTAATGAAAAAGCAGATGTATGCGCTGCACAAGCCCGGAATGGCCAAATAAAACAAGTGAGCATACCGCACAGGGATTGCTTAAAGTTTATCAACAGTAAACTCAGAAATAAGTGGCAGGCCGCATGGCAAGATCACGTAAACAACAAATTAAATTCTGTGAAACCAATTTTAGGGGAATGGCAATCATGTAGGCATCAAGAACGTTTTACCGAAGTTATTTTATGTCGGCTCCGCATTGGACACACCCACCTCACGCACAACTTTCTGCTAGCCAAACAAAACAAACCTCTCTGTGAAATGTGTGGTGCTGAACTAACAGTGAACCACATTTTAATTTCATGCATAAAACTAGAAGAACTAAGAAAGAAATATTTCACAACATTTTACAGGGAAAGCATCCCATTACACCCCATGCTACTCTTAGGTGATCGAGCACTGGTTGATATTTCATGTATTTTTAGGTTTCTCAAGGAAGCCAACGTTTTAAACAAACTCTAAGTATTTTTAGAAAGCTTCACCATTAACAAAAACTCTAACCTTGTGTTTGGCGCAGCATAGCCTCAGTTACTTTTGCGCCATAAAAATCAATATAACTAACTAACTATAAGTGTAGAACTTAGTGCTAACATAGGAACCTGGGAAAGCACTTACCACGGCAGGTGCCACTTTATCTGATTTCGGCTCCTTGATCATGTCATCAGCTGCCTGTATCAATTGATATTAAAAGCACAGTTACCACTGTGTGGTTTTAATTTATTCGCAAAATGAAGAATGTGTTGCATAATGGAAGCTAGCGGTGACAAATATGCATGCTGCAAGTCAAATCCATTTTCTGCTATAGAATTCAACCCTAGACCAAACGCAAGCCATTTTTTTAGTGTTTCACTTCACATTGACTACGTTTTATCTAATATGCACTAAGACAGGTTACAGATGGGTATTTGCAGTTTAATGCATCGCAGTGTTGGGGCTCAATGCCTGATTTAGCGCCAGCAGAAAGGAGTTACAGCACTTGAGATTTTTATTACTATTTTATCGGTGTGAGCATCGCACAGTGATGACCAGTGGCCTTTTGGTCAGAATTATGCTCATAATGCTGCTATCTAGCACCAGCTCAACCATTTGTGCAATTCTGTGGTGAAACTGACTTTTATGCCTAACCTAGACGTCGAAGCACAGTCAGTCAGGCAACCCATATTTTACTCTAGATGCGCTGAAAGCTGGAACTTGTCCAGCGAAGGTACTGTTTGGTGGATGAACAGGGCCGAATAAAATAACAATATATTAAGGTGTGCAAGTCGCATGCATACATACAAGGCAGCAAAAATAAAAATTAAAGTGAATTCACCTAATGCTGTGTGTACACTTATCCAGAAACACCTCTGCCTATGAGGCAGTCACATATTGGTATGTGTGGCGATGATGGAAAAACTCGGCCATCATGCAGTTTTGAAGTGAAACTACCCCTTGCACCAAACTACACAATGGTGTTGTACTTGAAAGTTTCCATTCTGAGCAGTCTGTATTTATTAGCAGTTCAGATATGCCTACATGAATATGAACTTCTCTCACAGCTTGTCGTATCATATAACGAAGATAAAGCATTTAATGACATTAGCGTGACCATGCCCTGCCTTAGTGGATACACTGACGCAAGCTGTACTATCAGGGATAAATCATATTGAATGAAGGTGTTGAAGGCCTAAATTATCTTTCCTCTGGTAACAATATCGGGCGACTAGGTAGCGAGGCGTAGCTACTATAAACATTTTTTCAAAAACTAGCATCCCGCAATCTTTAGTCCCCGACAATACAGATGGTTCCTACTTGATATGCCTGAGCAACTTTCAACAAAAGAGAAAATGTTTAGGAGAGCTTTCATTCGCATTACTTTAGACCTAACAATGATCCGAAATGTCTCATAAGGGCATGATTTAATGACCTAGGAGGGCGCAGCTGTGAGCAATCGATGCCATGACATGCACCCAAATATGCTCCAGAATGTGAAAGTTGTGGACATTAAGTGGTATGCAAGATTTTCACTTACCAAGCAAGCCACATGCTCATCAAGTGGTGTTTCAATATCCTTGTCATCAGACATGGACTGCACAAAAATAACAATTTGACCATTTAATGCTTTCCTTGTAACCCGTGACAATATTTACTGTATGCGTCAAATAAGCCACATTCACTATAAATGCAGGGGCATCATTAATTTCACCCTAGATGAATAACAATGTGTCACTGTAGCTGAAGGAAAGAACTTGTCTGAAAGAAGCGCCCTTTGGTAAGTTAACTACTCTGAAACATAATACCAGCACTCTCTAGTATGCGAATTATGCACCCATGTACAGGAGAGGAAGAGAAAACTTTTCAGGGCATTCACTTAATGCTGCATGTGTACTTATCAAGAAACTCTTATGCCCAACGAGGTAGAGGCCTTTCAATGGTACTTGTTTGGGATGTAACAGTGCAAAAAAAAAAAAGGCAGATTAATTACCTTACTGACTGGGAATAGAGGCTTGTCTGCATTGTAATTTTTCTTATTAGCAAAACAACTATATAAAAATGCCAAACACGTTTCGGTGAGCGCCAAAATATTTTATATGACTCGACAGCCAGTGGGCTATGATGTTACGGGCTATGATTTTACAGAATGCCTGCATATGCCAAACGTAGGACCCAGAAATCAACCGCAGTTGGTCAAAAACGTACTGCATGCAATTTCCGTGAGGTGAAATCATTTCTGGTGCAGAACAAACAGTGGAAGAAGAAATGAAAGTAAAATGCACAGTTCAAGTAGAAAACAGTTGCTCTCACTGTCCTATTAACAGCTGACAGAGAGATGTTCAAAGAAATTCTAACAAGAAAAAACTTTCCACTGAACTCTGTATAGTTGCATGGGGTAACATTAGTAAAAAGTTCCACTAGTTGTTGGGAATTAGCATCCTCAAATGTCATTATGTGCTCTGTACTGAATGCACGACGGGACAAGAATTAACTCGGTCCTGTTCCACAACAGGGCCACTTATGATGTTGCCAACTTGGTCTTGAACAAGGTGAAGCAGCTGGTCAGACGCAGCTCGGGGCCTGCTGAGAAGTAAAGCACCTGTACTATTTGGTAGGCCAGCTTTTGCCAAAAACTTCAAAGTGCGAGGGCTAGCTAAGGCCTTCAGACTCCTGAAGTTGCTGGTCATGTGGCGCTCTACAATCTGCAGCGGGACACCTTTTGCTGATGTGGCCAGCTGCTTAAGCTGACCAATGTTGGACTCAAATGCAAAACAAGAATGTGCCCAAAATGGTCCTTGGTGCACAAGCACTCTGAGGGATGTGCAACAGCTGATGCACATTGAAAGTCATCTGCTTTTCTCCATATAGAAACTGCATATCAACTACAAACTTTACAAGGCAGTTCGTGCTTTCAGCTATGTCATCCAAGGTCACTGTGTCCTGCAGAAGAAGGGCAATACCCTTAACAAGTAATGCAAAATTTTTAAGGTATTGCCGTGGAAAGATGCCTTCCAAACATGGCAATGCAAAATAAAAAAGTCACTGTTGCCACTCTGAGGCTTTCCAGTACTTCCTCAGCAAAACTGAGCACGGAAGATGTCGAACACAACGATGTGGTGTTATAGTGCACAAACGCCCATCTATCGCTGCCACTCTTTCTGGTGCTCCAATGTAGTGCTGCTCCCCTATATCGGAGAGCCAGATCTCAGTTAACTGCCGCGACACACCCAGCAACACACAATGCATATAATCTGGGGTAAAGCCCCAGATTATATGAAAGTGTGAGAGATTAATTAAAGGTGTTAGGCCTTTACACCCTGAACAGGCCGTCCAGTTGTAGCAACCTCGATCATCATCGTCTTTGTGTCTTCAGCAGTCCTGTCAGGCACAACAGTGTTGACGAGGTACTTGACGGTTCCTGTTTGTGTGGTTTTCATTTTTTTCTTACTATGCCAAATTTATAACTTTATAAAGATTTCGCACAGTTCAGTGCTTCAAAATATTGGAACATTTGTTCACAGAAGTATTTCTGAGAATCACTTCTACAATACATTTTTAAAAACTGACGATGTGCAGTTCCCCGCAGGGGGGCGTCTGCAGCATGCAGACGTTGGTGAGTGGCGACACCACGGGGTTAACCCGAGCATCCGCGCTTAGCCGTGCGTGGCATCGCCGTGTCCGGAGAAAAGGGGATCCTGGTGGTTGAGCCGATGCCGAGCGTTTGGACCCTTAAGGCCCCTCGGCGGAGGCAACACACCACTTTGGCCCCAGCTTCCTGTAGACGGCACCCCCGGCCTGACCCGACCGGGGGAAATCGGCAGTCGCCTTTTCCTCTTCTCTCCATCTTTCACTTTCCTATCTTCTTTCTTACAACTTTCCTGTATCCTCCTCCCTTCCTAGTTTTTCCTTTTTTTCCTGGTGGCGAGGGTTAACCTTGTGTGACCAACTACCCTGGGTTGAGTCATATTGGGTTATAGTTGAGGTGTACAGCTGGCGTGGGCAGGACTTGCCTTCAAGTTCCTGTCCCGCCCCCTTCAGGGTTCGTACAAGCTATACAAAAAAAAATTCAAGGATATTCAAGGACTTTCAAGGCCCTTCTAGGAGGTTTTCAAGGACTTGCTACGAAGCTGTATTTCGTAGTTTCGAAACACAAAAGTATTTTCAAAAATAAATATCTTTATTGCACTCAATGTAAAATAACATATCTGTCAAGACACACCAAGGAAAGTTCAAGAGACCTCCTGAAGCTTTGCCTCAATCTCTTTGTTCAGGTTTAACAATTGCTCAGCCTTAGCCTTTGCTGCTTTTCTCATAGAATTTGATTTGATTATGTAAGTGAGGTCATTGGCTGCTTCCGCCTTTTCAGCATAGTTGTCTGCTGATGCAGTCAGATCGCTAATAGCTGCTTCCAGTATCTTCCTTTTTTTATGCTTGACACGTTCTTGTTCCAGCCTTTTCTGGGCTTCCAAGTAAGCACTATAATGATGCCTTGCAGCTGATACCGCCTTCCTCAAATCTTTTGTGATGACAATGTTAAAGATACCACCTGCTTTTTCCACTGCATCGCACACAATTCGTTGTGAGATGTAAGAGAGGCCTTTCAAGTTCTCTACAGAGATCTGTCGGTTTATGCTAAAGCCTCTCTCAACAGTTGCCTGACCATGGCTTAGCACAAGCAAAGATTTTACAACTTTCCACAGCTCTGCATAAGAAGCATTGAACTGCAGAAGTTCACTAAAAAAGGTGTCCAGACTGGTGGCTTTCTCGAAAAGTCGCAGTTGATGTTTTTCTTGCAACAGCTCCGTGCACTCTGCAAGTACAGAGTCTCGATGCTGATCTGTCAGCCTCCCTGCCGCAATGAGTGCTTCCAACACTTTCTTGAGGCCTGCCAGGCACTCATTAGGCCTGCAGCACATTTGTCGAGGGTCAAGCGAGGAAAGGCCTCTAACCACTGGGAACCTCAAGGGGCTCTTCTCAAGGACCTTCTTCGTCACTGCGACTAGGAACTGCTTACACTCACTCCATCTTGAACTGAAATATATCCTTTGCACTTGCATTGCTCTTCTTCAGGATTTGTTCGACTGTGTGACCAACATCCACTTTTTCCAGTGGTGTATGATTCTTTGGGTCCTCTATATCAATTTGCAGCACGCCAGTGATCCTCGTTGCTGAAGACAATGTAGAACACTTGATAAATTTTGTCATTAACTTTCTGACTATCGTGTCCAAGTCTCTTGCAAAAAGAAATAACATCGGTTTGTCAGTTTGGAATTCCATCAGGAATGGCTTCAGTGTGGCAGCAACACTAAGAGCAAAATTCAGCTTTGCCACTACTAATGTGTCCTCAATGAATTCAACAATGTTCTGAAAAGACACACACTTTGGCAGACTCACTTGCTCCCCGCAGGGAGGCGTCTGCAGCATGCAGACGTTGGTGAGTGGCGACACCACGGGGTTAACCCGAGCATCCGCAGGGACATCCCCGCAGGGGGATGATGGTGAACAATGCGTCACCACGGACCCGAGCATCCGCGCTTAGCCGTGCGTGGCATCGCCGGCCGTGTCCGGGGAAAAGGGGATCCTGGTGGTTGAGCCGATGCCGAGTGTTTGGACCCTTAAGGCCCCTCGGCGGAGGCAACACACCACTTTGGCCCCAGCTTCCTGTAGACGGCACCTCCGGCCTGACCCGACCGGGGGAAATCGGCAGTCGCCTTTTCCTATCCTCCCCTCTATCTTTCACTTTCCTATTTCCTTTCTTACAACTTTCCTGTATCCTCCTCTCTTCTTCGTTTTTTCCTTCTTTCCAGGCGGCGAGGGTTAACCGTGTGTGACCAACTACCCTGAGTTGAGTCATATTAGGTTATAGTTAAGGTGTACAGCTGGCGTGGGCAGGACTTGCTCGCAAGTTCCTGTCGCGTCCCCTTGTTGGACTCCATGGTGGGTGGCTGGCACCATGACCGAAAAACATCAATTTTTTATGGCTCCCCCACTTTCCAAACTTGATCGCTCTCTCAAGAGAGGGCGGAACGAAGCAGATGTTTTTTTCCAAAAAAGAAAAGTGAGTTTTCCTAAATACCATGTCATCCATAGTGAAGTAGAAAATAAGCAAGCAAGAATCCTGTCTCCCTTCGTAGTATCAAAGTGTTTGACAGAAGCCTTGGGCATTGGCTACAAGGTATCAAAAATGGCCAGCGGTGACTTACTGCTCGAACTGCGAGACAACATCCAGCACTCAAAACTCGTAAACATTGTGTCTGTTGGAGATATTCCTGTCTCCGTGACTTCACACCGATCTTTGAATACCGTCCGGGGCGTGATATCCGAAAATGATTTTGTCCACATCACAGAAAAAGAGATGCTCGAAGGTCTGAGTGACCAAGACGTGATAGACGTTCACAGAATTAAGATCCGGAAGGATAATAAGGATATAGACACAAAACATATGTTGTTGTTGTGTTGTTGTGTTGTGTTTAATGGCGCATAAGCAACTAAGGCTATCATGCGCCAAGCTCGGGGTAAAGAAAATTGTTTTATATAGGATGTTATACAAAAGACTAAATGAACGGTGGTGTAAAGGGCCTAAAAAGTTAATTCATGCAACCTAGTATAAACGTAAGACAAAAGTTTAGAAGTGACTTATGGTCAAAGCTTTAAAGAGGGTTGGACACCTCAGCAGCCATCCTTGGCTGTGCAAGGATCTCGAGGTCCCCAACCAATGGAATAGGGACCTCAGCCGTCTTCTCGGGAGTGAGAAGGTGGCCGAGGTGCATTAGAATTAAAACAGACCAGTGGGTAAAACACATTTAGAGACACTTAAGAAATCCTGATTCTTTAAGAAAGCTAAAAACATGTGATATATCAACAATTGCATTATCTCCTAAAAGCAGTTTAGGGTGAAAAGGGATGTATTCGTTATAAAATTGAGTAAAGTACTTTTTCCTTATTTTTTCCAATTTCGTACAAGAGAATAAAATGTGGTTAATCGTAACTTCAACTCCGCATTCCTCGCAAATAGGTTGATCTTTTTTTGTCAGTAGGAAATTGTGTGTCAGGTGAGTGTGTCCTATGCGAAGACGACAAAGAATGACTTCTTTGAAGCGTTCTTGGTGGGTGCAGGATTTCCATTCTCTTAAAACTGGTTTTATGAAGTGTAGTTTGTTGTTGGCTTCATTGTCCCAGGCAGACTGCCATTTTTTCTTTATTTCACAAAGTACCGAGTTCATGCAATCTTGCTTGCTACGAGCCTGCGCAGCGCAGAGGTCTGCTCTCTCGTTGCCTTTAATTCCGACGTGACTCGGCACCCAACAAAGTTTTATGTTTTTTCCTTGAGCTATGGCTTTTGCTATGTTGTGTATGATGTCACCGAGAATCGGAGTAATTGCATTTCTAGAAAGGAGAGCTGTAAGTAAACTAAGAGAGTCTGTGTAAATTATACTGTTTCTGAGGTTTTCATTTAATACTTTTTTTACGGCTAAGCCTACAGCATAACATTCGGCTGTGAAAATTGATGCACACTGTGGAAGTCTGATTATTTCTTTCTCATGACCCCGTACTACTGCACTTCCTACGTAGGCATCTGTTTTTGAACCGTCCGTATAAAAGTCCGTAAAACCATTGTATTTTACCTCGAGTGCGAGAAATTCTTGTACTATATGTTGTTGTGGGGTTTGCGTTTTGTGAAACTGTGTAAGAGTGAAGTCGCATATTGGAGGAAAGTTGTGCCATGGAGGTAGTGGCTCTCCTCTGAGCGCAATGTTAGGCAACGTGTTTAGTACCCCGAGACTCTCGCACATCTCTTCAAAACGCAGGAGGAGTGGCCTGGTAGTTTGTGGTTTGTTATTAAAAAGTGTTCTGGATGGACACTTTGTAACTATTTCGTAACAGATATGTTTCGGTAGGGAACGGATTTTTAGAATGTATGAGCATGTGAGCATGATTTGTCTGTCTGTAAGTGATGGTTCATTACATTCAACATAAAGACTGGTTATAGGCGACGTCCTATAAGCACCAGTTGAAAGACGTAAACCTAAATTGTGCACTGGGTCAAGGCGCTTCAAGTACGAGGGTCTTGCTGAACCATATATTATACTACCATAGTCTAATGAGGATCGTACCACGGAACGATAAATTTTTAGAAGGCTTACTCTGTCAGAACCCCAGTGTTTATGCGAAAGGACTTTGAGTATGTTTAGTGATCGGGAAGTTTTCTTTTTTAACGCGTTAATATGAGGCAGGAAAGTGAGTTTTCTGTCAAATGTTATGCCTAGAAATTTATGTTCATTTTTTACGGGTAAATCTATTTCGTTCAGGTGTAGGGTGGGGTCTGCCTGTAAGCCTCGTTTGAGTGAAAACGGAATGGCCACTGTTTTCTGTGGTGAAAATCGGAAACCGTTTTTGTCTGCCCATGTTGTCAGTTTATTTATTGTCAGCTGTATTTGTCTTTCACATGTTGATATGTTGGAGGATGTGTAAGCTATCTGGAGGTCGTCCACATAAAGTGAATACATAACAGACCTTGGTATTATTTTGTTAAGAGAATTCATTTTTACAATAAAAAGAGTTGTGCTTAAAATGCACCCTTGAGGCACTCCATTTTCCTGAATAAAATCCCTCGAAAGGGTTGAGCCTAGACGGACATTAAATGAACGGTTAGATAAAAAGTCTTTAATGGAGTTCAGCATTCTGCCACGGATGCCAAGTTCAGCTAAGTCCTGGAGGATCCCGAACCTCCAGGTTGTATCATATGCTTTTTCTAAATCAAAAAAGACTGCAAGACAGTGTTGTTTGTGTATAAAAGCTTCTCTGACTGTATTTTCGAGACGGACTAGGTGATCTGTAGTTGAGCATCCCTTTTTAAAACCACACTGGTGGATATCAAGAAGTTCACAGGATTGAAGAACAAAGGTTAGTCGTATATTTAGAACACTTTCGAAGGATTTGGCGAGGCAACTGGTCAGGGCTATGGGTCTATAACTGCTAGGAGAGGTTGGGGGTTTACTAGGTTTAAGAAACGGCACAATAATAGCTTTTTTCCAGGCTTCAGGTATTTTTCCCGATATCCAAACTGTGTTAAAGAACCTTAAAAGTGCTTCTACGGCAGGTTGAGAGAGATGGGCCAGCATTTCGTAGTGGATTTGGTCGGGTCCTGGAGCGGTTTTTTTTCCAGCAGACAGTACTGTATTTATTTCTTGGAGGGTAATCACACTGTTATATTTTTGGTTTGCCCCTCCACTAGTTGGAAGTCTTTGTTTTTCGGCTGTGTTTTTGTATTTTAAAAAAGACTGTGTATAGTGAGATGAACTTGAGACTGCAGCAAAATGTTCCCCTAATATGTCTGCCTGTTCCTCTATGCTTGTTTGTGTGCCGGGTGTTGTTAAAAAAGGAATTGTGAATGGTGAAAAGGTGCCATTTAATTTTCGAACCTGCTCCCACATTTTTTTAGATGGGATCTGACTGTTGATAGATGAAACATAATTTTGCCATGAAGCTTTCTCGGCACTGCGACGGACGTACCGAGCTTTAGCTTTTGCCTTTTTAAAATTCAAGAGATTTTCATGTGTCGGATATCTGCGGAATTTACCCCACGCTCTATTTTGCTGTTTTTTTGCTTCTTTACATTCCTTTGTCCACCATACTTTATGGTTTTGTCGCGCTACTCCTGACGACTGAGGAATAGCTGTGAGTGCGGCAGTTATGATACAGTTAGTGAACTTTTCGTTTATCTGGTCGATGGAGAGATTATCTAAAAGTATATTTTCTAAATTTGCATTTGCTCTAAAAAGCGACCAGTCGGCGAGGTGAAGCTTCCAGCGCCGTGGCCTTGTGGGGATTATTTCTGGTGTGGATGTTAAAGTGATTAGTACAGGGAGGTGATCACTGCCATAAGGGTTGTCAATAACGTCCCAGCTAAAATCGTTAAAAACAGAAGGTGAACTAAAAGACAAATCTAGACAGGTCATTTTACCTGAGGCAGGGGAGCAGTATGTGGCTTTTTCTGTATTTAAAAGGCATACACTATTTGTGAGGATAAAATCTTCGATTATTTGACCCCTAGAGTCATAGCGCTCACTTCCCCAAAAAGGGGAGTGAGCGCTAAAATCCCCGACTACTAGATATGGTTCTGGCAGTTCATTGATGAGTTCCTGTAGGTCACGGACTGTTAATGTTATATGTGGAGGAAGATATACAGAACAGATAGTTATAGTTTTGTAGCTGACAATGCTGACCGCAACTGCCTCCAGTTTTGTTGTGAGTCTGATCTCTTGAGCAGGGACGCCGCTTTGTACGAAAATCGCGACGCCTCCCGAGAGTCTATTTGCCTGCTCACGATCTCGTCTAAAAGTTTTATAATGATTCAGGATGTTCATATGTTGTGGACCTAGATTGGTTTCCTGGAGACATAAGGCTACGGGTGACATTGACCCTAAAATGTTTTTTATGTCATCGTAATTTCTCAACAATCCTCTACAGTTCCACTGAACTAGAAAAGCCATGTTTATGTTTGGGGTAGGGACAATAAAGTGTTTACTTATTTTCTGGGCCCGTTATGAGGGCCCTGTCCTTCTTCCGCTCAAGAGAGCTGTTCCGCCGCTGTAAAGCAGGCGGGCTGGGGGTTAGATCCATCACCTCGTCAGAGGTGCTGGAAGACTCCGGTGAAGCCGCGGGCGTGTGGGGTTCAGGCCTCCCCCGACGGGGGGAAGTCCTGCGGGATGCTGGCCCATGGGCCGGCATTCCCTGCTTTGGGGTTGGCAGAGCAGCTTTCGCTGTCTCTGCCTAGGGCGTGGGTGGCACTGCCACAGGCGCGGTGGAAGTGGCCGCGGCAGGTGCAGGAGTGCTGTGTGGTGCTACGCCCCTGCGCACCACATCAGCGAAGTTTGGTTTCGCTGTGAAAGAGAAAGTGTTCGTGACTGCGAATCGCTTTCTTGCTTCTCGAAATGATATATTCTCCTTTGTTTTTATGGTGATTATTTCCTTTTCCTTCTTCCAGGACGGACATGCCCTGGAGTACGCAGCATGGTCGCCTTCACAGTTAGCGCAGCGTAGAGCTGCGTCACATTCCTCAGAATGGTGGTCCTTTGACGCGCATTTCGCGCAAGTTTTGCGGCCTCGGCAACTCTGTGATCCGTGTCCAAACCGTTGACAATTAAAGCACCTTCGGGAGTTAGGGATATAGTGTCTAACATTTACTTTGAGGTATCCAACGTCGATGGTTTCTGGCAATGTGCATGTGTTGAAAGTCAGGACCAGGTGTTTGGTATCTACATCTTTGTTGTCCTTGCGGATTTTGATTCGGTACACATCAATGACGTTTTGATCGGAAAGGCCTTCCAGCATTTCTTTTTCTGTGAGATGTAGAAAATCATTTTCGGAGATGACGCCACGGACAGTGTTGAGGGATCGGTGTGCTGTGATGGAGACAGGTGTCTCCCCCATACACACTATGTTTGCGAGTTTGGAAGTTTGAACATTACCTCGGAGTTCCAGCAATAGATCGCCGCTGGCCATTTTTGATACTTTGTAGCCGGGGCCCAAAGCTTCTGTTAAGCATTTCGATACGATGAAGGGGGATAGAATTCTGGCCTGTTTATCTTGCACTTCACTGTGGACGACATGGAATTTGGCGAATGTTGGTTTCTTTTTGGAAAAAAAGTACTCTGCTTCGTTCCGCACTCTTTTAAGAGAGCGATCAGGTTTGGAAAGGGGGGGGAGCCATAAAAAATTGATGTTTTTCGGTCATGGTGCCAGCCACCCACCATGGAGCCCAACAAGGGGACGCGACAGGAACTTGAAAGAAAGTCCTGCCCACGCCAGCTGTACACCTTAACTATAACCTAATATGACTCAACTCAGGGTAGTTGGTCACACACGGTTAACCCTCGCCGCCAGGAAAAAGAGGAAAAAACGAAGAAAAGAGGAGGATACAGGAGAGTTGTAAGAAAGGAGATAGGAAAGTGAAAGATGGAGAGGAGAACAGGAAAAGGCGACTGCCGATTTCCCCCGGTCGGGTCAGGCCGGAGGTGCCGTCTACAGGAAGCTGGGGCCAAAGTGGTGTGTTGCCTCCGCCGAGGGGCCTTAAGGGTCCAAACGCTCGGCATCGGCTCAACCACCAGGATCCCCTTTTCCCCGGACACGGCAATGCCACGCACGGCTAAGCGCGGATGCTCGGGTCCGTGGTGACGCATTGTTCACCATCATCCCCCTGCGGGGATGTCCCTGCGGATGCTCGGGTTAACCCCGTGGTGTCGCCACTCACCAACGTCTGCATGCTGCAGACGCCTCCCTGCGGGGAACAAAACATATGATCCTGACGTTCAACACTAGCACACTGCCCGACACAGTCGAAGTAGGATATCTGAAAGTTAACGTAAGACCATACATTCCCAACCCTCGCCGATGTTTCAACTGCCAAAGGTTCGGCCACGGCTCACAAAGTTGCCGCGGTCGGAAAACGTGCGCGAAGTGCGCCTCGAAGGATCATTCTGATCAATGTGACGCAGCCCCGCACTGCGCAAACTGTGACGGAGACCATGCAGCATACTCCAGGGCGTGTCCGTCCTGGAAAAAAGAAAAGGAGATAATCACCATAAAGACAAGGGAAAACATTTCATTTCAAGAAGCGAGAAGGCGTTTCGCAGTCACCAACTCATTCTCCTTCACAACAAAACAAAACTTCGCCGATGTGGTGCGTGGGCGCGGCGCACCACACCAGGCTTCGGCACCCGTCCAGGTCACACGCAGTGAGCCTGTGGCGGTGCCATCCGCGCCCCAAGGCAGAGCAGCTAACGCTGCTCCGCCAACTGCAATCCAGGCTGCGCAGACCCCCGGGTCGGCGGGCCTCAAGACCTCTTCCCACAGGTCGAGGTCAAACTCGAACGCGACCGTGCCTCCTGCACGGTCGTCCAGCGCCTCCGCAAGGCGATGGACACGGCCCCGGGCAGCCCCGCGCCGTCCACATCGGACGGTCGGCGGAGCTCTCTGGATCGATCAAAAAAAGACAGGCCCCGAGTCACGGGGCCAACAACAACTTGATCTACCTTTCCACCCTATAGAAACACAAAATTAAGATGGCTTTCATAATACAATGGAACTGTAGAGGACTTTTAAACAATTACAGTGACATAAAAGACATACTAGGAGCACACGCTCCTGTCGCCTTATGTCTACAAGAAACAAATTTAGGTCCCCAAAAAAATAACTTTCTAAAGAATTACACTGTTTTCCGCCGCGATCGGGAACAGGCGAGCCGACTATCGGGAGGCATAGCCATCGTAGTGAAAAGCGGCGTCTCGGCTCGAGAGCTTAAACTAAAAACAAGACTTGAAGCTGCCGCAGCCACTCTGGTTGCCCATAAAACCATCACAGTGTGCTCACTATATATCGATCCGCACTTTAATTTAACACTACATGACTTAGAGGATCTTTTAGAACAGCTACCAGAGCCATACCTGGTAGTTGGAGATTTTAACGCACATTCATATTTTTGGGGAAGTGAGAAAACTGACGCTAGAGGCCATCTCGTAGAGGATTTTATTTTATGCAATGACGTCTGTTTACTCAACTCTAATAAACCTACATACTGCTCCCCAACCTCGGGGAAAATGAGTGTTTTAGATTTGTCTTTTAGTTCACCGTCTGTTTTTAACGATTTTACCTGGAGTGTTTTAGATAATCCATATGGAAGTGATCATCTCCCTGTTGTAATAAGTCTCTCATCATCACCAACAGTCGTTCCCACAAAACCACGATGTTGGAAGCTACATTTAGCTGACTGGCAACTTTTTAGTGCACAAGCCACATTAGAGAACATAGTTTTAGAAAATACTGACATCAATGAGATCAATGAAAAGTTCACAAATTGTATCTTAGCTGCCGCACATTTAGCTATTCCTCAATCCTCTGGAATAGTAAAACAAAATCACAAATACTGGCACACAAAAGAATGTAAAGATGCAAAAAAGAAACAAAACAAAGCCTGGGGCATTTTTCGGAGATATCCAACACATGAGAATCTCATAAACTTTAAAAAAGCAAGAGCAAAAGCACGATACATCAGACGCAACACAGAAAGGGCATCATGGCAACAATACATATCCTCGATAAACAGCTCAATAACATCCAAAAAAATGTGGGAGCAGGTGCGGAAGTTCACTGGAAATTTTACTCCTTTCACATTCCCAATGCTAACAACACCCGGTACTCAAACAACATTAGAAGAGCAGGCCAACATATTGGGTGAGCATTTTGCTACAGTATCAAGCTCAGCCAACTACACACACTCTTTTCAAAAGCACAAAAAAATAGTAGAAAAACAAAAACTTCCCTTCAGAACATGCGTACATGAAAACTACAATCAGCTAATTACAATGCAGGAACTAAACGCATTACTAACATCCGGTAAAAAGACAGCACCAGGCCCAGACAATATACATTATGCCATGCTTGCTCACCTCTCTGAGACTGCCATAGAAGCTCTCCTGAAATTTTTCAATAAAATATGGATGAGTGGAGAAATCCCCCAAGCATGGAGAGAAGCAATCATTGTACCCTTTCTAAAACCTGGCAAACCACCAACTAGTCCCACCAGTTACAGGCCAATAGCACTCACTAGCTGTATAGCAAAATCATTCGAAAGCATTCTAAACATCAGACTAACCTTCATACTTCAGTCCCGGCAACTTTTAGATATACACCAATGCGGATTTAAAAAGACATGTTCCACAACTGATCACCTTGTTCGCTTTGAGAACACAGTCCGGGAAGCGTTCATCCACAAGCAACACTGTATCGGGGTCTTCTTCGACCTGGAGAAGGCTTACGATACCACGTGGAGGTTCGGTATCCTCCGTGACCTAGCGGACCTAGGTATCCGCGGCAGGATGCTGAGCTGTTTGAACGACTTCCTAACCAACCGCACGTTCCGAGTCCGCCTAGGCGCAACCTTCTCCAACACTTTTATTCAAGAAACTGGTGTACCCCAGGGGTGCATCCTCAGCACGACCTTATTCATAATCAAAATGAACTCAATAGGCAAAGTAATCCCAAAATCCATAATGTACTCAGTTTACGTAGATGACCTCCAAATAGCATGCACGTCTTCCAGCATACCTACCTGTGAGCGACAGATACAAATAACAATAAATAAACTGGCCACCTGGGCAGATAGAAACGGATTTAGATTTTCTCCTCAGAAAACAGTAGCGGTTCTATTCTCTTTGAGACGAGGCCTACAGGCCGACCCCACACTATATCTAAACCAGACCCCATTACCTGTCAAACAAGAGCATAAATTTCTAGGAGTAACTTTCGATAAAAAGCTCACTTTCTTGCCACATATAAATAGCTTAAAGAAAAAAGGTTCCCAGGCCCTCAATATACTGAAACTACTGTCAAGAAAACGCTGGGGGTCTGATAGGGCATGCCTGTTACATATATATCGTTCTCTGGTTCGCTCTAAGTTAGACTATGGGTCCATCGTATATGGCTCAGCAAGACCATCCTACATAAAACGACTGGATCCTATCCACAATCTTGGTTTAAGGTTGTCTTCAGGTGCTTACAAAACTTCACCAATAGCAAGTCTGTATGTGGAAATGAATGAACCTTCCTTAGAAGATCGAAGAACTGCACTAACTTGTACATACATCCTCAAAATCCTTTCTCAGCCCAAACATCTCTGTTACCCAATTGTGACGAAATGCCCATCCCGAATACTCTTCAATAACAAGCCTCACGCGATTAAGCCGTTGCTCTTGCGCTTCGAAGAAAAATGCCAAGCTCTGGACATACTAAACGAAACTAAAAATATTGCCCCAAGACACGAAGCGCTACCACCGTGGTACACTCTCCCCACAGTGTGTGACGTCACACTAACACGCTTCAGTAAAACCTGTACACCACACGACCATATAATACAAGAATATCTAGCACTACAAGAAAAATACAGAAATTACACTGCATTTTATACTGACGGGTCAAAAACTCATGCTCATGTAGGAAGCGCAGTAATACAAGGAAAAAATGAACATGCAGTACGACTTCCCTCATGTGCTACAGTTTTCACCGCGGAGTGTTATGCTATTAGTGTCGCGGTACAGAAAATAACAAATGAAAACATCAAAAACAGCATCATATATACAGATTCACTGAGCGTCCTTACAGCATTAAACTCCAAAAATGCCACAGAACCACTGATTGGAAGCATCGTACACAATATAGTAAAGGTCACAGCACAAAAACATGTTATAAAATTCTGCTGGGTTCCCAGTCACATTGGCATTAGGGACAATGAGAGAGCCGACATGTGTGCTGCACAAACCAGAACCATGGAAATAAAACATGTGAATTTGCCTCCTAGGGATTACATGAAGTTATTGCATAGCAGACTAAGAGCCAAGTGGCAAGCTTCTTGGGAAAATGAACGACACAACAAGCTGCATACCATAAAGCCCATTTTAAAAGAATGGAAATCATGCCGCCATAAAGAACGTTTTATCGAAGTAATTTTATGTCGTTTACGCATAGGTCACACACACATCACCCATAACTTCTTATTAACAAAAAAAGACAAACCTGTGTGTGAAATGTGTGGTGAGGAGCTCACAGTAAATCACATTTTAATTTCTTGTTCACATCTCGAAGAACTTAGAAAAAAATTTTTTACGGTATTTTACAATGAACACATTCCATTTCATCCCGCATTGCTTTTAGGCGAGCAAACACTTGTCGAATTTTCACTTGTTTGTAAGTTTCTAAAGAAAGCCAATGTTTTAAATCTATTATAATGTAACCTCTGTACATTTGACATAACATCTCCCCGCAGGGAGGCGTCTGCAGCATGCAGACGTTGGTGAGTGGCGACACCACGGGGTTAACCCGAGCATCCGCAGGGACATCCCCGCAGGGGGATGATGGTGAACAATGCGTCACCACGGACCCGAGCATCCACGCTTAGCCGTGCGTGGCATCGCCGTGTCCGGGGAAAAGGAGATCCTGGTGGTTGAGCCGATGCCGAGCGTTTGGACCCTTAAGGCCCCTCGGCGGAGGCAACACACCACTTTGGCCCCAGCTTCCTGCAGACGGCACCTCCGGCCTGACCCGACTGGGGGAAATCGGCAGTCGCCTTTTCCTGTTCTCCTCTCATCTTTCACTTTCCTATCTCCTTTCTTACAACTTTCCTGTATCCTCCTCCCTTCTTTGTTTTTTCCTCTTTTTCCTGGCGGCGAGGGTTAACCGTGTGTGACCAACTACCCTGAGTTGAGTCATATTAGGTTATAGTTAAGGTGTACAGCTGGCGTGGGCAGGACTTACTTTCAAGTTCCTGTCGCGTCCCCTTGTTGGACTCCATGGTGGGTGGCTGGCACCATGACCGAAAAACCAAATTTTTTTATGGCTCCCCCCCTTTCCAAACTTGATCGCTCTCTGAAAAGAGTGCGGAACGAAGCAGCAGACTTTTTTTCGAAAAAGAAACCGACATTCACTAAGTTTCATGTTATACACAGTAACTGTGAACAAAAGCAAGCCCGAATCATATCCCCATTTCTTGTTACCAAATGCCTAACAGATACCTTAGGGCCTGGCTACAAGGTATCCAAAATGTCAAGCGGCGACCTACTCCTCGAACTACGCGAGAGCATCCAGTGCTCGAAACTTGCAAACATCGATTCCATAGGGGACATCTCTGTCTCCGTGACTCCCCACCGATCCCTCAACTCAGTCAAAGGCGTTATCTCAGAAGCTGACTTTATCCACCTAACAGAAACTGAAATGCTTCAAGGACTATCCGAACAAAATGTAATAGACGTCCACAGGATCAAAATCCGCAAGGATAACAAGGAAATAGACACCAAACACATGGTCCTCACATTTAACACCAGCAGCTTGCCCGAAACAATCGAAGTAGGATACCTGAAAGTCAACGTAAGACACTACATACCCAATCCCCGTCGCTGTTTCAATTGCCAGAAGTTTGGCCATGGCTCACAAAGCTGCCGCGGCCGCAAAACCTGCGCGAAATGCGCATCAAAGGACCACCAGTCTGAGGAATGCGACGCAGCACTACGCTGCGCAAACTGCGAAGGCGACCACGCTGCGTACTCCAGGGCGTGTCCGTCCTGGAAAAAGGAAAAAGAAATTATTACAATAAAGACCAAAGAAAACATTTCATTCAAAGAAGCCAGAAGGCGTTTTGCACTTAACAACACATTCTCCTTCACAGCGAAACCAAACTTCGCTGATGTGGTGCGCAGGGGCGTAGCACCACACAGCACTCCGGCACCTGCCGCGGCCACTTCCACCGCGCCTGTGGCAGTGCCATCCACGCCCCAGGCAGAGACAGCGAAAGCTGCTCTGCCAACTACAAGCCAGGGAGTGCCGGCCCACGGGTCAACACCCCGCAGGACTTCCCCCCGTCGGGGGAGGCCCGACACCCAAACACCTGCGGAATCTCCGCGGTCGTCCAGCACCTCTTGCGAGGTGATGGACCAAACTCCCAGCCCGCCTGCTTTACAGCGGCGGAACAGCTCTCTTGAGCGGAAAAAAGGCAGGGCCACCATAACGGCCCCAGAACATAAGTAAACTCTCAATCGTTCCTATCCCAAACATAAATATGGCTTTCCTAGTTCAGTGGAACTGTAGAGGAATGTTGAGGAACTACAATGACATAAAAGATATCCTAGGGTCAATCTCGCCCGTAGTCTTATGTCTTCAAGAAACAAATCTAGGTCCACAACATACAAATATCCTGAAACATTATAAAACTTTTAGACGCGATCGTGAGCAGGCAAATAGACTATCTGGAGGCGTTGCGATCGTCGTGCAAAGCAGCGTCCCTGCTCGAGAAGTCACACTCAAAACAAAACTTGAAGCCGTCGCGGTCAGTGTCGTCAGCCATAAAACAATTTCTATCTGTTCTGTATATATTCCTCCACATTTTACATTAACAGTCCACGATTTACAAGAACTTATCAATGAACTTCCAGAACCGTATCTAGTAGTTGGGGACTTCAACGCTCACTCCCCTTTTTGGGGAAGCGAGCGCTGTGACTCTAGGGGTCAAATAATCGAAGATTTTATCATCACAAACAATGTATGTCTTTTAAATACAGGAAAAGCCACCTACTGCTCCCCTACTTCGGGGAAAATGTCCTTTTTAGACTTGTCATTTAGCTCACCTTCGGTTTTTAATGATTTTAAATGGGATATCATTGACAACCCATATGGCAGTGACCACCTCCCTACACTAATCACTTTAACATCCCCACCGGAAATAATCCCCACAAGGCCACGGCGCTGGATGCTTCACCTCGCCGACTGGTCACTTTTTAGAGCAAAGGCAAATTTAGAAAATATACTTTTAGATAATCTCTCCATCGACCAGATAAATGAAAAGTTCACTAATTGTATCATCACTGCCGCACTCACAGCTATTCCACAGTCGTCAGGAGTGGTGCAACAAAATCATAAAATATGGTGGACAAAAGAGTGCAAGAAAGCAAAAAAACTACAAAACAGAGCTGGGGGTAAATTTCGCCGGTATCCGACACATGAGAATCTCATAAATTTTAAAAAAGCAAGAGCTAAAGCTCGGTACGTCCGTCGTAGTGCCGAGAAAAAATCATGGCAAACTTACGTCTCTTCCATAAACAGTCACATCACATCTAAAAAAATGTGGGAACATGTGCGAAAATTAAATGGTAACTTTTCACCATACACAATTCCTTTTTTAACAACACCCGGCACACAAACAAGCATAGAGGAACAGGCAGACATACTAGGGGAACATTTCGCTGCAGTTTCAAGTTCATCTCACTATACACAGTCTTTTTTAAAATACAAAAACACAGCTGAAAAACAGAGGCTCCCAACAAGTGGAGCCACAAATGAAAAATACAATTGTCTAATTACCCTCCAAGAAATCAATAAAGTACTATCTGCCGGCAAAAAAACTGCTCCAGGACCCGACGAAATACACTATGAAATGCTTGCGCATCTTTCCGAGCCAGCCGTGGACGCACTTTTAAGATTCTTTAACACAATATTCATGTCTGGGAAAATACCGGAAGCCTGGAAGAAAGCTATTATTGTACCTCTTCTTAAGCCTAGTAAACCCCCAACTTCTCCTAGCAGTTATAGACCCATAGCCCTGACTAGTTGCCTTGCCAAATCCTTCGAAAGTGTCCTAAATATAAGACTAACCTTTGTTCTTCAATCTGGTGAACTTCTTGATATCCATCAGTGTGGATTTAAAAAGGGATGCTGCACTACAGACCACCTAGTCCGCCTTGAAAATACTGTCAGAGAAGCTTTTATACACAAGCAACACTGTCTTAGCGTCTTTTTTGATTTAGAAAAAGCATATGATACTACCTGGAGGTTCGGGATCCTCCAGGACTTAGCTGAGCTTGGCATCCGTGGCAGAATTCTGAACTCAATTAAAGACTTTTTGACTAACCGTTCATTTAATGTTCGTCTAGGCTCAACCCTTTCGAGGGATTTTATTCAGGAAAATGGAGTGCCTCAAGGGTGTATTTTAAGCACAACTCTTTTTATTGTAAAAATGAATTCTCTTAACAAAATTATACCAAGGTCCATAACATATTCAGTCTATGTCGACGATCTTCAGATAGCGTGCACATCTTCCAATATATCTACATGTGAAAGACAAGTACAACTTACAATCAACAAACTGGCAACATGGGCAGACAGGAATGGTTTCCAGTTCTCACCACAGAAAACAGTAGCCTTACTTTTTTCACTGAAACGAGGCTTGCACACAGATCCCACATTACACCTAAACCAAACCACACTGCCTTTAAAAAAAGAACACAAATTTCTAGGCATCACCTTCGATAAAAAGCTTACTTTCCTGCCTCACATAAACGCACTAAAGAAGAAAGCGTCGCTATCACTGAACATACTTAAAGTCCTTTCACGCAAACACTGGGGTTCTGATCGGGTATGCCTTCTACAGATTTATCGCTCTGTAGTACGTTCCGTTTTAGATTATGGCTGCATAGTGTATGGATCAGCACGGCCATCGTACTTGAAGCGACTGGATCCTGTGCACAATATGGGTTTGCGTCTTTCAACTGGTGCTTACAGGACATCACCCATAAATAGCCTTTACGTGGAAACCAATGAACCACCACTTGCAGACAGACGAACAATGCTTACATGCTCTTACATTTTAAAGATCCGTTCCCAGCCTAAACACATCTGTTACCCACTCGTTACAAAGTGCCCATGCCGAACACTATTTACCAACAAACCTCTAGCAATCAGACCACTTCTTCTCCGCTTTGAAGAGAAATGCCAAGAACTAGACATAATGAACATATTACCTAATATTGCCCGCAAACCTGATCCACTCCCGCCTTGGTACTGCCTACCATCTGTGTGCGACTTCACATTAACACAATTTCGAAAAAAACATACACCACATGAACAGATATTACAAGAATATTTAGCACTCAAGGAAAAATACAGAGAATACGAAGCATTTTATACCGATGGATCAAAATCGGCGCACTACGTGGGAAGTGCTGTAGTTCAGAATAATTGGGAAAAAACAGTACGGCTACCTGAGTGTACATCCATTTTCACCGCCGAGGGTTACGCAGTCTTGGTGGCTGTAGAAAAAATAATAAATGAGAACATTCAGAACAGTATCATTTACACTGATTCTCTGAGCATACTAACCTCACTTCACCATAGAAATGCAGTGACACCACTAATTGGTAATATCATACACAACATAACGAGCGCCACAATACAGGGACAAGACATAAAATTTTGCTGGGTTCCCAGCCACATTGGAATCACTGGCAATGAGAAGGCGGATGAATGTGCTGCGAAAGCTCGCAACAAAGAAATAAAGAAAGTGAATATCCCCTACAATGACTGTATGAAGTTGGTACAGTGCAAGCTAAGAAATAAATGGCAGTCGCAATGGAATATTGAACGAAATAATAAGCTCCACTTAGTAAAACCATTTATAGAAGAATGGAAGTCATGCTCCCACCAAAAACGTTTCATCGAAGTTATTTTATGCCGTCTCCGTATTGGACACACACATCTCACACACAACTTCCTGCTAACAAAGAAAGACAAACCTGTTTGTGAAAAGTGCGGAGATGAACTAACAGTAAACCACATATTATTCTCATGTGCAGAACTCGAATCACTAAGAAAAAAACATTTTACTACCTTTTACCAAGAACACATTCCTTTTCATCCAGCATTGATATTAGGCAAAGAAGCACTTGTCAGTATACCCTGTGTTTTTAGCTTTTTAAGGGAAGCCAGTATTCTTCATCAACTCTAATCTACTCACCCTGTGCTTCGCTACATACAATTATACACCTCAGCCACTTTCTGAATCACGAGAAGGAGGCTGAGGTCTTTATCTGAGTTGTTGGGAGCCTCGAAATCCTTGCCGAGCCAAGGATGTCTGCGGAGGTAACCCAACCTTTAAAAGTTTCTACGTCAGACATTTTTAAAATTCTTGTCTTTTATCTGCTAGTTAGTAAAAATAACTTTTAGGCCCTTTACACCAACGTTTTTATCCACTTTGTTTTCAAACTCTGCTCAAGCATATTTTTTCCATACCTTGTTCTTGGCGCATGATAGCCTTAGCTGCTTATGCGCCAATAAACCCAACACAACACAACACATTTGACATAACATCATCTAACCTTGTGTTTGGCGCATGACAGCCCTAGTTGCTTATGCGCCATAAAACCCCTTATAACTAACTAACTAACGAAGTAGGATACCTGAGTCAACGTAAGACACTACATACCCAATCCCCGTCGCTGTTTCAATTGCCAGAAGTTTGGCCATGGCTCACAAAGCTGCCGTGGCCGCAAAACCTGCGCGAAATGCGCATCAAAGGACCACCAGTCTGAGGAATGCGACGCAGCACTACGCTGCGCAAACTGCGAAGGCGACCACGCTGCGTACTCCAGGGCGTGTCCGTCCTGGAAAAAGGAAAAAGAAATCATCACCATTAAGACCAAAGAAAACATTTCATTCAAAGAAGCCAGAAGGCGTTTTGCACTTAACAAGACATTCTCCTTCACAGCGAAACCAAACTTCGCTGATGTGGTGCGCAGGGGCGTAGCACCACACAGCACTCCGGCACCTGCCGCAGCCACTTCCACCGCGCCTGTGGCAGTGCCATCCACGCCCCAGGCAGAGACAGCGAAAGCTGCTCTGCCAACTACAAGCCAGGGAGTGCCGGCCCACGGGTCAACACCCCGCAGGACTTCCCCCCGTCGGGGGAGGCCCGACACCCACACACCTGCGGAATCTCCGCGGTCGTCCAGCACCTCTTGCGAGGTGATGGACCAAACTCCCAGCCCGCCTGCTTTACAGTGGCGGAACAGCTCTCTTGAGCGGAAAAAAGGCAGGGCCACCATAACGGCCCCAGAACATAAGTAAACTCTCAATCGTTCCTATCCCAAACATAAATATGGCTTTCCTAGTTCAGTGGAACTGTAGAGGAATGTTGAGGAACTACAATGACATAAAAGATATCCTAGGGTCAATCTCGCCCGTAGTCTTATGTCTTCAAGAAACAAATCTAGGTCCACAACATACAAATATCCTGAAACATTATAAAACTTTTAGACGCGATCGTGAGGCGTTGCGATCGTCGTGCAAAGCGGCGTCCCTGCTCGAGAAGTCACACTCAAAACAAAACTTGAAGCCGTCGCGGTCAGTGTCGTCAGCCATAAAACAATTTCTATCTGTTCTGTATATATTCCTCCACATTCTACATTAACAGTCCACGATTTACAAGAACTTATCAATGAACTTCCAGAACTGTATCTAGTAGTTGGGGACTTTAACGCTCACTCCCCTTTTTGGGAAAGCGAGCACTGTGACTCTAGGGGTCAAATAATCGAAGATTTTATCCTCACAAACAATGTATGTCTTTTAAATACAGGAAAAGCCACCTACTGCTCCCCTGCCTCGGGGAAAATGAACTTTTTAGATTTGTCTTTGAGCTCACCTTCTGTTTTTAATGATTTTAAATGGGATGTCATTGACAACCCATATGGCAGTGACCACCTCCCTATACTAATCACTTTAACTTCCTCACCAGAAATAATCCCAACAAAACCGCGGCGCTGGAAACTTCACCTCGCCGACTGGCCACTTTTTAAAGCAAAGGCAACTTTAGACGATATAGTTATAGAAAATCTCACCATCGACAAGATAAACGAAGAGTTCACTAATTGTATCATAACTGCCGCACTCACAGCTATTCCTCAGTCGTCAGGAGTGGCGCGACAAAACCATAAAGTATGGTGGACAAAGGACTGTAAGGAAGCCAAAAAACAACAAAACAGAGCTTGGGGTAAATTCCGCAGGTATCCGACACATGAAAATCTCGTAAATTTTAAGAAGGCAAGAGCCAAAGCTCGGTACGTCCGTCGGTGTGCCGAGAAAGCATCATGGCAGAGTTATGTTTCATCCACTAACAGTCAGATGACATCTAAAAAAATGTGGGAGCAGGTTCGCAAATTAAATGGAAACTTTTCACCCTTCACAATTCCTTTTTTAACAACACCCGGCACACAAACAAGCATAGAGGAACAGGCAGACATACTAGGGGAACATTTCGCTGCAGTTTCAAGTTCATCTCACTATACACAGTCTTTTTTAAAACACAAAAACACAGCCGAAAGACAAAGACTTCCAACTAGTGGAGGTGCAAACCAAAAATATAAGTGTGATTACCCTCCAAGAAATAAATACAGTACTGTCTGCTGGTAAAAAAAACTGCTCCAGGACCCGACCAAATCCACTACGAAATGCTGGCACATCTATCTCAACCTGCCGTAGAGGCACTTTTAAGGTTCTTCAACATAGCTTTTTTCCAGGCCTCAGGTATTTTGCCTGATATCCAAACTATTATTGTACCGTTTCTTAAACCTAGTAAACCCCCAACCTCTCCTAGCAGTTATAGACCCATAGCCCTGACCAGTTGCCTTGCCAAAACCTTCGAAAGTGTCCTAAATATAAGACTAACCTTTGTTCTTCAATCCTGTGAACTTCTTGATATCCACCAGTGTGGTTTTAAAAAGGGATGCTCCACTACAGATCACCTAGTCCGTCTCGAAAATACAGTTAGACAAGCTTTTATACACAAACAACACTGTCTTGCAGTCTTTTTTGATTTAGAAAAAGCATATGATACTACCTGGAGATTCGGAATTCTTCAGGACTTAGCTGAACTTGGCATCCATGGCAGAATGCTGAACTCCATTAAAGAATTTTTATCTAACCGCTCATTTAATGTCCGTCTAGGCTCGACCCTTTCGAGGGATTTTTTTCAGGAAAATGGAGTGCCTCAAGGGTGCATTTTAAGCACAACTCTTTTTATTGTAAAAATGAATTCTCTTAACAAAATAATACCAAGGTCTGTTATGTATTCACTTTATGTAGACGACCTCCAGATAGCTTACACATCCTCCAACATATCAACATGTGAAAGACAAATACAGTGATGGGAATGCTGCGCCAATTGCGCCAATCTGCGCCATTTCGATAAAGCTGCTACATGCTGCTCCAAAAAGGGGCCTTTTTGCAAAATTGCGCCAAAGCTGCGCCAAAACGAGCCGTCGCCAACGTCAGGTACTGCCCTGTGAGGGAACTATGCTTGCGACTGTTGTCCGCCATTGAAGTCTGAGAGTAGCCGGTAAAATCCAATACGATCCAGTTCTCAGTCTTCGTCTAGAGTGCTCCGCATGGTGCTCCGTCTACTTCGTCTCTGATGGGAGAGTGTGACTGAGTGAGGGTGTCGTGAACGCGTCACGCTTTCCACCGCGTCCGAGCTCCGAGCGTTTCCGGTGGGCCGGCACCGGAGGCGAGTAGTTGGTGGAGTGGGCCGTGGCTAGGCCTTGGCGCGTCGGTGCGCGCTCTTGCACTTTCCCGCCGCTCGTTCGCCTCGACTGCGTGGTTTCAGCGGTTTCAGCGGCGTCGTGGCGGCGTCACGATGGCGCTCTCGAAACTGAAAGGTAAGCTTTTTCTCGTTTTTTGCGCCTTTTAGTTTATTCAAATGAGTCTTTCTGGACATAAGAGCTGATGAGTCAGTGTGGCGGGGTTCAAATTTAGAAACTGAACATGACTTAAAGTAGCAAATTGAGCGAATGGCGGTGGATGCACGTTGCAGAACCGCGGTAGTTTGAGCCTGCAAGAGAGGGTGCTGTTAATTCCCGGTTTGTTTACTTTTTATGAAAGAGTACTTGTAGTTTTGTGGCGTTCGTCTTACGCTAGTATCAGCTTCGAAAGCCCTGGAGCACGTGGCGTGCTGGGCAGCCGTGTAACGTCGCTCAGTAATTTCATATTGCCATCCGCAGTTCTACGAATTCCGTGGTTGAAATAAAGCTACAGTGACGTCCGGGCTGCCCATAACAACCTTGCGGCACGAAATGCATAAAACTCGCCGGCGACCGGGCCATTCACGCGCTCCTTTATTCACTCGGCATGCGAGGTCGCTTGGTAGTTTCGGATTGTCCGGCTGCGGAGCCTACGGAATGCGTTTTCCTGACATCACTTGGCTGATTGAAAGACGTCCTTAAAGCGGTGCCTTTGCAGCTTGAGCTGAAAGTGTTATATGGATATGAGCACTGAACTCATGCTAAGGAGTTTTATGTAGCGGCTTCTGAAATAAAGTGTATACCGCGGACGTATATGACGCCGTACATTTCTCACGGAGTTGGTGGGCCTTCTGGCCTTCGTGCTCGTGTTGCTGCCGTAATTAAAAAAACTTCCGAGGCGAAAATGAAAGAAAGCTCCACGGAACGCGGTATTTTGCAGCCTTCCGGCTATACGATGAAGCAACAAGCGTCTTCTGGCGCGCCCGCTACGTTCGTACGATTTTGGCGCTGCGCTGACGGCCCTGTCTGTTGTCGAAGCTTGGCAGGCTTCGCGAATTTACGGCGGAAGCTTTCAAAAAGTAAGGGGAAACAAGGTCGTTTTTCAGGGCAGCAATTAACGGGCGGGTAAGGGATACGTGGGAGAAAGCCTCCACCCTTCCTCGGCGGTCGAGGACTGCATGATAGCGCGATCGCGCGCTCAAAGCAGGTGCGCTCTTTGTCGGCGAAAGTGGTACTGCTTTTATAATTACACGTGTCCGGTTTTTAGAATGGAGCTTGCTCTGCCAAACATCTAGACAGAAGCCTTCAATACTTTGCAATTAGTGAGCTGCAAATTTTTGGCACTTTGCTTATTCTGGATTTATAACAAACTGCTCTTTTGTTTTTACGTGTTCAAATTAACGTTTATCCAAATTAACGTTTATTCATCAAATTAGTGCAGGAAAGATTGCCGGTATGTGCAGCTCAGGTGCTCTGAAAGCCCTGAAAAAGCTACTTTTGCAGCTATTAGTGCAACAGCTACAACCTAAGGACGCTGCAGTGAAGGGCTCTGGAAATTTCGACCACCTAGGTATCTTTAACGTGCACTGACATCGCACGGCCCTCTGGAATTTTGCCTCCATTGAAATTTTGTTAAAGTTAATTTTTAATATTCAGTTCTGTATCGAGGAACGTGTTTCTATAACTTGTACTGCCACGTTTGAATGAAGTGTATAATTGTTAACCATGACTGTTGTGGGAAAAGAACCGTAGTGTTTCCTGGGTCTTTATTTTTTTTTTTAGAATATGTTTAAGCACTCTACAATTATTCTCTAATTTACAGGATCATATTGCTTGCATAACAGCTTTTTATTTCATCAAACTAACATTATTATTTATCGTTTGCAGGACGCAACAGCAAATTTAACTCTGGCATATTGAAAGATGTCGACTGCAATGGAGATTGCTTCGAGGTGTGGTGCAGACCAGGAAAAAGGGAAGAAAATGCTTATTGCATTATTTGTAACCAG
The DNA here is from genome assembly GCF_055824585.1 of Amblyomma mixtum. Classification (NCBI taxonomy): domain Eukaryota; kingdom Metazoa; phylum Arthropoda; class Arachnida; order Ixodida; family Ixodidae; genus Amblyomma; species Amblyomma mixtum. Next base: position 147,249,889 of record NC_143012.1, read on the forward strand.
ACAATCAACTGCTCACAGCATGGTGTCACAGCAGTGAAACGGCATTCACAGAGTAAAAAGCACTTGGAGCTGACCAGCAAGCTTCGGGGCCCTGACGGGAGGCTGAAGAGGCCAGCTGCTGTTCAAGCATCGTTGGATTTTTCATCGACAGGCACGATGACCCATGCAGACCGTGTCACAGCTAGCGAAGCACTTTTTGTTTTGGCATTGACGATAAAAGGTCTCCCATACTCATGGGCGGATACGGCTACACCCCTTCATCGCTTGATGTTTCCTGACTCAAAGGTGGCTAAAGACTTCTCCTGTAGTAGGAAAAAAGTGTCTTACGTTGTGTCAGATGGGCTTGGGCCTTATTTCAAGGGACTTGTGCATGAGGAACTGAATCGTCCTGGTGTGTTTTACAGTATCAGTGTAGATGAAACACCACTGCCAGAACAGCGGTGCCAGCAGTTTGATGTTCTCGTGCGCTACTTTTCTGGTGCTGAAAAAGGAGTAGTGGTCGAGCACCTGCAGTCGTTTCGTTTGGGGAGGGCAACGGCTGATATTCTTTTGAAATGTGTAAATGAAGCCACTGAAAATATTCCTCGAGCAGGGTTTTTTTCATTTTTCAGTGATGGTCCAAATGTAATGAAGTGTTTAAAGAAAAAATTGACCCAGGAAAACGGCCCCTTAATGGAAATCGGAGAGTGCTCGCTGCACAAGGTGCACAACGCGTTTTCATGTGCTCTTGATTCATTTGGTAGTGAAGTTGAAACTGTAGTCAGTGACGTGTATTACTTTTTCAAGACATCTTCGGTGCAAAGTGCCCAGCTCCAAGAAAAACAAGAGGCTCTTGGATTGCCTGAAACTGTGTTTTTGCGTCATGTCAACTGTCGCTGGTTGTCTCTTGTACCAGCCGTGGAAAGACTAGTCGAGCAGTTTTCTGCCCTAAAGAGCATCCTAGACTCCCAGAAACCAGTGCGTGCTGCAGGTAGCATGAGGGCGAGACTAAACAGAAACCTGAATGACAAAAGTTTCTACGCAAAGGCTCTGTTTGTGAAGAATGCAGGTGACCTAGTTGTGGTATTTCTGACGCTGTTTCAAAAGAGTGAACCTTTGCTGCATGTTCTTTATGATGAAATGGTGATGATGTTGAAGAAAATTTTGGGCAGATTTCTGAGGCCTCAGGTGTTCATGTTGAAACAGGGACATGAGCTCGCTTCCATTGATGTCGAAAGTTCGCAGAATTGGAAGGAAAGCATAGTAGTTGGGGCAGATACTGAGGAAGCTATGAAATCTTGGTCTGCTTCAGAGAAAGCTGAATTTCGACTAGGAGCTAGGTCATTTTACATAGCGTGCTCAAAGTACCTTCTGACAAGGCTTCCTCTTCAGAATTTGACACTTCAGCACCTCAGGTGCTTGCACCCAAACACCCACTCCCAGGAGTCTTCAGCAGAATCGTTCAGATATCTTGCAAAATGTGCGCCTCAAGTGATACAACCTAGCCAAGTTTCATCTCTCCTTGATGAGGTGACACTCTTAAGCTCTGAAGCGCTGAATGTGGGCACTGATGGGCCACTTGACAAATACTGGCATAATATATTTATCATCAAGGGCGCTCAAGGTGAGAGAAAATATCTGCTTTTGACTAAGCTTGTCAAGGCCCTTCTTTCGCTTCCGCATGGGAACGCTGATGTTGAGCGAGGCTTCAGCCAGAATACAAGGGTTTTGAATGAGAGGTCGAACCTTTGTCTGGCAAGCGTGAATGGTATTCGCCAGATTATGTCATTTGCCAGAAGGTACAACAGTGACCCATGCCAGCTTTCAATTTGTCCAAATGTCATTAGGGCCGTTCGAGGCGCATCGAAACGGTATGCAGAGCGCATTGCCTGCGAACAAGAGAAGTCGAAAAGGCCACGTGCAGGTGCGGATCCAGTGCTAGCAAGTGCCAGCTTGTCTAAAGCACAAGCGAAACAGAAGGTAGATGAAGCGCAGCACATGTTCAGAAATGCTGAATTGCTGATTGAGCGGGGCATGAAGCTGAAGAACTTCAGTGACATTGCGAGTGGCCAGGCAATATTGAGCCAAGCTAGGGAAAAAATGAATGATAGTGTCTCTCATCTGGCTGCCTTTAATAAGGGCTCAAAGAAAGGAACATAGGCCTGTCCATCTGATATCAGTATTTTTAAAGCACATGCCTAATTCCCTTTCATTTCTCTTGATTCTTGTGCGAAGGGTTGTCATACATGCTTACTGCAATCCAAGATGGTCAGTTCCTTTTTTTCTCGAAAGCAGGTTTAGTTCAGTGGCTGCTCCTGTTTACACTCATAATTTATTTTAATATTTTGAGTACTTCGGTCTCAGTTCTTTGTTGCTGGTGAAGACAATGTTTCTTTGTCTTGCGGTACAATTACCATGGTAATGATTACCAGTGCTAGTCAATATACACTTTGTGTGTTTCTGTATTGCATTGCATTGATGTATGCTGTTACAAATAAACTATAAATTTGTCTTCTAAGCTTTTTTTTTCGGAAATGCCGGCTCTTGCTACAAAACAAGTGACGCTTGCTACAAAGCGAATATTTTCCTGCTACAAGGCCTGCTACAAAATGGTTTTGGCCATTCCCATCACTGCAAATACAGCTAACAATAAATAAACTGACAACATGGGCAGACAGAAATGGTTTCAGATTGTCCCCACAGCAAAACAGTGGCCATTCTGTTTTCACTCAAACGAGGCTTACAGGCAGACCCCACCCTACACCTTAACGAAATAGATTACACTGGGGTTCTGACAGGGCAGGGCTTCTAAAAATTTATCGCTCTGTGGTACGATCCTCATTAGACTATGGTAGTATAGTATATGGTTCAGCAAGGCCATCGTACTTGAAACGACTGGACCCAGTGCACAATTTAGGTTTACGTCTTGCAACTGGCGCTTACAGGACATCACCCATTAATAGCCTCTACGTTGAAACAAATGAACCATCTCTTACAGATAGAAGAAGCATACTTACATGCTCATACGTCCTAAAAATCCGTTCCCTACCAAAACATATCTGTTATGAAATAGTTACAAAGTGTCCATCTAGAACACTTTTTAATAATAAACCACAAACTACCAGACCACTCCTCTTGCGTTTTGAAGAGATGTGCGAGAGTCTCGGTGTACTGAACACATTACCTAACATTGCGCTCAGACGAGAGCCACTACCTCCATGGTACAACTTCCCTGCAATATGCGATTTCACTCTCACACAGTTTCACAAAAAGCAAACCCTGCAACAACATATAGTACAAGAATTTCTTGCACTGGAGGAAAAATACAATGGTTTTGCGGATTTTTATACGGACGGTTCAAAAACAGCCACCTACGTAGGAAGTGCGGTAGTACGAGGGCATGAGAATGAAATAATCAGACTTCCACAGTGTGCATCAATTTTCACAGCCGAATGTTACGCTGTATGCTTGGCCGTAAAAAAAATAGTAAATGAAAACCTCAAAAATAGTATTATTTACACGGACTCCCTTAGTTTACTTACAGCTCTCCACTCTAGAAATGCAATTACCCTGATGCTCGGTGACATAATACACAACATAACAAAAGCCATAGCTCAAGGAAAAAACATAAAACTTTGCTGGGTGCCGAGTCACGTCAGAATTAAAGGCAACGAGACAGCAGACCTCTGCACTGCGCAGGCTCGTAGCAAACAAATAAAGAAAGTAGACATTCCCTTTAAAGACAGCATGAACTCGGTACATTGTGAAATAAGGAAAAAATGGCAGTCCGCTTGGGACAATGAATCAAACAACAAACTACACTTTGTAAAACCAGTTTTAGGCGAATGGAAATCTTGCACCCACCAAGAACGCTTCAAAGAAGTCATTATTTGTCGTCTTCGTATAGGATACACGCATCTGACACACAATTTCCTACTGTCAAAAAAAGAGCAACCTTTTTGCGAAGAATGCGGAGTTGAAGTTACAATTAACCATATTTTATTCACTTGTATGAAATTGGAAAAACTAAGGAAAAAGTACTTTGCTCAATTTTATAACGAATACATCCCTTTTCATCCCGCACTGCTTTTAGGAGATGATTCAATTGTTGATATATCATGTGTTTTCAGCTTTCTTAAAGAAACTGGATCTTTTAAGTGCCTCTAAATTTTTACCCACAGGTCTGTTTTAATTCTAATACACCTCAGCCACTTTCTCACGCCTGAGGTTTTTAATTTTGGTTGGTTGGGAGTCTCAGTGTCCTTGTCCAGCCAAGGATAGCTACTGAGGTTCCCAGCCCCGTTTAAAGCTTTTACTAGTAGCCATTTTTAAAATTTGTGTACATGTTCAAAAGGTAATATTAATGTCTGAAGGCCTTTACACCAAGGATGACTTTTTACATGTCTCTAATATTCAACAATAAACTTTTACAATACCTTGTGTTTGGCGCATGATGGCCTCAGTTGCCTATGTGCCATAAAACCCAACACAACACAACACAGACTCACTTGCTTCTTCCTTGCGGATTCCACAAACTTCTTCACATCACTCCAGAGTTCCAGAGCTCTTTCGATGACAGCCACATTCTCAACCCATCGATGGGCAACATATTTCAGAGGAAATACTGCCTTCCCAGTGAGTGCTGAAAAATCATGCCTCCTTGCAAGGGCATCCTCAAACAGTGCACTCAGACTGGATAAAAGGGTGTCGAGTCCCCACTTGCTCGCAATGAAGCCTGCCTTGTAAGCATTGTGCACAGTGTGGAGGCTGAAAGTACCCAAGTCAAGACAGTGGACTTGAAAGTTCTCCTGCAGGTGAGATTGCAGCATCTTGAAGAACTTCATGTTCACGTTGGGTCCGTCCATTGAGATTTGAAGAATCTTCGCCAGTGGCAACGGTTCTAGTGCACTCGAAAGTTGGTCTTTAATATCCTCAGCCGTTGCGTGCCCCATGAAAACAGATGTGTAGTACTTCGTTACCACCTTTCTGGACGCGTCCCAAAATCTTATGTGCACGTCCATTTGCTTCTCTTGAAGGCATTCGTTAGCAGACTCATCAAAAAGTACGACATAGTTCTCGCACCGCTCTATATCTCGTTGCAGCGATGACAGAAAAAAAGGTCTGAGGCCGTGGCAGGTTATGTAAGCACATTTCTTCTCGCCACATGAGAAGCCTTTAGCGATCTCGCTATCAGGAAACATGCGTTTAAACAACTCGCCTACTTCCGACGACGATCTGTAGGAGCAGTGGGATGTGACTAACTTCAGCGTCCATAAAATTTCCGCATCTGTCACCAGCTCGTTTACCTTGCACGTGATATTGACGTCAGACGACTGCGATGGAGTATCTACGGGTCGCGCGCTCGCGCTAGCGGAAAAATACTCGCGCACCGAACCTGCCGCTGCTCTCTTCATACAGGCGCTGTGCTTTGCACTCTTCATGTGGCTTTTCAGTGCAGACTTGCCCATAGCAACCAGGTCAAAGCACTTCCCGCATGGTTTGCATTTTGCTCGATGTGAATTCGTAGCATCCGGTGCCACCCAATCCTTGTAGGCGCTCTTACTGAGCCATGCGCTTTGAAATTTGCACTTTCCGGGCATTTCTGCGGATCGCGGGATTGCTGCAGTCACACGCAGAGAACTGTCTGAACGCACGGCTGCACAGAGTAAACATCAGCGTACGCAAGTGCAACGCAAAACCACGAGACGCCGAACCAACGGTCGGTGATGTCGATGGTGATACGGCCGTTCACTTTTGAATGGGCGATCACGCCACCTCAATGTGGCCAGCTGTCTAATGGGCTCCACCAAACTTGTTAAAATTTCAAGAAATTTCGTGTAACGGTCAGTAGAAAACTATGCGCTGAGAAAATAATTTCGCACCGATTTTTCTTTGTGTATATCGTGATTTCCATCTCGCACAGGAAATTTCAAGGACTTTCAAGGGTTAAAAAAAAATTAAGCACTTTCAAGGGCCTTGAAAATGCAATTTTCAAATTCAAGGGTTTTCAAGGGTTTCAAGGACCTGTGTGCACCCTGTAATAGCATAACACTCTGCGGTGAAAACTGTAGCACATGAGGGCAGTCGTACTGCATTTTCATTTTTTTATTGTATTACTGCGCTCCCTGCATGAGCATGAGTTTTTGACCCGTCAGTATAAAATGCAGTGTAATTTCCGTATTTTTCTTGTAGTGCTAGATATTCTTGTATTATATGGTCGTGTGGCGTACAGGTTTTCCTGAGGCGTGTTAGTGTGACGTCACACACTGTGGGGAGAGTGTACCACGGTGGTAGCGCTTCGTGTCTTGGGCCAATATTTTTAATTTCATTTAGTATGTCCAGTGCTTGGCATTTTTCTTCGAAGCGCAAGAGCAATGGCTTAATCGCGTGAGGCTTGTTGTTGAAGAGCATTCGGGATGGGCATTTCGTCAGAATTGGGTAACAGATATGTTTGGGCTGAGAAAGGATTTTGAGGATGTATGTACAAGTTAGTGCAGTTCTTCGATCTTCTAAGGAAGGTTCATTCGTTTCCACATACAGACTTGCTATTGGTGAAGTTCTGTAAGCACCTGAAGACAACCTTAAACCAAGATTGTGGACAGGATCCAGTCGTTTTATGTAGGACGGTCTTGCTGAGCCATATACTATGGACCCATAGTCTAACTTAGAGCGAACCAGAGAACGATATATATGTAACAGGGAAGCTCTATCAGACCCCCAGCGTTTTCTTGACAGTAGTTTCAGCACATTGAAGGCCTGGGAAGCTTTTTTCTTTAAGCTATTTACATGTGGTAAGAAAGTGAGTTTTTTATCGAAAGTTATCCCTAGAAATTTATGCTCTTGTTTGACAGGTAATGGGGTTTGGTTTAAATATAGCGTGGGGTCGGCCTGTAGGCCTCGTCACAAAGAGAACAGAACCGCTACTGTTTTCTGAGGGGAAAATCTAAATCCGTTTCTACCTGCCCAGGTAGCCAGTTTATTTATTGTTATTTGTATCTGTCGCTCACAAGTAGGTATGCTGGAAGACGTGCATGCTATTTGGAGGTCATCTACGTAAACTGAGTACATTATGGATTTTGGGATTACTTTTCCTATTGAGTTCATTTTGATGATGAATAAGGTCGTGCTGAGGATGCACCCCTGGGGTACGCCAGTTTCTTGTATAAAAGTGTTGGAGAAGGTTGCGCCTAGGCGGACTCGGAACATGCGGTTGGTTAGGAAGTCGTTCAAACAGCTCACCATACGGCCGCGGATACCTAGGTCCGCTAGGTCACGGAGGATACCGAACCTCCACGTGGTATCGTAAGCCTTCTCCAGATCGAAGACGGCCCCGATACAGTGTTGCTTGTGGATGAAAGCTTCCCGGACTGTGTTCTCAAAGCGAACAAGGTGATCGGTTGTGGAACATGTCTTTTTAAACCCTCCCCGCAGGGAGGCGTCTGCAGCATGCAGACGTTGGTGAGTGGCGACACCACGGGGTTAACCCGAGCATCCGCAGGGACATCCCCGCAGGGGGATGATGGTGAACAATGCGTCACCACGGACCCGAGCATCCGCGCTTAGCCGTGCGTGGCATCGCCGTGTCCGGGGAAAAGGGGATCCTGGTGGTTGAGCCGATGCCGAGCGTTTGGACCCTTAAGGCCCCTCGGCGGAGGCAACACACCACTTTGGCCCCAGCTTCCTGTAGATGGCACCTCCGGCCTGACCCGACCGGGGGAAATCGGCAGTCGCCTTTTCCTGTCCTCCCCTCTATCTTTCTTACAACTCTCCTGTCTCCTCCTCTTTTCTTCGTTTTTTCCTCTTTTTCCTGGCGGCGAGGGTTAACCGTGTGTGACCAACTACAATGAGTTGAGTCATATTAGGTTATAGTTAAGGTGTACAGCTGGCGTGGGCAGGACTTTCTTTCAAGTACCTGTCGCGTCCCCTTGTTGGACTCCATGGTAGGTGGCTGGCACCATGACCGAAAAACTACATTTTTTTATGGCTCCCCCCCTTTCAAAACTTGATCGCTCTCTCAAGAGAGGGCGGACCGAAGCAGATGACTTTTTCCAGAAAAGAAAAGTATCCTTTCCAAAATTTCATGTCATTCACAGTAAAGCAGAAGAAACACAAGCAAGGATAATATCCCCATTCCAAGTCTCAAAACGCTTGACGGATGCCTTAGGCCTTGGCTACAAGGTGTCAAAAATGGCCAGTGGCGACTTACTTCTTGGACTGCGCGACAGCATACAACACTCAAAAGTTGCAACAATTGTATCCATTGGGGACATCCCTGTCTCTGTGACCCCACATCGGTCTCTGAATACTGTACGAGGCGTCATTTCTGAAAAGGAAATGCTCGAAGGACTTACTGACCAAGAAGTTATAGACGTCCACCGGATCAAGATCCGGAAGGATGGCAAAGAAGTGGACACCAAACACCTGATCTTGACATTCAACATGAGCACATTACCCGAATCCATTGAAGTAGGCTACCTGAAAATAAATGTAAGACCGTATATTCCCAACCCACGCAGATGTTTCAACTGCCAGAGATTTGGCCACGGCTCCCAGAGTTGTCGCGGCCGCAAAACTTGCGCAAAATGCTCTTCGAAGGACCACCAATCCGAAGAATGTGTTGCTAACCTACGGTGTGCAAACTGTGATGGCGACCATGCTGCCTACTCCAGGGCTTGTCCGTCCTGGAAAAAAGAGAAAGAAATCATTACTCTCAAGACTACGCAAAACATTTCTTTCAAAGAAGCAAGAAGGCAATACTCTCAAACAAACAAATTCACCTTCACTGCAAAAACAAACTTCGCCGATGTGGTGCGTGGGCGCGGCACACCACACCAGGCTTCGGCACCTGTCCAGGCCACACATAGTGAGCCTGTGGCGGGGCCATCCGCGCCGTCTGGTGGAGTAGCTCACGCTACTCCGCCTACCCCAAAGGAGGGGACGCAGACCCCCGGGTCGGCGGGCCCAAAGACCTCTTCCCACAGGTCGAGGTCAAATTCGAAAATCAATGTGCCTCCTGCACGGTCGTCCAGTGCCTCCGCAGAGGCGATGGACACGACCCCGGGCAGCCCCTCGCCGTCCACGTCGGATGGTCGGCGGAGCTCCCTGGATCGGTCAAAAAGAGACAGGCCCCGAGTCACGGGGACATAAACAACTTGATCTAGTTTTTCAATCAGTACAAACACAAAACTAAGATGGCATTCATAATACAATGGATATAACTACAATGATATAACTCATATTCTAGGGTCAGTGATGCCTCTAGCCCTATGTCTCCAGGAGACCAATCTTGGTCCACAACATTCAAATATCTTAAAACATTATACAACTTTTAGGCGTGATCGCGAACATGCAAATAGACTCTCGGGAGGCGTCGCAATCATCATCCAAAGCGGCGTCCCGGCTCAAGAAATCAAACTGAAAACAAAACTTGAGGCGGTTGCGGTTAGCGTCATCAGCTACAAAACCATTACAATATGTTCTGTATATCTTCCCCCACACATCACATTAACATGCCAAGATCTAGAAAGCCTGATCGATGAACTGCCGGAGCCATTTCTGGTAGTTGGCGATTTTAACGCTCACTCTCCGTTTTGGGGAAGCGAACGCTGTGACTCTAGAGGCCAAACAATCGAAGATTTTATACTTTCGAATAATGTCTGTCTTTTAAATACGGGAAAAGCCACATATTGCTGTCCAAGCACAGCAAAAATGAGCTCTCTCGATTTAGCTTTCGCATCACCATTACTTTTTAACGATTTTAAATGGGATGTTTTAAATGACCCCATGGGCAGCGATCACTTACCTACAGTCATCAGGCTCTCATCGTCTACTCCAATCATCCCCACAAGGCCACGGCGCTGGAAAATTCAGCTCGCCGACTGGTCACTTTTTACAAAAAGTGCCACTCTGGAAAAGGAATTTTGTGACGACCTTAGCACAGATGAAATTAATGAGAAGTTTACTGAATGCATAATATCGGCTGCAACACTCGCTATACCACAAACAACAGGACTTGCACAAAAGAAACATAAAGCGTGGTGGACAAAAGAATGCACATTAGCAAAAAAACAACAAAACAAAGCCTGGAGCGCTCTGCGTCGATATCCCACTGCAGAGAACTTACTTACCTTTAAGAAGGCAAAAGCCAGAGCGCGGTATGTGCGAAGAAGTGCAGAGAAAACCTCTTGGCAGAAATATGTCTCCTCAATAAATAGTTCAATAACATCAAAGAAAATGTGGGAAGAAGTTCGTAAATTTACTGGTGACCATACCCCTTTCACACTTCCTCTCTTGACAGCACCCGGGACACAAACATCTTTAGAAGAACAGGCCAACATACTGGGCGAGCATTTTGCTGAGATCTCAAGCTCATCCAACTACACAAACACATTTCAAAAACACAAAGCAATAGCTGAGAAACAAAGATTCCCATCTGGAGCAGGTGTTCATGAGGATTATAACCAGCCTCTCACACTGCAAGAATTAAATAAGGTATTATCTTCTGGAAAAAAGACAGCACCAGGACCAGACAACGTGCACTATGCTATGCTTGCCCACCTCTCCGAGGCTGCTGTAGAGGCACTGTTAAAATTCTTTAATAAAATCTGGATAACTGGAAATATACCTGACGAGTGGAAAAAAGCAGTCATAATACCTTTTCTCAAACCCGGAAAACCACCAACAAGTCCTAGCAGTTACAGACCAATAGCCCTCACCAGCTGCATTGCTAAATCTTTCGAAAGTGTAATAAACATTAGATTGACCTTCATACTTGAATCTCGGCAACTATTAGATACACACCAATGTGGGTATAAGAAAACATGCTCCACCACAGATCATCTTGTCCGCCTAGAAAACACCATCCGGGAGGCGTTCATCCACAAGCAGCACTGTATTGGGGTCTTCTTCGACTTGGAGAAGGCCTACGATACTACGTGGAAGTTCGGCATCCTCCGTGACCTAGCAGAGCTAGGTATCCGCGGCAGGATGTTGAACTGCTTGAACGACTTCCTGGCTAACCGCACATTCCGAGTCCGCCTAGGAGCAACTCTCTCCATGACTTTCACCCAAGAGAACGGCGTACCCCAGGGGTGCATTCTAAGCACGACACTCTTCATAGTAAAAATGAATTCCTTAGCTAAAGTAATACCCAAGTCCATAATGTATTCAGTTTACGTAGACGACCTACAAATAGCATGCACGTCCTCTAGCATATCAACCTGTGAGAGACAAATACAAATCACACTAAATAAACTAGGTGCTTGGGCAGACAGAAATGGGTTTAAATTTTCTCCTCAAAAAACAGTAGCTGTTCTTTTTTCATTGCGACGAGGCCTACAGGTCGATCCTAATCTATACCTTAATCACACTGTGCTACCAATTAAACAAGAACACAAATTTTTAGGCCTAACTTTCGACAAGAAACTCACATTTCTACCACACATTAACAACCTTAAAAAGAAAGCTTCTCAAGCCCTCAATATCTTAAAAGTTCTCTCACGGAAGCGGTGGGGGTCCGATAGAGGAAGCCTTTTACAAATATATCGCTCTCTGGTTCGCTCCAAGCTGGACTACGGGTGCATAGTATATGGTTCGGCAAGAGCATCCTACTTAAAAAGATTAGACCCCATTCATAACCTTGGTCTGCGCCTATCATCTGGAGCATACAGAACATCACCAGTAGTTAGCCTTTACGTTGAAACTAATGAAGCCGCTCTTGAGGATCGAAGAATTGCCCTTACATGCTCATATGTCTTAAAAATCCGTTCTCTTCCGAAACATCTCTGCCATCCAATTGTCACCAAGTGCCCATCTAAAAGATTATTCATCAACAAACCACACTCTATCAGACCATTACTACTGCGCTTTGAAGATAAATGCGAAGAGCTAACAGTGCTAGATGCCCTACCAAATATTGCACAAAGGAATGAATGTTTGCCACCATGGTACAGCCTGCCTTCAGTATGTGACTTCACAATGACACATTTAGATAAAAAGCAAACGCCACATGAGTACATATTACAGGAATTCTTTGCACTACAAGAAAAGTATGACACCTACATTGAATTTTATACCGATGGCTCAAAAACAGAAAGTCACGTTGGAAGTGCAGTAATCCAGGGAAAAAATAAACAGATAATGCGACTACCAGAATGCGCATCGGTTTTTACTGCTGAGTGTTATGCCATCTTTGTAGCTGTAGAAAAAATAGTAAGAGAGAATATCAAAAATAGCATCATTTACACCGATTCCCTGAGTATGCTTAAAGCACTGCACTCCAGAAATGCAGCTGAACCTATAATAGGAAACATCATACATAGCATAGTTAAAATCACAAAACAAAAGCATAACATTAAATTCTGCTGGGTTCCTAGCCATGTTGGAATTTTAGGTAATGAGAAAGCAGATGTATGCGCTGCACAAGCCCGGAATAGCCAAATAAAGCAAGTGAACATACCGCACAGGGATTGTTTAAAATTTATATACAGTAAACTCAAAAAAAAGTGGCAGGCAGCATGGGAAGAGCACGCAAACAACAAATTACATTCTGTTAAGCCCATTTTAGGGGAATGGCAATCATGTAGGCATCAAGAACGTTTTACCGAAGTTATTTTATGTCGGCTCCGCATTGGACACACCCACCTCACGCACAACTTTCTGCTAACCAAACAAAACACACCTCTCTGTGAAATGTGTGGTGCTGAACTCACAGTGAACCACATTTTAATTTCATGTGTCAAACTAGAAGAACTAAGAAAGAAATATTTTACAACATTTTATAGGGAAAGACTTCCATTACACCCCATGCTACTTTTAGGCGATCGTGCACTGGTTGACATCTCATGTATTTTTAGGTTTCTCGAGGAAGCCAGCGTTTTAAACAAACTCTAAGTATAAAAAGCTTCACCTTTAACAAAACCTCCAACCTTGTGTTTGGCGCATCATAGCCTCAGTTGCTTTTGCGCCATTAAAATCAATATAACTAACTAACTAACTCTTTTTAAACCCGCATTGGTGTATATCGAAAAGTTGCCGGGACTGAAGTATGAAGGTTAGTCTGATGTTTAGAATACTTTCGAATGATTTTGCTATACAGCTAGTGAGTGCTATTGGCCTGTAACTGGTGGGACTAGTTGGTGGTTTGCCAGGTTTTAGGAAGGGTACTATGATTGCTTTTCTCCATGCTGGGGGGATTTCTCCACTCATCCATATTTTATTGAAAAATTTTAGGAGAGCCTCTATGGCAGTCTCAGAGAGGTGAGCAAGCATGGCATAATGTATATTGTCTGGGCCTGGTGCTCTTTTTACCAGATGTTAGTACTGCGTTTAGTTCCTGCATTGTAATAAGCTGATTGTAGTCTTCATGTATGCATGTTCTGAAGGGAAGTTTTTGTTTTTCTACTATTGTTTTGTGCTTTTGAAAGGAGTGTGTGTAGTTGGATGAGCTTGAAACTGTAGAAAAATGCTCACCCAATATGTTGGCCTGCTCTTCTAATGTTGAAAAACTGTAGCGCTCGAGACGAGGACACAACAAAGACGACAACACATGCGCTAGCGCATGTGTTGTCGTCTTCGTTGTGTCCTCGTCTCGAGCGCTACAGTTTTTCATCATGAGCAACCAACTCGCCCAAACATCCACCCTGATCAAGTTCACTTCTAATGTTGTTTGAGTACCGGGTGTTGTTAGCATTGGAAACGTGAAAGGAGTAAAATTTCCAGTGAATTTCCAGGAAAGTGTAAGATAGAGGGGCGGACAGGAAAAGGCGACTGCCGATTTGCTCCGGTCGGGTCAGGCCGGAGGTGCCGTCTACAGGAAGCTGGGGCCAAAGTGGTGTGTTGCCTCCGCCGAGGGGCCTTAAGGGTCCAAACGCTCGGCATCGGCTCAACCACCAGGATCCCCTTTTCCCCGGACACGGCGATGCCACGCACGGCTAAGCGCGGATGCTCGGGTCCGTGGTGACGCATTGTTCACCATCATCCCCCTGCGGGGATGTCCCTGCGGATGCTTGGGTTAACCCCGTGGTGTCGCCACTCACCAACGTCTGCATGTTGCAGACGCCTCCCTGCGGGGAAATTAAGAAATTTAGAATGTGTAATTAATCAATTATTTGAAGTAATTGAAAAATATTGAAAAAAGTGCTCAAAGCAGTCAACTGCTGAGAATGGAGCCTAAACCCATTACGCTATTGCGTCATACCCTTGAGTGGGAGCTTAAGTATCCTCTGTGCATTTTGCAATTCCATCACATTGAAATAAATGTTTTACAATTATTCCTCGTCTTTGCACTGCGTTTTGACCGTAGGAGCCCCGGAGGGAGAGGTGGGCTGCGGTTAACTTGGCTCCCCAATGAGCACGCACGAATGCATTGCTGAACCTGAACTGGGAACATCTGTTGGTTTCTGCTCTTTTTTACCAATAAATATGTGCGAAGCTCGACGATCGAGCTCATAGATTTTTATGCGGAGCATTAATGCAACCAAGGCGCGCTGATCAAAAATTTTAAACCTCATACCTAGCCAGCTCTGCTTGTTTCTGCTCTTTTTACCACTAAAGCCTCTAAGCCTGCCTTAAATGTCTTAGTTTGTGCATTCAGTTGTGGCTGGTAAGCGAATGTGCGATGCTCGAAAAGTTCGACGACTGAGCTAATTGATCTTTATGAGGAGCATTGGAACGAAGGCGCTTGCCAAAAAAATTTGCCCCACTTCTGCGATGTGCTCCTTACGCTACCCCATTCTGGCACTATTTCTGGCTGTTATGTAAAATGTCAGTCAATGTAATTGTTCTTACTACAAAAGCCAGATAAACACGATAGCACGAAAAGACGAAAATGTCAACAAAATACGAAATGACGTGAAAGAAAACGCATGCGGACAAACCATGGAGGAAGGAAAAAAAGAGGAGAGGCCCTTTCCACACAGCACCCTGGGAGAAAAGTGTGGAGGAAATCACGTGGTTTTTTCTCGATTGGGAGGCCATCTTACTCCGGCAGCTTAGCAACGGCGTCGTAGTTGCTGTTTACAAACCGGGCGATAGCAGACGGCCGCGGCGTAGCGTTTGAGGTGCGGCGTAGGCGTGCTTTCCTCAACTGCTCGAGTTTGTTTTTGATCGTGCTCACAGGCTGACGTTGGCGCCGTTCACTCATATCTCAGGTGGAATTCGCTGCACAACTCTCGTTGCGTGCATTGATTTCAACGTGCTCGGCGACCACGATCGCACGGGCATTTCGTCTACTGCGTCACTGCTCGGAGCTGTCGGAAGACCGCCGCTGCATTCGCGCTGTTCGTTCACCAGTGATTCAATACGGCGTGCGCTAGAGCGATCGTCGGCTCATTGTGCGGACGTTTCGCGTCCTGTACGTGCAGTGTGTGTGTGCCATTCGTGCTCCCGTTTACATCGGCAGTGAAACCTCGTTGCTATTAGGCGTGTTCTTGCAACGCTCCAGCGATTGTCACTGATGTCGGTATAACTGTCATTTTCGTTTTTCGACGATTGCGCTTGTTTGAGCGGCGGGGGCCATGGCATGGGCGTAGAGAGATATTGTAAAGGAAGCAGCTGCGCTCGCTTTGCTCTTAGTATACAGAAACTTTGTTACATGCCCGTTTGAAGCGTGTAACGTTTGAAGCGTCTAGCGAGCGATTTGCCTCTGGGACGTGCCGAGCTCAAGTGTATTCGTTCATATTGTAGCGTGCAACGCGAAATCGAACACCGGAGCACGAAAAACTGCGGCGGTCCCTCAGTGGTCCGAGCGCGTGAGCGAGAGCCAACTATAGCTTCTTTCTCTTCTAGTCCATGCACTACTTCTGTCTCTTCGAATGCATGTATCAATATCATGGCCAATTTCTGTGCTTTTGGGCATGCGCTATGTTTAGACCGGTTTCCTGTAGCAGGTTTGCAATTGCTTTCCTAGCTGATGTCATGGTCAAGAAGTGCGAAAAAGGCGAAGCTCTAACTGAATTTGGAGGCCTTTTCTCACATGTGTTTATTGTGCCCATGTCCTATGATAGTGTTATTTGTCGTAAAAAGTATGTGGTGAAATGAGGATCCGCAAGTGCGCTGAATTTCATTGATGCTTGTGGTGGTTATTGTGTTCAGGAAAGTAAAAACAGTGCTAAATTTTACACAAACCACACAGAAAGACGGACAGCACCCGTCCTGTCCATCTTTCTATGTGGTTTGTGTAAAATTTATGCTGTTTTTACTTCCCTGAACACAATGTCACACCAACTAGCCCAGCAAAAGGGCCTGTGGTTATGTTGAAGAAAAATAATTTGATGCATTCATTACGTACAATAGATTGACTTTCATTGCCTGTATTGTCGATCACAAGTAAAGTGTGCTACTATGCAGTGACATTACAAGCTAGTATTTCACCAAGTAGAGAAAAGTGGAGCGTACAGCTGCAGCTCTGCGCATTAAATATGAAACACAGCATTGAAATGAGGCACAACACCATGAAACTTATACTGCAGCCACTGGGGACTCCTAAACTTCTAGAAGTCTGAAAAGCTACGGTCATATATATTATACACAATACTAGATCTGTGGATGTGAAACATATGTGATGTTGCCATGCTACAAACTGTGCATTTACGGAGGGGGCAGTCACATTTTAAACGTATATTTTCTGAAATTTTTTAATTGAGAGAAAGGTGTTCAGAATGGTTGTCCTATGTAAAATTTCAGTATTTTGGAGGGAAGCGACGCCCCCCCCCCCCCACCCCCCATCCATAAATCCTCCCCTGCCGTCTACTATATGCACTTTGGCCCTCTCCGTTTCTGTCGCCTCTATGAATGGCTTTTGGAGTTGTGAATCAAAAGTCATTGTTGGCACGGCCGCCATTACAACACGTTATGATACTACATTTTGTGTTCAGGGTCAAGAACTCAAACTTATTAGTAGTATATTCCATCCTCACTGCTGTATGAGAAAGCATTCCTTGCATGGCCAGCCGCACGAAAACATGCAATGAAGATAAGTATGTCTGACACGGGTATTTCCGCTTTATTAACTTTTCCGCTGACGAACACCAACATAGGGCACCCTAAACCGGCAAGCAGCCAAGCGCCGCTCGCGCGGGGGCCTGCGCCCATGCGGTAGTACGCTCCTTCGTTGGCTTTGAAACGCGCACGCAATCGGCGCGGCGGCGAAATGTAAACAGAAGCCCGCCGGAGTAAGATGGCGCCGAGCTTGTTTCCGGCTTCACAAAATGTCATGTGACGGCCTCTCCTCTTTTTTTCCTTCCTCCATGGGACAAACTGTAAATCCCCCGCCATGGCTATCATCATCATCATCATATTCTAGCGTGTCACGTGGTATGCTTGGCGCCCTTCTTGGTGTTTCGGAAGTGTGGCAGCGTGGTTGCTTTTTTTTTACTGTTCCGTGATTATCCATCTCGCCGTGACAATGACCAACATTTTGGTTGAGTGGGTGTCGGAAAAAAATGGGACGTATATCCCGTTAGAAGTATAGTCGAAGCGTCGATAGGCTATAGGCTGCTAAGCGACGAACACGCGCTGGAGGAACTGAGGGGCACCGTCGTCAATGTGCACTGGTCGAGGGAACAGGAGCTGGCGCCGGCCTTCCTGCTGGATGTCGGTACGTAAACTCTTTTCTGATTTGTCATCCCAGTTTGTGCGAATTCGTAGATTTTAGGCGTCTGAACGGTTGTTTTGTGCGCGGGTTCCGCACGTTTGGAAACATCGCCGTAGTGCTTTTTGTTATGGGAGCGGGTAGGATGTTGCTGCGCATGAATTTGTGCGTCGCGGATGGCTATCAGATATGTTTGTTTGCAGGCAAGGAAAAGGTACTGGAGCGCAAGCGCGCACGCCTTGCAGCGAGTTCCGGGTCACAGGATTCGGTACCGCAAGTGGCCGAGGGAGCTGAATCGGAGCAGTGCAGTGTAAGAAATTTGAGTGGCATCTTTCATTTTAGCAAAATTTGTAGATGGGCTAGATGGGCCGCGTGCCCTTGTCTTTCTCGGCCTTCTCGTGTGTGTGTTTGTCTGCGCCATTGTATCTTTCATTTTGGTTTTGTGATGCGTGCATGTAGTCCACTTCTCCAAGTTCTCATTCTCCAACTTCTCCAAGTTCTGCATTCAAAATGCTGGCATGTTAGTGCCTGTAAGGCCAGTGAGACATATGCACTACTTGCACCAAAAATCTAGCTGGAAGCCTTTAAAAATGAAGTGTCAGAAAATGGTAGCGCGTCATAAAAAGCTAGCTCTTCTAAGCAAAAGTAACTTCTTGACAAAATTTTAATCAGATGGTGGGCCAGTCGGGCCCACTGGCCACTATGGGCTGTTATTGTGCTTTCGGGAGTAGCGTGGTTGCACGCTTCTACTGTCTGGTGCACGTTGTGCGATTTTTCAAGACTTCCTTCTTTGTGCAGTACTGGGCGCCATGTTCGCCGTTTTGCGTTTTCTTAGTGACCGCGACAATCGCCTGCACGTGATTCCTGTGCATGACATTGAGGACTTCGCACCAAAAAACAATAGTGACTACGACAACCGCGCCATATATTCTGCTTACTGGCGGGACCCAGTTGACGACACAAACAGCGGACTGCACAACACTCAAGTTTTGTTCCTGGCAGGTATGTGTCAGCACTCTGTAATGTTATAGTGCCAATCCATAAATTCTCATTTCTTACAGAGAGCGAAAACTACGCCCACGACAAAATGCGGGCAGAGAGGGTAATAATCCCAAAGATGTGCGATTCATTGCAAGAAGGAACAGATGATGTGAGGAGTCGCAAGCGAAAAAAAAAAGGACTGATAGAAAGGTTGCCACAACTATCTGTTTCCCTTTTATGGCAACTTTCGGGATTGCCGCATTCAAATTGTTTTCCGTGCTTTCCTATTCTTTCAGAGACAAAAGAACAACAAAGGCGACGCGAAGAAAGTTCTTTATTTATGTGGAGATTTAAAAAAAAATCTTGAAGTCGCGCACAAAAAAGCAGTCTCTGCAGAAACCTGGAGCTCAGGTAAGGGTGGCTGTGTTTCTTTAGAACTTAGCACTTTGGGTTACAAAAAAAAGTAATGACATCAAAACCTCTCCTAAACATTACATAATGCAGTTTCATCCATTCATCTTTGAGCTCATCATCAGACAGTGATGACCTATGTGCCAAGAGCGAGCTAATAAAAATGAAAAAGCAGAAAAAAGCCTGAAAAGGACGTGTCCAGGAGCTGCAAGAAGGCGAGCTCGAAAAACAGAGATTACTGGAAATCTCGCACCCAGGAACTACAAGAAGACAACGTGTTTTTGAACGCATAAGTTGCAGGCTTGCCAAGATGCCTGGAAAGCAATATTTGTGCGCGTAAGAATGCTTTTTGATTTGCACTAATATCTTTGCTGACCCTGCGCGTAAGATGTTTCAACATGACAGCTCATGCGCTTACATACAGCAGCTCTCACTGCTGTAATATGCGATGCCCGGCACACTCTTATGTCAAGTGCGTAAAGGAACATACTGGCTATTATGGATGCGATCGCTGCACTCAGAAAGGTGAAAGGATTGAGCGGAGACAAACATTTCCAGTGTGTGCTGCTTTTGTAAGCCGCACAGATGACTCTTTCCGCAGAATGGCTGAAGCAGGCCATCACACCACGCCACAAGTCCGCTGCTTGAGCTACGTGTGAACATGATCAAACACTTTCCGTTGCACTACATGCACACGGTGTGTTTGGGAGTCGTCCGGAAGTTGCTGCAGACTTAGGTGTCTGGACCGCTACCTTATCGCCTCAGTGCACAGCAGCGTAGCATTCCGAGTGCAAAACTTGAGGAAACTAGCCTGCCTGACTAGCCTGAAATTTGCTCGCCAGCCTAAAACCCTGGATGAACTGGATCGATGGAAGGTAGTGGAATTTCGGTCCTTTCTTCTTTACACTGGTCCTGTGCTGTTAAGGGATTAGCCAAAAAGATGACCGCTACAAGCACTCTCTATGTCTGCATGTGGCTGTTCAAATTCTCCTCAGTGCCAACCTTTGCACAGAAATGAACAGGTTTGCTTCAGACTTGCTGCAATATTTTGCACAACAATCTGGAAAGCTATATGGACCTAAGTTTCTGGTGTACAATGTACCCATCATGTGCCACATTGCTGATGATTGTCTAATTTATGGATGCTGGACAATGTCAGTGCCTTTCCATTTGAAAACTGCGCAGCAACAGAAAGCCTCTCGAACAGGTGAGGCAGAGGCTATCAGAGTTCTCCCTGAGCAACATGGGTAAGAGGGCGATTACTAGTCATGTTGAGAGTAAGAAACATCAAGCTGTTATGAAATCTCTGCAAAGCGTTTCCCAGACCCGAGTCGTCTCATTTTTCGAGACTGCGACAAATGCGGGCTCGCCTTCCGTGGCAGCAGCTGACATCTCGTTTGGAGGTAGCTCTAGTGATGATAGCGCTGCAGCGATGCTTCCAACTGCCGCCACAGAAGCACTGAGCCCTTCTCTGAAGACGTTAGTGGGTAGCTTTCAATTGAAGAACGAAGTTGCAAAGGCCGAGATCATGTGGTGCTTGAACACGGCAATGACCGATGGATCTTTTCGATCAGCGGCAGCCTCTGCCTCGCTCTTTCCTTTGCTGTTCCTCACGTGAGATCGCCACCAAAATGCAGCTTGGAAAAGACAAAGTGGAATACACCATTTGTCATGGTATTGGTCCATACTTTCAAGAGAAGTTGCTGTCAAGCCTGTCTAGCGTGCCTTATGTGGTGGTTGCGTGTGATGAGTCGCTCAACAAAGTCACTCAGAAAGAACAGATGGATGTACTGATCAGGTACTGGGACCAAACTGATGCCACCATGAAAACGTGCTACCCAACTTAGTGTTTTTGGGGCACACCTGCACAGAAGATTTGGCTGTTGCTTTTCGGAAAGCCACAGAAGGCACTAAGCAAATGAAGATACTACAAGTGTCAATGGACGGGCCTAACGCCAACTTGAAGTTGGTCCTGGACATTGGAAGCTGTGGACTCCACGTTGTCAATGGTGCATTCAAAATTGGCCACTCTGTGGGATCTGGTAGCATTTCTTCGTGGGACCTATAATCCGTTCAAGTGTGTGCCAGCACATCGCGCAGACTACATTCACTACACGGGGTGTATTGTGTTCCCGTTGAAGTTCTGCCCAGTAAGATGACTCGAGAGCGCTTGATGTTATTCCAAACTTGATGAAATATGCGGAATGCTCAAAGGAAGCAAAAAAGACTCCAGCATGTGCTAGCTTCAGCACTGTTGAAAAGGCAGTAGGTGACAGGATGCTGCCTGTGAAATACCCGCCGCAGTGGCTCAGTGATTACGGTGTTCGGCTGCTAACCCGAAAGACGTGGGTTCGATCCTGACCATGGCGGTCGAATTTTGATGAAGGGGAAATTCTAGAGGCCCGGGTACTGTGCGATGTCAGTGCACGTTAAAGAACCCCAGGTGGTTGAAATTTCCGACGTCCCTCATAGCCTGAGTTGCTTTGGGACGTTAAACCCTAATAAACCAAACCAAGCTGCCTGTGAAATTGGCTTTTATGCTGTCAATTGCTGAGGAACTCTAGCCATTTCTGGCTGAATTTCAGACAGACAAGCTCATGCTGTCCTTCATTGCTCCTGCTCTAGATCGCCTGTTACGGTCATTGCTTGCTAGAATTGTCTGGAAAGGCAGCATCCTGTCACCTACTGCCAAGCTACTTAGGATTGACTTAGGGAACCCAGATTACTGACTGTGCTCAGCTTCAAAAAAGGCTGTATTTCCTTCGTGAAGAGGTGTTCACAAAAGGTGATACAAGTGGTGCAATACAAGCTGACCGGAGGTGCAAGCTGCTTGGACCCTACTAGTGCATTGTCCCCAGAGATTGGTACTAAAAAACTGTGCATTGCACTGAAGGTACTAACGGATGACCAGTGTTGGCAGCTTGGACAGCATAACGAGCATGCTTTCTGCCCTGACTCTGTTTCCGACTGAAATAACGCAGACACCAAGACCTTTCTCGCACCAGTGAACACGGCGAACCACACAACGACACTAGGATTAGAACACTTCCACAAGTGCAAGTGTGTGATGTGCACACGGAATCGTCGAGGGATTTTTTAACGTGATGCTTCGACAGCGGAGTGCTGTGCATGTGCACGTGCGAATGGTGTGTGCGAGGCAGGCACAAGAAGCGGAGGGCCGACGTGTCGGAAAACTGAGGTGTGAAGGAAGACACTGCAGCGGTAGTCTGGTCATTCGAGCATGGAGGTTGCAGCCGTCAGATGTTGGGTCCGTCCTGCCAGAGACTTCACTTGGATCACCGACGCAGGCCTACTGTGTCCCTTTCAAGTTGGAAAGTGGCAGCCGATGGATTGAGGGTCCGTGCTGCCGGGGCTTCCCTGGATGGGCTGCATAAGCCTACGGTGTTTCGGGACGCCGTCGACGGGACTTGGCTATGCTTTTCCTGCTGCTGCCAAGTTCCTGGGTCGGCTGATGACTCCAGCGGCGTCTTCCTGTGTTCCACCTCACCTCCTGGCTCTCTACCACAGCTTCCTTCGACGCAACGCCAGCAACGCATCTCAAGTCATCAACCCATGTCTTTGCTGGCTGCAAGGCATTCCTGCTTCACCTGGGACGCTCTGTATCTGGTGAACTCTTTCGTTTTATCTGTAGTATTGTATGCATATTGAGTGTGTTTTTCTTGGTGTTTTCGTTTTTTTTATTGGCTCCTTTCATTTAAAGTATAAGCATGGCTTCATTTTGTTTTGTTTGTTTCCTTGTACGAACCTGCACGCGAAAGCGTTCCCCTTCGGCAGTCGGGGACACATCACCCAAATCGCGACAAAGTGCAAGGTGGCAGGTGCAGGCCTTTACTTTAGCAGATTGAAAACAACTGCATTGTTCATTTGGTTTAAATCGCAATAAAATTGCACGTTGCATATAATTTTTGTGCATTTTTTATGTTGCGTGTTGCTCGCGATTGCATAAAAGAAAGCAAAAATGAAAGCATGGGCTTTCAAACGAGGCTAAATAGGCACTGATGGAGCGTGTAGTTTGCCAGTAGCAGGCGGCTGAAACAGTGTGACTTCAGATTCAGACATCAGTTTAAAGGTCTTTGGCGCGTATTGGATTTGACATGAAGTAAGCTTATAGGTGTATATCTATTTGTATTTCACAATTTGAGCCAGCAGTTGTCAATTGTCTGTAGTGTGAACAAAAAATTTTTTTCATTATTTATTTCAGGGCAAAAAAGCAAGTTTAAGGCCTAGGTGCTAAATGAAGAGGATGCCAATGGTGACTGTATTGCTGTGTGCTGCTGAGAAGGCCCAGAAGAGGAGGCCACTTGCATTATCTGTAACAAAGTTATAAACTGCTCACAACATGGCGTAAATGCTGTGAAGCGGCATGTTTCTAATAAGCACTATGTTTAAGCTTGCAAGCAACACAGGAATGAGCTGGGAGATTTGGAGAAGCCTGCTGCTGCACAAGCTCTGTTGACATCACGCCTTCTCACAAGACCGGATATATCTGAAGCAGATCGTGTCACATTGGCGCAGACTTTCTTTGTTCTAGGTGTGGCTGTTTCTGGGATACCATACTCATGGGGGGACACTGCAACGTCGCTCATCCCTCTAATGTGTCCAGATTCAAAGGTTGCAAAGGAATTTCAATGTGGCAGAAAGAAAGTCTCATATATAGCGTCAGATGGCCTTGGGTCATATTTTAAAAGAGCAGTTGTTGATGAACTTAACAAGGCGCCAAATAGACAAGACTCCTCTTCCAGAACAATGATGCCGACATCTGTACACTGTAGTTAGGTACTTTTCCGAAGTTTGCAAGCAGGTTGTGGTGGAGCACTTGCGTTCATTTCACTTAGGGAGTAAAACCTCAGATGTTTTACTTGCAAACGTGAAGGAAGGCATCCAAGACCTTCCTCAAAGGAATAAGTTGAGCTTCTACAGTGATGGCCCTAACGTTAAGAAGAGTTTGAAAAGAAAGCTTAAGCAAGATGTAAATCCTGCACTGCTAGACATAGGAGAGCGTGCGTAGCTTGCACAAGTTCAAAACAGTTTTGCAAAAGGAATTGAAGCGTTTGGCAGCGATGTGGAATCAACTTTGTTAGATGTGTAATACCACCTGAAAAACTCTGCTGTCCAAAGTGCTGTACTCAAAACAGACCAAAAGTGTCTTGGTCTGCCAGAAAGCATCTTCTCTCGGCATGTAAATTCACGTTGGCTAACCCTAAGTCCTGCCGTTGAGTGCTTTATTGAGCAGTGTCTGGCACAATGTACAAGTGCCTCCGACAGTCTCAGCAGGACAGACCTCTTCCCAAAGGCAGTTTTTCTGAGGAGTGTCGCAGATCTTTTTGTTGGATTCTTGAAACTTTTCTAGTGCTCTGAACCTCTACTCCACATTCTGTACAAAGAAATGGTAGGTACAGCTGACTAAGAAAGTTCTCAGCCGTTTCATGTGGAGTGGTGTGTACTGTGACCTGTCAGGGGAAGAGCTGAAATCTCTTGACGTTGAATGTCCAGGAAACTGGAAGGAAATTGTTGATATAGGTGTGGACACAGAGGGCTCCATCATGAACTGGTCAGCAGAAAAAAAAAAAATTTAGGCTGGGAGCACGTAATTTCTTTATTAAGTCTGCGGGTTACCTACTTTCAAGGTTGCCCTTTGACAATGGTGTGTTAAAAGATCTCAGGTGTCTTGACCTAAGCAGCGCACAAGAAGAAAGCTCAGCTGTGGCGTTTCGAAACTTGGCCCCGCAAGTTGCTCCCAAAGACGTCTCAGCTCTGATGAATGAATTCGCACTGATTTCATCTGAAGCACTGTGCGTTGATCCATGTGAACGACTTGACAGCACATGGCAACATGTCTTCAGCCTACGAAACAAAAATGGTGGAATTAAATATCCTCTGGTAGGAAAGCTTGTAAAAGCCCTGCTTTCTCTTTCACATGGCAAAGCCGATGTGGAGAGGCGTTTCAGCAAAAATCGCCGGATCCTACAGAAGTGCAGTAAGCTGTCTATAGAAAGCATGAACGGATTGCCATACAGTCATATGTGAAAAGGTATGACAAGAACATCTCTACCATTCCAGTGAAACGCGACATGCTCAGTGCTGTGAAACAGTCATACAAACGCTACCAAGAAAGTGTGAGTCAGCTGCCAAAAAAAGCAAACTTGACAATGGCGAAAATTCAACACAAGGATGTCAAAAACAGGACCTGCAAATGGAGATCCAGTCAGCAAAAAAAGATGCTTTGCAATGCAGACACATTGATTACAAAAGAAATGAAGGCAAAAACTTTTGATGACATTGAAAGTGGTCAGGAACTACTTGAAGGGAGACTGGAGCACTTGAAAATTGGGCTGGCAGCGGCATCCTATAGTTTTTCATGCTGTATACTGGAATATCGCAACCAAATAAGGCAAAAACAAGCGTGAATTGCCTTTTTTTTAGCAGAAATATGCGGCCTGTGATTGGTCAAGAGGCCATGATCACACATTGAGGACCGGAGAAGCTGCCGATATGCACAGAGCAACGCTATGACTTATCGTTTTTAGTAAAAAAATCTATTCCAGTGCCTCTTTTCGGGTAGGTGTCACCTAAAACCATATGTAGTACATCTGGGAAAGTTGACTAAAATTTTCCCGCAAATCCATGAAACTCCTCACGTAAACGGGGAAAAGGACTCCATTACCTTTGCTTTCCAGAGGATGCATGTGTAGTGTATAGCCTCCGAGATGCGCGTAAGAAAATCTGCAGATGGCACGTAGCGTAACAGCGAAATTGGACGGTAGTGGCGACGACAATATTGTCACGTTGGTGACGGTTCGCGCGTATTGCAGAGGTGACCAGCAGGTGCGTAGATGATCAGGAAAGAAGACCGGCGGGGCATCAGCAGTGGCGTAGTCCTGAAGCATTCACTCCAACAGCACTTCTTTCTTCTCTCGCTTGACACGTTCCTGTGTACGAGTGCTGGCGTCAATATTTCGTTGCTAGGTTTTTTGAAGTTTTAAAAAACCTATTTTTGGTTATGTCCTTTTGATGGGAACGCAATTCGCTTCAGAAAGGCCTGCTTCATTTGATCCCCAGTGTCCCTTTAACAAACTGACACCTATGAGGGAATGTAAATGTGAAATGAGTGTTCGGATTCCAGTGCTTAATCTTAATGTCACCAAGGCTGATGAAGGAAATCAAATGTACTTCTCCATTTTTTTTTTCACAGGTACAAGCCTCGGTACATCCAAAGAGTAACCGCGAGCGGGCGCAGCTCGGTGACTGTCTGGGGGGCAATCACTAAAGATGGCCTTGGGCCCCTTGTTAGGATACTAGGCCGATTTACGGCTGAGAGCTACTGCTCCATCCTTGATGACGTCGCATTGCCGTTCCTTGTCGGTGAAGCGTTTCCGCAACAAGATTTCATCTTCCAGCAGGACCGTGCTCCCATCCACACCTCGAGGCTGGCTTCCTCTTTCCTAAAGCAGTGAGGAATCGCCGTGCTGAAATGACCACCAGAATCCCTGGACCTGAACATTATTGAAAACTTGTGGGGCAATATCAAAACAGTATTGTGCTCCCAGAACCTGCACGGCTTGTCAGCACACAACCTGTGGTCTGCAGTTTGAGAGCACTGGGAGGCCCTTAGGGCAAACGCTGAGCTGTGCCACACATTGTATGCATCTCTTCCGGGAAGGATGAGGGCTGTGATTGAAGCTGGTGGTGACGCAACCCGCTTCTAGACGATGAATAGTAGTGCCTACAATATAGCATTTCGTTGTTAAAGAAGTGTTGCTGACATCTTGCAGACTTGCGCAGTGCTTCTCTACATTGTCACGCATCCTTAAAATCCAAGGAGACTACTGGCTGATTTGTTCAACTTGGACAAAGAGCACAGGACTGCGACCAAAAGACCAGACACAAGTGCCTGTGTTGGTCTTTTGCATACCGCCTGTTGAAAACTGTTCTGTTCATTCTTCTGTGCTGTATTCTTGAATGCCAAGTTATGAACTGCAATTTATTCTATTTTCTTATGTTTTGTCATTGTTTGCTCAGATGTGAAATTAAACATGTCCACATTTTTCTCTGGAACTACCTCATTGCAGTACATTGCAGCCGGTGCGCCCTACTAGAGCATGCATGCATGCTTTGCATCTATCTCTAGTATGCCGTGTATTTTATCATCGACTTTGGGGTGCCCAAGTTTGAATTGATAAAAATCATTGTGTCAGTCGCGAGAATATTCTGGCTTATTGGTAGGAAGTAGCTAAGCAATTGACTTGAGGGAATGCCGGCACAGCAAAGAGCTTTGACTCATGCACGCAGCAATTTGTACCGACGAGAGCCTTTAGTTACGTGATCGCATGGAAAAAATAAAGAATATCTAGTCTTTAACTTGGTTAAACATGGTTAGATGTTCGAAAGCACTGGCTTAACTTGGCTTTATTTGATTCGACTAGGAGTTTAGGTGAAAATGTGAACGTCATCATCGTGTGGGGCACGGTCAATCATCATTTGACATCGATTTGTCGAAATCGGCCAAGATCCAATTTGGGCTGCGGCCCGGGCCGAATTTTGGCAATGGCTCGGCTAATTTTGCAGGTCACCATCGTGTTGGGTACCATGAGTTATGTATGGTTCGACATCGATTTTGGTCTCAAAAGGCCAAGTTGAAATCCTGACAGCAGTGGCCCGGGACTAAATTCGGCAATGGCCCGGGCTAATTTTGCAGGTTACCGTCGTGTAGGGCACGGTCAATTCGTGGGTGGCTGGGCCCGAATTTGGAAATAATTATATGTTATGCTTATTTTAAGCCGACGTGGCATCGCTGTTGCTAGACAACGGCACAAAAAGGAACGAAGAAAGAAAAATACTGATAGATCCATGGTTGGCGTTGGTGAGTGTATCAGTGCTTAAGCACTAATCTTACATGCTAAACAGAGCCAAAAGCTATGCTCGACTCTCTAATTGCGTGCGCATAGCAAGAGCCAAGGTGGCCGCAAAGGTAGCGCGGTTTCGCTAGATCAGTGACCCGCCGCGCTGTAGCAGACGACGCGGCCAAGGCCCCGCCTACAGCCGTTTCTGCGCCTGCGCGCGAGTTCCACAGGTGCCCGAGAGAGGCGCCCCGCGGAGCGCTGGCTGCAGTGAGCGGTGTTCAAGATGGAAGTGGACGACCGTGTACAGTCGCAACGAACGCTGGTTCGGGGACACTCTCCCCCACCTCGGTGAGCGGTTATTTAAACAGAGCTTCCGCGTGACGCCTTCAGCGTTCCAGTATATAGTCAAAGCTTGCCGGCCCGTGCTGCAAGGCGTTGACACGAATATGTGCTTGGCCATCTCTGTCGAGAAGCACGTTGCAGTGGCGATGTACAAGCTGTGCTCCTCGGTGGAGGATAGGTCTGTGGCCAATCTTTTCACCCTGGGGCGATCTGCTGTGAACACCATCTATCGGGAGTTTTGTGACACCGTAGTGTGCCTACTCGAGGGCAAGTGGATCAACATGCCCTCTACAGACGCAATGGGTGACCACATTAGAGAGTTCAGTGCTGTTTTCAATTTTCCACAAGCCATGGGGGCAATCGACGGGTGCCATTATCCCGTGTCCCCGCCGAAGGAAAGCGCGTCAGACTACTACATCTGCAAAGGCTGGTGAGTTATCTCATACTTGGCTTATGTAGAGCTTGCATGTTTCAGCCATAACGGCAGCATTGCAACAATATGAATTTGCTAATGCAAAAGTCTTCAGTTCACAACTCATTGTGCTTGTCCATGATTTGTGAAGAATTCTTTTAATGCGTAACATCACACTATTCCTACAACTCGTCATCACACACAGGGGAATTGTTCAAGAAAATGTTCCCAGATACTGAAATCGCTAAGTCATTTTCCTGCGGTGAAAGAAAACCTGCATATGTAGTGTGCCATGGTCTGAGACCATTTTTTTCTCTCGTGCCTAAAACCGTGAATTAGAGCAATCTGATGGGCTACACCGTTCTGTTTGATAAGTCTTTAAATGACTGCCTGCAGAAAAAACAGATGGACATCCATATGTGGTACTGGAGTACTATGTCCGAGCGTATAACCACGAGATATTATACGTCAGTGTTCATGGGACATTCGACTACCGAAGACCTTCAGGAGGAGCTTCTGGCTGCCTTGGCAGATTTGCCGCTGGCAAAAGCTGCCCAGCTGTCTATGGATGGCCTCAATGTGAACCTAAAGTGTTTTAGGGAAATGCAGGAATACTTGCAGCAGAACCATCAAGTTCAGTGTTTGGACCTGGGCACTTGCGGACTTCATACAATACATAACGCTTACAGGGTGGGTGTTGTTGCCAGCAAATGGGGCAAAGAGAATCTTCTTTCCAGCCTCAGTGCCATTTTTCATGATGCGCCAGCGCGAGGGGAAGACTTCTCTACTGTGACAGGCCAAATGACATTTTCTCTCAACTTTGTTGCTCATCGCTAGGTAGAAAATGTTGTTGTGACCGAAAGTGCCATTGCGCTGTGGGGTGATGTGAAAAGCTACGTGGAATGTGCAAAAAAGAAAGAGGTGAACTTGCCAAAATGTGCGTCATTCACACAGCTCTGCGAATGTTACATATTTAGAAGAAACTGCAAAGGTGTGGCTGCCATTGTGAGTTGTCACACCGGTTGTGTTTCTGGGAAAATGGGTCAGCATGAGAGGCAAATCATTGCACAAAGTCGGAGCCCAAAGAGATGATCATAATGTTTAACAATTCTATTTCAGGCACCCAGACAGTGGCAGCATTTTGTGCCAAGAGTAACAGCTCCATCCAAACTGAAGATGAATACTTGGATGAGCACTTCGTGTGGCACTCAACACCAAAAAAAAAACCAAAGTGTTTCAGATGTTGAGCACATCACTGAAGATGCGGACTGTACCTACGAGCCGTCCTTAACTGACTCAAGTACAGTGTAAGAGCATGTGATGAATTGCATGTTTTGGCTGATATGCAGCAGAGGCAGCAACTCCTTGACAGTAGCCCTACTGCTCACATTTTACATGACAGACTAGACTCATTTCCTTTCATATCTGCTTGTCCACTGAGTTCTGGCCACCTTACACTCTTTCATTGCAAGATACTCGTGACACAGGACAGATTTTTTTTGTTGCTCTGATTAGTACTTGTGTTAATTGCAATGCACTGATGTAATGTACAGGTCCCCTGAAGCTGTCATATTGCCTTGACAGTTAAAGAAAAAGAAAAATAATTTTATGGTAAACTCACTGATATTAGAAGCTGATGCTACATTGTACATGAATCTTTCTTCCAGGAGTCCTGACTCCGCCAGTGTACAGGACCTGAGAAAATTCACTGCTTTCGAAGATAGGCTCGTTGAGCTGTTCCAGCGGTGCTCTGTTTGCCTCCAGAGGACAAAAAAAAAAGTCGAGTACCCATAGAGTTCTGCATTCTAATCGCAAAGGGACCAGTGTAGCCAAGAATGAATGAAGCTAGAAAAGACAAAAAAAAATAACGTACATGTCATCACCGATTAGTTATCGGTGTAGCCCAGAGGCTAGCCCACACCGCCATCGACTTCATAAGGCCGCAACCCATCCTTTTCGGTAAAGACATCCGTCAGTTTGAATTGACCAGTGGTGAGATTTTTAAATCCACCTTTCTAGTCTATAACTGAGTCTTTTGTTGCTGCACAAACGTCAGCATGGCCAGAAAGAGCCAGGTAATTAATTTTTATTGTGAGCAGTAAATGAATAGAGTTGTCTTTAGTGCCTCCCTGAATGATGCCTGCATTGGCACAAATAAGGGTTTTCGTCATGCCAAGGCTTCAGCCTTTTTAAAAATTTAAAAAGAAAAAGTTTTTTGTGCATCTAATTTTGCTTCCAAATGAGAAGGCCAAATGAAGGGAATAATCAGTTTTTATATTTTTGTAAATTTGCAGGCATAAAAAAGAAGCTCCTGACAACAGTTAAAACGAAAGGACTGCAAAGTGATTGAACCATGGGTGAAATCGATTGTTTCCCATTTATACTACTGCGCTCAATCGAGCCATGATGATGGAGACT
This sequence comes from Amblyomma mixtum, assembly GCF_055824585.1. Taxonomy (NCBI): domain Eukaryota; kingdom Metazoa; phylum Arthropoda; class Arachnida; order Ixodida; family Ixodidae; genus Amblyomma; species Amblyomma mixtum. The sequence continues at coordinate 147,280,883 of NC_143012.1, forward strand.
TGGTAATGGTCAAGTGGTTGTCGATACTAAACCACGTTTCAGAGATCCATAGAGACCACTAGGACATTTTTAAATCACTTGAGCATCCAAGTCATCTGCTGAAGAGGTGGATTAGGAGAGGTAAGCAACTTCATGCACTGCAATTGCCATTTCAGGCAATCTAAACATAGTGTTTCATTGTCCTCACAGTAATGAGTAGCGTTAGGACAAGTACTTGTAGACGCCATTGTAGTTCAAATGTATGTTTTGCAGAATGCATGACCTGGTTGTCTCACTTTACAGCTCTTAGTCTACCTTTAGAGAGCATGCTTGCATTTCGTGCCTATACTTGGCTTCTAAATCAGGTGCAACGCTGCGAAAAGTAAGGAAGTAGCCCACATGAAAAGTTAGGAATATTATTCTGAGCTTGTTTAGTGGCAAAGTTCTCTAAGGTGTGAGAAAGTGACGGTGCGCTATCAGCAATAACAACGCATTTAATCAAGCTCTTGACAAATGTTTCATGCAATAAGCCTGCAGGCAAAGCATTTATTATTTCTTGCTCACCACAAGGAACATACGGTTTGGTTTATGGGGTTTAACGTCCCAAAGCGACTAAGGCTATGAGAGACGCCGTAGTGGAGGGCTCCGGAAATTTCGACCACCTGGGGTTCTTTAACGTGCACTCACATCGCACAGTACACGGGCCTCTAGAATTTCTCCTCCAAAGAAATTCCAGCCGCCGCGGCCGGGATCGAACCCGCGTCTTTCGGGTCAGCAGCCGAGCACCATAACCGCTGAGCCACCGCGGCGGCACAAGGAACATACGACTTTTTCACTGCAATGCAGGCAGCACAAAAAAGAGCACTTGTGTTGACAGAGTTGCACCTGATGTATGAAGTGGAGTATACAAACATGTTTACAAACAAACAAGGTGGTCAAGGTGGTGCTGCAGTCGTTAGCGACCTCGCGGTAGGTTAAAAGTGGCGAAGCTGCAGTAGCGAGTTGTCAGTGCTTTTTTTTGTCTGCAAGCTAGATAATGCTATCTGTAAGAGATTATTTTGTGAGCCTGAGTGGTGCGGACCAGAAGCGTTACACGGAGAAGCTCCATGTCTACGGCGTACAGCGTCCGGACCTGTACGCCGTGCCGGAAAGCGAGTAGGCGAAAGGCTTAGAAGAGAAGCGTCGATATCCGCCGGTGAAGTTGAGCAACGTGGTCGTTTATTTGCTGTTCTCTTCGAGCAAATTCACTGCAGAAAGCGTTGAAAATTACAAAGCTCTGGAGGCTTACAAGTACTACGAGTCAGGTAAGTTGCCCATGTGCCTTCTCGCACCGCGCGCAAACAAACAGGGCGCGCAGACCGCGTAGCATGCCACGCACGAAGCATTGCTCGCGGTACTTTATTAGCACCATCGCATGGTACTTACAACTGCACGGCAAATAATTGTGTTAGCAAGGCAACGGTAGCAACACCAACGTGCCGTAGCGACCACATGGCTGTTAGTTAGTTATATTGATTTTAATGGCGCAAAAGCAACTGAGGCTATGATGCGCCAAACACAAGGTTGGAGTTTTTGTTAAACGTGAAGCTTTTTATACTTAGAGTTTGTTTAAAACGCTGGCTTCCTTGAGAAACTTAAAAATACATGAGATGTCAACCAGTGCTTGATCACCTAAGAGTAGCATGGGGTGTAATGGGATGCTTTCCCTGTAAAATGTTATGAAATATTTCTTTCTTAGTTCTTCTAGTTTGACACATGAAATTAAAATGTGGTTCACTGTTAGTTCGGAACCACACATTTCACAGAGAGGTTTGTTTTGTTTGGTTAGTAGAAAGCTGTGCGTGAGGTGGGTGTGTCCAATGCGGAGCCGACATAAAATAACTTCGGTAAAACGTTCTTGATGCCGACATGATTGCCATTCGCCTAAAATTGGCTTCACAGAATGTAGTTTGTTGTTTACGTGCTCTTGCCATGCAGCCTGCCACTTATTTTTGAGTTTACTGTATATAAACTTTAAACAATCCCTGTGCGGTATGTTCACTTGCTTTATTTGCCCATTCCGGGCTTGTGCAGCGTATACATCTGCTTTCTCATTACCTAGAATTCCAACATGGCTAGGAACCCAGCAGAATTTAATGTTATGATTTTGTTTTGTGATTTTAACTATGTTGTGTATGATGTTTCCTATTATAGGTTCAGCTGCATTTCTGGAGTGCAGTGCTTTAAGCATACTCAGGGAATCGGTGTAAATGATGCTATTTTTGATCTTCTCTCTTACTATTTTATCTACAGCTACAAAGATGGCATAACACTCAGCAGTAAAAACCGATGCGCAGTCTGGTAGTCGCATTATCTGTTTATTTTTTCCCTGGATTACTGCACTTCCAACGTGACTTTCTGTTTTTGAGCCATCGGTATAAAATTCAATGTAGGTGTCATACTTTTCTTGTAGTGCAAAGAATTCCTGTAATATGTACTCATGTGGCGTTTGCTTTTTATCTAAATGTGTCATTGTGAAGTCACATACTGAAGGCAGGCTGTACCATGGTGGCAAACATTCATTCCTTTGTGCAATATTTGGTAGGGCATCTAGCACTGTTAGCTCTTCGCATTTATCTTCAAAGCGCAGTAGTAATGGCCTGATAGAATGTGGTTTGTTGATGAATAATCTTTTAGATGGGCACTTGGTGACAACTGGATGGCAGAGATGTTTCGGAAGAGAACGGATTTTTAAGACGTATGTGCATGTTAGTGCGATTCTTCGGTCCTCAAGAGCGGGCTCATTAGTTTCAACGTATAGGCTGGCTATTGGTGATGTTCTGTATGCTCCAGATGATAGGCGGAGACCAAGATTATGAATGGGGTCTAATCTTTTCAAGTAGGATGCTCTTGCCGAGCCATATACTATGCACCCGTAGTCCAGCTTGGAGCGCACCAGAGAGCGATATATTTGTAAAAGGCTTGCTCTATCGGACCCCCACCGCTTCCGTGAGAGAACTTTTAATATATTGAGGGCTTGAGAAGCTTTCTTTTTAAGGTTGTTAATATGTGGTAGAAATGTGAGTTTCTTGTCGAAAGTTACGCCTAAAAATTTGTGTTCTTGTTTAATTGGTAGCGCAGTGTGATTCAGGTATAGACTGCGATCGACCTGTAGGCCTCGTCGCAATGAGAAAAGAACAGCTACTGTTTTTTGAGGGGAAAATTTAAATCCATTTTTGTCTGCCCAAGAACCTAGTTTATTTAGTGTGATTTGTATTTGTCTCTCACAGGTTGATATGCTGGAGGACGTGCATGCTATTTGTAGGTCATCTACATAAACTGAATACATTATGGACTTGGGTATTTCTTTAGCTAAGGAATTCATTTTTATTATGAAGAGTGTCGTGCTTAGAATGCACCCCTGGGGTACGCCGTTCTCTTGGGTGAAAGTCATGGAAAGAGTTGCTCCTAGGCGGACTCGGAATGTGCGGTTAGTCAGGAAGTCGTTCAAGCAGTTCAACATCCTGCCGCGGATACCTAGCTCTGCTAGGTCACGGAGGATGCCGAACTTCCACGTAGTATCGTAGGCCTTCTCCAGGTCGAAGAAGACCCCAATACAGTGCTGCTTGTGGATGAACGCCTCCCGGATGGTGTTTTCTAGGCGGACAAGGTGATCTGTGGTGGAGCATGTTTTCTTAAACCCACATTGGTGTTTATCTAGTAGTTGCCGAGATTCAAGTACGAAGGTCAGTCTAATGTTTATTACACTTTCGAAAGATTTAGCAATGCAGCTGGTGAGGGCTATTGGTCTGTAACTGCTAGGACTTGTTGGTGGTTTTCCGGGTTTGAGAAAGGGTATTATGACTGCTTTTTTCCACTCGTCAGGTATATTTCCAGTTATCCAGATTTTATTAAAGAATTTTAACAGTGCCTCTACAGCAGCCTCGGAGAGATGTGCAAGCATAGCGTAATGCACGTTGTCTGGTCCTGGTGCTGTCTTTTTTCCAGAAGATAATACCTTATTTATTTCTTGTAGTGTGAGAGGCTGGTTGTAATCCTCATGAACACCTGCTCCAGATGGAAATTTTTGTTTTTCAGCTATTGCTTTGTGTTTTTGAAATGTGCTTGTGTAGTTGGATGAGCTTGAGATCTCAGCAAAATGCTCGCCCAGTATGTTGGCCTGTTCTTCTAAAGATGTTTGTGTCCCGGGTGCTGTCAAGAGAGGAAGTGTGAAAGGGGTATGGTCACCAGTAAATTTACGCACTTTTTCCCACATTTTCTTTGATGTTGTTGAGCTGTTTATTGAGGAGACATATTTCTGCCAAGAGGTTTTTTCTGCATTTCTTCGGACATACCGCGCTCTGGCTTTTGCCTTCTTAAAGGTAAGTAAGTTCTCTGCAGTGGGATATCGACGCAGAGCGCTCCAGGCTTTGTTTTGTTGTTTTTTTGCTAATGTGCATTCTTTTGTCCACCACACTTTGTGTTTCTTTTGTGCAAGTCCTGTTGTTTGTGGTATAGCGAGTGTTGCGGCCGATATTATGCATTCAGTAAACTTCTGATTAATTTCATCTGTGCTAAGGTCGTCACAAAATTCCTTTTCCAGAGTGGCACTTTTTGTAAAGAGTGACCAGTCGGCAAGCTGAATTTTCCAGCGCCGTGGCCTTGTGGGGATGATTGGAGTGGATGATGAGAGCCTGATGACGGTAGGTAAGTGATCGCTGCCCATGGGGTCATTTAAAACATCCCATTTAAAATCGTTAAAAAGTAATGGTGATGCGAAGGCTAAATCGAGAGAGCTCATTTCTGCTGAGCTTGGGCAGCAATATGTGGCTTTTCCCGTATTTAAAAGACAGACATTATTCGAAAGTATAAAATCTTCGATTGTTTGGCCTCTAGAGTCGCAGCGTTCGCTTCCCCAAAACGGAGAGTGAGCGTTAAAATCGCCAACTACCAGAAATGGCTCCGGCAGTTCATCGATCAGGCCTTCTAGATCTTGGCATGTTAATGTGATGTGTGGGGGAAGATATACAGAACATATTGTTATGGTTTTGTAGCTGATGACGCTAACCGCAACCGCCTCAAGTTTTGTTTTCAGTTTGATTTCTTGAGCTGGGACGCCGCTTTGGATGATGATTGCGACGCCTCCCGAGAGTCTACTTGCATGTTCGCGATCACGCCTAAAAGTTGTATAATGCTTTAAGATATTTGAATGTTGTGGACCAAGATTGGTCTCCTGGAGACATAGAGCTAGAGGCATCACGGACCCTAGAATATGTGTTATATCACTGTAGTTCCTTAACATTCCTCTACAGTTCCATTGAATCGCAAATATCATGTTTGTTTTTTTGGGTGTGAATGGAACTGAAGGAATTTACTGTTCTGGGCCCGTTACCGGGGTTTTATCTTTTCTTCGCTCGTGAGAGCCGGTCCGCCGCCGCAAAGCGGGTGGAGTGGTAGTTGTATCCATCACTTCACCAGAGGTGCTGGAGGACCGCGAAGCCGCGGATGTGTTGGTGTCAGGCCTCCCCCGACGGGGGGAAGTCCTGCGGGATGCTGGCCCATGGGCCGGCACTCCCTGGCTTGGAGTTGGCAGAGCAGCCTTGGCTGTCTATGCCTGGGGCGTTGATGGCACTACCACAGGCGCGGTGGGAGTGGCCGCGGCAGATGCCGGAGTGCTGCGTGGTGCACCGCCCCTGCGCGCCACGTCAGCATAGTTTGGTTTGGCTGTGAAAGAGAATGTATTTGTCAGTGCAAAACGCCTTCTGGCTTCTTTGAATGAAATGTTTTCCTTGGTCTTAATGGTGATGATTTCCTTTTCCTTCTTCCAGGACGGACACGCCCTGGAGTACGCAGCATGTTCTCCTTCACAATTAGCGCAGCGTAGAGCTGCGTCGCATTCCTCAGAATGGTGTTCCTTCGACGCGCATTTCGCGCAAGTTTTGTGGCCGCGGCAACTCTGCGATCCGTGGCCGAACCGTTGACAATTAAAGCACCTTCGGGGGTTAGGGATGTAGTGTCTTACATTTACTTTGAGGTATCCAACGTCGATGGTTTCGGGCAATGTGCATGTGTTAAAAGTCAGGACTAGGTGTTTGGTATCTATTTCTTTGTTGTCTTTGCGGATCTTGATTCGATATACATCAATGACATTTTGCTCGGAAAGCCCTTCCAGCATTTCTTTCTCGGTAAGGTGTAGAAAATCATTTTCTGAGATGACGCCACGAACAGTGTTGAGGGATCGGTGTGCAGTGATGGAGACAGGTGTGTCCCCAATAGACACTATGTTACAGAGTTTGGTGGTTTGGACATTTTCTCGGAGTTCCAGCAATAAATCGCCACTGGTCATTTTGGATACTTTGTAGCCGGGGCCCAAAGCTTCTATTAAGCACTTCGATACCATGAAGGGGGATAGAATTCTGGCCTGTTTATCTTGAACTTCACTGTGGATGACATGGAATTTGGCAAATGTTGGTTTCTTTTTGGAAAAAAAGTTCTCTGCTTCGTTCCGCACTCTTTTAAGAGAGCGATCAGGTTTGGAAAGGGGGGGAGCCATAAAAAATTGATGTTTTTCGGTCATGGTGCCAGCCACCCACCATGGAGTCCAACAATGGGACGCGACAGGAACTTGAAAGAAAGTCCTGCCCACGCCAGCTGTACACCTTAACTATAACCTAATATGACTCAACACAGGGTAGTTGGTCACACACGGTTAACCCTCGCCGCCAGGAAAAAGAGGAAAAAACCAAGAAGGGAGGAGGATACAGGAGAGTTGTAAGAAAGGAAATAGGAAAGTGAAAGATAGAGGGGAGGACAGGAAAAGGCGACTGCCGATTTCCTCCGGTCGGGTCAGGCCGGAGGTGCCGTCTACAGGAAGCTGGGGCCAAAGTGGTGTGTTGCCTCCGCCGAGGGGCCTTAAGGGTCCAAACGCTCGGCATCAGCTCAACCACCAGGATCCCCTTTTCCCCGGACACGGCGATGCCACGCATGGCTAAGCGCGGATGCTCGGGTCCGTGGTGACGCATTGTTCACCATCATCCCCCTGCGGATGCTCGGGTTAACCCCGTGGTGTCGCCACTCACCAACGTCTGCATGCTGCAGACGCCTCCCTGCGGGGAACCACATGGCTGTGTAGTCCCTTGTTTTAGACGGTTGAAATCGCCACGTTGTGTGGCGTTTGTATCCGTTCTGTAGCTTTGTGTACCACAGTATTCCCGCAATGGTACCTTTCAGCTATTTCTTCTAGTTGAATCGCTGCGGTAGCGCAGTAGCGGCATGCGTTCCGTCTCCGAGCAGTGCTGGCAACACACGCATTGCTTGCTGCGCGACGCATGGACACGTTAAAAGAGCGTGTGTTCATAATTACTCTGGAGCCTTCTCATGTTAGAGATGACAAAAAAAGGGAGGAAGAGCAATTAAGGACACTTGACGCACGCACAAATCATTGAGAATAAACAACGAATATATTACAGTGACAACTCAATTGTTCGCGCACTTCCATAGGGCTCGCACTGTCCCATGCATGTTCGCTCACCATGCTCTTGACCACACACTCCGCACTTTCCACCGTTCACGCTGATGAGTCGACGCGCTGCACTCGCGAAAAACAAACATCACAAACACAAACGGCGTCCAGACAGCGCCAGGAAGAGAGGAAAGAGGATAGGCAGGTGATGCAGTAGGCACTCTTATGGTCAGCACGCCGAGCCAGATGTCAAGTGCTCCCCCCGAGGAGACTGCCGCCGTCTGGGCGGGAGTAGGTGCTGATGTGGAATTGCGTCATCTGATCGCTTACCCTCGGTAGCTTTCGTACTGTGGGACACCTACACGCTAAACTCCGGAGACCAAGCTGTTATCAGAGAAGTCCATATCTGATGTAGATACAACGGCTTTAGGTCAAAAAGTACCATTCGCCTTAAACGCTGGATATTTCACGCATTTAAATTTTTTGCATCGCTGCGCCTTTGGATGAGAACATTGAGATTAAAAGCATATTTGTTAGTCTTGTGATGTTTTTCACTATCCCTCGTGTGCAGGACTGGTCCGAAAGTGTCGACTGTATAGGCCAGCTGATATGAAAATCAGATTTGTGCGCGCTGAGGTAATGCCTTCGCAAACAGCGGCTGCAAAAGGCCACGATACGGGGGTGTGTGTCAATGACACATCAGGACGAATACTAGCAGGCCACTGCGAGTGCAAAGCTGGGTAAGTTGACTTCTTCCTCTAAATCCTTCGTCGGAGTGATCATCAAGTGCATTGTTATGCAGGCTAGGTGAAGTGTGCAGCCACGTTGCGGCACTACTTTTTGCACTAGAGGCAGCCGCTTGTGGCAATGCAGATGTGGCATGCACCTCGCAGCCATGTGCTTGGGGTGCAGCTGTGCCCAAAAGGGTAAATTTAATACGTGCATGAGAAAACTTTCTTGAAACACGTAACACCTGCACTAAATTATTATTGTGCATAATTGTGTTATATTTTAGGCCACCATGGTCCCAGCTGACAAGCTCAACTTGAGAAAGGCAGGCAAGAAGGCTTGAAAGCTTGCTGCGGAAGCCATTCACACCTCTCAGACCTACGACGCAAGGGACGTTGAAATATTTCAGCGGCTGAAGAAGACAAGCTCAAGTGCTGTAGTTCTCAGAAATATTCCGAAGATAAATTCAGAGGACAGAGGCTCAGCATCAGAGGATGAAGAAATGTACACGTTTTTAAGATGAATGAACAGCCATCTTCGTACATTTCTCATGTTTGAGTGCCATCACCTTTCTTCATGAAAGCACATTTGCACAAAACTGGAGGTTACATGTATTAGTATGTTTTGTTATGTGTTTGCTGAATGGCAAATTCTTGTTGCCACTGTCATGCATAATTCAGTAACAGTTGAGGATCAACCCAGGATGTTCATGTTCTGCTATTGCTTGCTTTTGTATATTTCTTTCTCGATATGCAAGTTTCTGTGCTGCGTCAGGTAGCTACTACTAGCAGCTAAATTTTAAATCAACGCACAGGGGCGTCCACTTCTAGATTGAGCATGCGAACGGCATCACTACGCTCTTAAGAGCGCCAGTGTGTCCATTTCACACGTGCATCAAAGCAAAGTGGCATGCGACAAGAAGCACCAGCTGTAGGTCCTTTTACACCTGTGCCACTTTGCTTTGCTGCATGGCCATGTTGGACGCATTGGCTGTCCGAAGAGTGCTGCCGCACCTCTCGCACGTTCAAGCTAGGAATGGATGACCCTGTGCCTACTCTTTTGGAAAAACAATGCGTCCCATATTTTCAACTGCCTTTTTTGGTCATGCGAGAAGTGAATACATGACTCTGGATCTCGAACTCAAGCACATTCAATTGAAGCGCAAGCTGTAAAAAACAAAAATGAATAGGGGATCAATAAAAGCAGTAATAGCAGAACACACTGAAATGCTAGAAGGGTGACAGTACAAACAAGTGAAATGTGTGCAGATGCACTTAACTGCTCATAGTGAAAAAAATGGCATTACCATTTGCTTGCCAAGGCAGTGAGATACTTTTTTAGGCCTGCACGTCTAGCTCTGAGTTTATCAGCTGGCACATGAAAGCTAGTTGGTAACTGACATGGGTAATTATATGTCACTTAGCATTCCACCAACATGCACCTTTGATATTTTTTGCCCAATATTTCATTAAGTTGAAATGAGATGTTCAGCTTTAAAACATAGTCAGCATGCTTTGGGTGGGAAAAAATTATGCTTAACTGATTTTCCACCCAGGAATGCTAAAAAAGCACAGAGCACTAAGGAAGAATTCTTTGAAGATATGTTTCTTCCACTAAGTGAAATTGAAAGAATTGAGAAATCCACGAGGCTAACGGCCAAATCACCGTAGTGGCATGAAGCCAGGTATGGAAGGTTCACTGGCACTACCATGCACTGGATGAGTTCATTTTTGTACTTGTAACTACTTGCTTATAGGGCCAGCATAGGAGCAAGTGAAGTAAAAGGGCTGCGTCTTTTTTTTTTTAGATCCGAACACTGAAGGCAGGCACTTCTGAGCCACCAAGCAATATTGAATCTCCCCAACTCGTTGAGATTTAGAGAAAGGGAGAACAACGCACCTCCTAAGAAGCGCGCTGTAACACAACCACGAATAACTGTGCAATCAGACGTTAAGGACACCATGGACGCCATGAGCGAGAATTTGAGGCGAATGCACGAGAGCATGGTGCGAATAAATGAGAAAATGGACATATTTAGCACGCGAGTACAGAAAATGGAAATGTATCTAAACAACACAGTAGTACCGGCAATGGAGAGGATGAGTTCACAACACATCGATGGTCTCACTGCAAGCGAAGGGGGCTACAACACCAACATGGCAGTGACAAATAAGACACGCAATCTCCGCGTCTGGCAATGGAACTGCAGGGGGATCGCCTCCAAAAGGGCGGTCCTCCTGCAGATGGTCAAATCAGAAACCGAGAAGCCACACGTCATCCTGCTACAAGAAACACTCACAACCGAATTGTCCCTTACCGGCTATAAGGCCGAAGCCCACAGAAACGAGCAAGGCAGAGGCGTCGCTTTACTAATTGGAAAGAAGATCCCATACATTCGGCATGACATCCGCCACACAGCCTGCTATCTAGAGCACCTCACGATCGAGATCATACCGAACGGCGACGTAGGGAACAAGCAAAGCATCTTCCTCACAAATCTGTACAGCAGACCTAAGGATACGAGGCAAGGGTTCAGAGGCATTCTGGGCAAGACTGCGCACATCGTCAAAGATGGTCCGCTGATTTTAGGTGGAGATTTCAACGCCCCACACCAGGCTTGGGGCTACATGTACCTCTAGCAAGGGAGATCGTCTTCACACGACAGCCTCCGATGTAGACTGCACACTGATCACAGACCCGGAAACCCCAACTAGATGTGGCACTTCCACACAACGAGACACCACACCAGACCTCACTTTCATCCGGGGCCTGGAGAGAAATGGGCCGGCACAACTCGGGCATAGACCTTGGCAGTGACGACTATATTCTCCGAATCAATGCAGAGATACCGGGAAAGAAGCAAAGGGAGTACAAACTAATTGATTGGGACACATTTCATGCAATATGGATGCAACCATCCAGCTCATCAGGAGCAAACATAAAGCATTCATCAACTGCGAGTGCTTCAGTATGGTGCACCTGAATCCTACTGATATATTGTAAAAGAGCTCGGGTCACGGCACTTCTTTAGTACTAATCTGCAGTTTATTTTAATAGGTCATACAGCAGCTATTAGTGACAGAAGCACAGTGGATTTGGTGCGACCTCATCAGCGTCGCCTACCAGATACGACAACCATTCTGTGCACACATCACTGGACTTCCAACAAGGGTCATATTCCATACCAACTGATCCAGACTTTGCGCTCTGCCATCTTCTATATATATAAAAGAATTTATTGTTTACTGCACTACTATAGTCAGATACAATTGAAGAAAAAATAGAAATTTCCCCTCAAAGGGCCCCTCTGCAGCAAATCGCAACGACTGATTTTCAGAATGCCGTGGTTAACTCAATTAAGCTCTTGTTAACTGCCTCTGCTAAGCACTCCTTGCTGTCACTCCCTGAGAACTGGTCGATGCCATGTCTGGTGGGGGCTTCTTTGAGAGAAAATGCCGCTTTTTTTCAGCTCTATCCGACTATATGAAAAACATTATCCCTGCTATTTGTCGGAACCTGCGGTAGAAGCACCCTTGAAATTTTTTAACAAAATCTGGGTGTCGGGGAAAATACCCGAAGACGAATGCACGAAACTGGCCGCCGTATTCACAAGCAGCCATCCACTCGAAGCGGCGCCCCCACTCCTGGGAGTGGAGGAGAGCGGTCGTCCTCGGCCCGAGGAGCAATCGCACTTCACGAACACGCCTCCAAAATTCCTCCACCGAGGAGCTGGCCGAGTAGCCCTCCTCCACTCGACCGCTTTCGAGGAGGAGAATGAAAGTGCTGATGACGAGAGTATAGTATATTTATGCAATTAAAACACCACCTATTTGATAATATAGAAGAAAATTATCTATTTCAGGGTGAACTGTATAGTAAAAATAATTGTAATGCTTATTTCTGGTTTTCTCCATACAAAAAAAGTGTACTTTTAGAGGAAATAGCCAGCTTTCTTTCCCTGTCTGGCAACAGTTGCAGTTGTCGGCGCGGCATTTTTGTGATCGTCCCTTCTCTTTTCTGTTTGCTCGCCGCGCGATCGTCTCGTCTGTTGGCTGCCTCCTATTCCTGGCTCGCTTCATGCAGCTTTCTTAGTTGCAGCTTTCTTAGCTTTCTTAGTCGCATTGTGATGCGCATGTACAAACAGGACAAAGAAATATAATATGGAAAGAATCAAGCAAGAAAAATGGAGGTAGCCTAAAAGCGGCCAAAAAGAAATCGGTCATTGGCAGAAAAATGGAAGTACCATAGTCCTTCACAAGGATGCCCAGGGGTGTGACTCCCTTTTTGTTAAGGTTGTTTCGAAGCATGCTCTCTCATTTATTTTCTCCCGCAGGTCCGCGGTTCGTGTTCACCGCAGATGAACGCGCTATTTTAAGGGGAATATTACGGCTAGATATCAAGCTGTTATAGAGAATAAAAAAACCGATAACGCGTCAAAAAAGGCCAAAGACGAAGCCTGGGCCAAGGTTTGCGACGACTACAATAGCTTGACCGGCACTCGTACTGTGTGCGTAGCACAGTTAAGAAAACTGTGGGATAATATGAAGTCCCGATGGAAGAAAAAGAAATCCGAAGAAACGAGAGAAATCTTTCGCACAGGTGAGCAAAACAGTTTTCTTTTTGCAGGTGAGGTTTCTGCACCCCTCACAGGTGCACTTCCTGCACAGGAAGAAAGCCGTACTTCACAGACACCTGCTGAAGCTATAGGCAGACCACCAGTGGTCGTGCCTGCAACCATATTGGAGAGCACGACCCTAACCCCAAGTGCTCGCTCGAGGGCAGGTGGCCCCCGTGTTGCTGCGGTGGAGCGGACGCTGGCTCCTGAAGTAGCCGCAAGAATCAAGGCTATTGAAGCAGAAGATCGGCGCAAGGAGGAGCTGCACCAGCTGGATGTAAAAATCCGCAGGAGCCGGCTGGCCGAGCAGCGTATGAAAACTAAAATGCAGCGCAAGCTGCTTTCACTGGACATCGAAATCAGGGAACGCCAGCTGGCCGCAATGAAGCACCCAATGGAGCACTAAAATTATATTGTACATATTTGTTTTGGAACACCTCTGTGTATAATTATCAACACTGTCGTCATTGTGATGCAGTTGTACAGTATGTGCTCATTCTTTCAATTCCTTAATGACAATGTCGTTTATTTAACACACTGCGCATGTACAAACAGGACAAAGAAATATAATATGGAAAGAATCAAGCAAGAAAAATGGAGGTAGCCTAAAAGCGGCCAAAAAGAAATCGGTCATTGGCAGAAAAATGGAAGTACCATAGTCCTTCACAAGGATGCCCAGGGGTGTGACTCCCTTTTTGTTAAGGTTGTTTCAAAGCATGCTCTCTCATTTATTTTCTGCAGGAAGCATGCGCTGCAAGTCATTAGACAATGCCAGTGGTGAAGGGTGTCAGGCAGGGAGACACGTTCTCTCCAATACTATTCATTCATTGTGATGCAGTTGTACAGTATGTGCTCATTCTTTCAATTCCTTAATGACAATGTCGTTTATTTAACACACTGCGCATGTACAAACAGGACAAAGAAATATAATATGGAAAGAATCAAGCAAGAAAAATGGAGGTAGCCTAAAAGCGGCCAAAAAGAAATCGGTCATTGGCAGAAAAATGGAAGTACCCTAGTCCTTCACAAGGATGCCCAGGGGTGTGACTCCCTTTTTGTTAAGGTTGTTTCAAAGCATGCTCTCTCATTTATTTTCTGCAGGAAGCATGCGCTGCAAGTCATTAGACAATGCCAGTGGTGAAGGGTGTCAGGCAGGGAGACACGTTCTCTCCAATACTATTCATTCATTGTGATGCAGTTGTACAGTATGTGCTCATTCTTTCAATTCCTTAATGACAATGTCGTTTATTTAACACACTGCGCATGTACAAACAGGACAAAGAAATATAATATGGAAAGAATCAAGCAAGAAAAATGGAGGTAGCCTAAAAGCGGCCAAAAAGAAATCGGTCATTGGCAGAAAAATGGAAGTACCATAGTCCTTCACAAGGATGCCCAGGGGTGTGACTCCCTTTTTGTTAAGGTTGTTTCAAAGCATGCTCTCTCATTTATTTTCTGCAGGAAGCATGCGCTGCAAGTCATTAGACAATGCCAGTGGTGAAGGGTGTCAGGCAGGGAGACACGTTCTCTCCAATACTATTCGCCACGTGCTTACAGGATATATTCACAAAACTGGAGAGGAAAGAACTGTGGACAAAATTTAACGGCGAATGCCTTAATAATCTCCTATTTTCTAAAAATATTTCACTGCTAACTGACTGGGGACAAGCATCCAAACGTGACTGAAGACAGACAGTCAAAGCAGAAAAGTGGGTGTAAAAATGAATATTGAATTCTACAGTCACGTTCGCAAGCCCAGAAGGGAACAGCAGCCTACAAGTAAAGCAATAAGTTGCAAGGTAAATGCATCTATTTAGAGCATAGTAACCGCAGATCCGCACCACGTATAAAATGACTAGCAGAGTAAGAATGATGGTGCAGTGCATTTGGCAGGCACTCCCCAGCCATGAATGGCAGTTAAATAGTATCCCTCAACAGCCGTATATTGTGGGGCAGAGCCTATACCCTATGTGGCAGATATAGCACCGCGAGCTACGCAAAGGAAAATGATAGATGCAACTGCTAACGAGCAGAATGGGTCAGGGAATAAATGCAAGTCAATGATATTCTAGCTGGAATCAAGAAGAAGAAATGGGCACGGCATGCAGTGTGAATTCAGCATAAATGTTGGACCACTGGTAACAGATTGGATTCCAAAAGAAGTCAAGCATAGCAGGAGGTGTTAGAAAAAATAAGGTGGGCTGATGAGATTTGTAAGTTTGCAGGAACAAGGTGGCCGTAGCTGGCACAGGACAGGGTTAATTGGAATGATACGGGAGAGACCACGTACTCCCGTGGATGAAGTTGAGCTGATGATCACATTACATGCCAAACGAGCACATAGTTCAAAGAAATAGACAAGAACAGAATGCAGATACCATAAAAGTATCAGTTGTATAACACTAGAAAGATATGTACGTTTTCTGAGAAGGTAATCTAAGGGCATCTAATGGAATGATCTGGCTATAAGCCCCACCCGAACATGAGGCCCATTCACTGTGTCGGCAGGAAGCTGTGGTGGCTCATGAAGCTGCTGGGTGACGGGGAGGTCCACAGCAGGTGGCTCCGGGTCCTTCCGTAGAACGGCGAGGTTGTGAAGGGCGCCGCAAGCAGTTATATTCTAGAGTTGCAGATCTGAAGTCCACTGATGCTATGTCGTTTCAGAGTGTCCTTTGCTTTGTGGAGCGATTTCCAGCCTTACTGCCACTAGAGCAACAAGCATCCAGAGACAGAGCTCTAAACTCTCTGGAACTGAATCTGTCAAGCTGCAGGCATTTGACATACCTCGAGATATGTTACAAGAGGAACGGGCCTACAAGCAGTGGAACACAATCTCCCAGCTGAAAGGCGGAGATGGGCTTTTAAAATTTAGCCGTATATCAGCAGTAATGCTCGGAATCCTCTGTATACCACATTACAGTGCTGAATGCGAAAGGCAGTGCAGCATTGTCAAAGAAATTCGCACCCAGTTCTGATCATGTCAGACACAACCCTTGGTCACATTCTTTTGGCAAAATGTCGCAGGGGTGAACACTGTTACTCTTAGCAGTACTCCAAGGACTTTCTGAAGAGGGCAGCATCTGCCAAGTCGAGGATTTGGCAAAAGTGATCAGTGATGTGGCATGCTGGAGGCTTACAACCCAATTGCCACTCTTCGTTGAACATTAACTACTAGGTCCTTGTAAATGGCATGAGATAAAAGATAGGATGGCTAGATAAAAATTCACATTAGGACATTCTAAATGGGGAACTAAAGAAGCATTTTAAAATGATCATATTGAAGCTGTGTGCAGTCTCAGTCAGCATGCAAACAATATTTTTCTGACAAGACTGCAGTGCCACAGCATCACCTTGTCAAAAGAAGAAAATGCAGAGAGTTCATACTGTTCTTACTACGACAGGCTAGCTCACGCCTGTGCATCGACAATTCTTTGTGTGTACAGAAAAATTGCGGTTCATCGTTGTGCGGCCTAAAAATGGTTTACGACGTTTACATAAAGTCTGTGCTCAACAATGTTAAGAAAGTAACGTCGTCAGTGCTCACAAAAGCATTTCACCCGAAGAGCATAAATGATTTTACGGTGAGACACATATACGCGTACCATGTGTACTGGGAGAGGGATGAAAAAACTTAGGGCGGCTACTATGACGCAGAAATCCTTCAGATGAGAGGTAAGAACACCTTTATTATTGTCACAGTACTTTTGTAATTTGTACCTTCCGGTAGCTGCGGCCGAGATAAGAAAAAGCCTCGGCATCACACCCACTGAGATGGAAATATTTCTTGCCATTTCAATCACCATGGCCTGCCTAGGCTACCCTGGGCAAAACGAACGAGAATGCCTTTAGTGGGAAACAACATGACAAGGGAGTGTTATTTTGCACTAAGGTCGCGGCTAAAAGTTGTGAGTGTCCTCCAGGTAGATGAAGTAAGAGCGCAGGACAGGTTGTGGAGGTGCTGAAAGGTTGTCATCGTCTTCCCTGTGAAGAACTCGTTAGTATTGACGAGCAAATGATTAATTTCAATGATTGTACCCAACTGAAGAAATCTGTTCCTAGAAAACCCAATCCAGAAGGGTTAAAGAACTTTGTTTTAGCCACCCCATCTGGCCTTGATTTATCTTGATTTCAAGATATATCAGGGAAAAAAGTCGCTTCTGCATCCGGGGAGCTCTGGCATTCGTGAAACTGCCATGTTGAGGCTGACGCAAAGCCTGACGAAAGAGACGAAGCTCTTCTTCAACAGGTATTTTACTTCTCCGGGGCCCTTAGACAAGCTAGCCGAAAAGGAGGCTGCAGAGACTGGTATAGTTATGAATAACCGTGTGCCAAAGAGCGTCAAGCTTTCATCTGAATCACAGCTTAAAGTGCAAGGGTGAGGCACATCAGAGATGTGGGTGCAGAACGATGACAAACAGGTCGTTGTCAGATGGTATGACAACAAACCAGCGACACTCATGTCATCATTGCATGCAAAACAACTAGAAGGCGCTTGTCGGCGGTCGCGCGCAAAAGAAAAAAGGCACATAGATGTCCCAAGAGCCCACGTTGTGCAGGCATACAATGTTAACACAGGGGGGAGTTGACATGGTCGATCGCATGTTAAGCTTCTACCGCATGAAGGCACGCCTCAAGAAGTGGACCATACGCTGCATTGTCCACCTGTTTGACATGGCAGTGCACTGTGTATTGCATGGATCCTGTACATGCAAGACATGCGCAGCTTATAGAAGATGCAAAAAGACATCTTAAAATTTTTAGTTTCAGATGTCGGTAGCTAAGGTTCTTGTCGCCCAGTGCAGCGAGCCAAGCAGTGATGATGACGACACTCCCTGGTGTCCCCCGGAAAAACGGGCTGCCCTGCCTTCAGCTGAGGCTAAAACGAAAACATTGGGCCACATACCAAGGCTGGCCGACATCCCCCATGCTTCTCGTTGCAGGTGGGAAGGAAGTTTGATGAAAACAAAATTCTTCTGCACAAAATGCCAAATGTTCTTTTGCATCACCAAAGACAGATGCTGCTGCTGTGAGGAAGCATACTCAAAGCACTGCTGTTTTGCTAGAGTAATTTTGTGCAGCACCGTTATTTTGATGTTTATTTTCTTCAAATTATTGTGCAATCCCTGTACTAACAGAAATGGCAAAAAATGTTGAAACAATGTCAAACATCTAAGGTTCTTGAAATACAGAAGTGCAATGTATATTGAAAATAAACAGCTGTATTTCTGCTGAAAAGTGTATTTGCTTTATCACGCTAACATTTTCATGCAGTTATTTTGTCTTCTTCGTTTCTAGAACAATTTCACTTTACTTGTTTCTTCAGCAATATAGGCACACAAAGGCCTTGAGCCCTGATGTCCAATATATTGGACATTATCCCACGCACAAAGAATTTATGATGCCGCAAAACTGTGTGACACATCTACTAATGAACTCAGAAAGGCATTTCTAAAAGTTTCACCAAAACTCATGATCCTAATTTCACCCTGGGTCTTGGGAGGGTATGCTAACCACCGGCAGGCCTTTAGTGATGGAAAAAAGAAAAGAGATATGGACACAGATCAGTAATGATATGTGCTAGCATGGACACATGTAAACCAGCGCTGATTGCAAAAGAAAGTTCAAGAGGCTTAACCCTTTGAAGGTTTTTGCCATATATGTACGGCGGCGGTTTTCTGTCCCGCAAGGTCTTTGCCGTACGGGTACAGTTTCGATTTTCCGTTTGAAATTTTGCGCCAAAAGAACAATGCATGCTCACCGGGGGGTGCTGCCACCTCTTAGCACTTACAAGAAGTGTTTGAATTTTGTGCTGCCTTCTTATGGAGATAAGCAGAACTTATGTCTAGCTTTAGCGCGGCGGCACAGACTGCGGCAACACCCCTTTTGTAGTTTGGTTTCGCCGAGTGATCGCAACGGAGTCGCACGAAATTTGAGTTTTCTTTTTGGCAGCACTATCTTGCAGGGACTGCCGAAGTTGATTTCTATCTTTATTGGCGCTGCTCTTAGCTTGCTTATCACCGTTGCTCGCGAGGTATTCTCGCCCTCTGTGGCAACGCGCCTACGCGGTTTCGATTCCGCCGCGGGATCACAACGGAGTCGCGCGAAACGTGTTTTCTCTTTGTGGGCACTGTTTTGCAGAGGCGGCGAAAGTTGATTTCTATCTTTATTGGTGCTGCTCTTAGCTTGCTTATCACCGTTGCTATTCTATTCTATTGAACATTTTCCAGTTGTGAGTGATGCTGTCACCAAAGTACTGTTCCTAATTTTTTTTTTACTATTTATTCCCGATTATATACATTTTGTAGATTCAAGATCCGCACTAAAGTAATTTGACCACCTGGGAAAGTTTTCTTCAAAATAATTCAACCCTCAAAGGCTTAAGCAGATCAACATCATGAGCATAAAAGACAAGACAGGAGAAGAATGTTTGGAGCGGAGTGGCCGTTCTGTGGTTTGTTTGCCGTTCCAGATCAAGATTTCATGCACCTTGCGGATGGACCTGTGAGTAGTTGTGACCACAGTGTCTCATCAATCTTGGAGCAGAAGTATCATGTTACCATGCTTGGTTGTTAGCTAAAAGTCACATTCATACAATTGTGAAGATATGAGTTTAATTTGCAGGATCCTATATTAAACAGAAACCTGCAGTTTTGTTACGGCTTTCGAAACAGCATCCTAACTTCTTTTAGAGCTCTTTTGAGCTTATTCCACCCAACATTGTCTGTAACAACCTCAGTATATACAACTTGCCAAAATAGCATAGGGCTGAACGACCTGTTTTGCCTGTTCACCTTTTGCTCAGCATTTATGAGCCCATATTACACCACATATTTTTATTCCTTGTAGTTCCACCTTGCAAAAGGAGTGGTCATCAGTGCCACAAGTGCGTTAAAAATAATGACAGCCAGAAAGCCAACTATTGTGTGCAAGGACACCGTGGAGGCTATATGGACCAGTGAAGTCCTGGCAACACGAAGCCTCAGTGGCAACATTGCCCCTTCAAAAGGGGGCCCGGGCGAGCCACCCAGGCAGCCACTGACTCCTGAGGAAGCGGACGCGGTTGCAGGTAAGAAGGAGTGCTTATCTGGTGGTTTCTTGTGTTGAAGTGTGTGGGGCTGCTTTCCGTGACATGTGGCAGACCATGCTGGGTGCATGCTTTGGCACTTATATCTGTATGTTACGTACTGCCCGTTAAGTACTTATTATCACAAGTGCATTCGGTATCTGTGCTACAGAGATAATGTATAGTTTCTCTTCATGCTATAGTAAAAAAAAAGTGTCACCATTGTAGTTACAGCTAGTGCTAGTAATTGCTGCAGATGTGGAATTTATATTGCTCATCTGCCTGTGACGCTTAATTTGACATGCAAGCAACAACTAATATGTTTTTCTTTGCATATGCAGAGACAGTTCGCTACTGGGGGCGCAAGAAAGGTGTTGACGTGGAGCAAACAGTCGCTGCAGTGCCGAAGCTCCTCTCAGAGAAAATACAAGATTTGCGGAGAACTGTGAACAGGCAGATGAAATAAATGGTTTCAGCCAGAAATGCAGTAGTGACCCATATTTCCGTAAATTGTTCACCACATTGTGGCATGCAATTCATTCCATGACTGCAAAGTGAACAGCTTTTGACCCTACATGCATTCAGTACAGGCAGCATAAGTAGCTGAAAATAAAAACTGGTATAACTGGTGCCAGTTGGCACTAGTCCGAGTTTAGACCAGAAGCCAACTGGTTCCAGCTGAGAATTGTTCCATAACCCAGATGAACTGCCAGTGAGGGTTTTTTCACCTGGGTTGCATGACGTTCTAAGGACATGCACTCATGGCAAGTTCCTAAAAGTGCTAGAAACACAGACACACAGTAGCCCAAACACTACCACTGACAACAGAAGTAGCAACAGCTACAATTGTTCACACCTTTCAATGAGTGCACCAGTTACTCCTGTACAGATGTGTACACGGGTCTGGTATTTGATGGGAGTGCTTTCGAAACCCCACATACTTTGCAGGCAATGCCAGTAAAGCTTGCCTGCAGTTGCACAGAGATAAGTTTGAAGTGTGCAACCCACTCCTCAGCAAGAGGGGAAAAAATAAAACGACAGCTGTCTACTTCTCAGTGCTAAATTTTGATGAAAATTGTGGTCAGCACTCTCAGGTATTCATACTACTAGTCAAAAATGAACATATTGCCACGTATGGATTCTCAAAGATTCTTGAGCTATTCATAACAGATGTCAGAATATTGGAAAATCATGGCATGAATGTGAGTGGGAACCTGGTATAAGGATCTTTCATCATTTTCACAGGTGATTATTTATTTAGCCACAGAATAGGCATTCAAATGAACATTCAATTAAGGAAGAATTTGTAGGTACTGCGTGGCTCTGCGAAGCGAAATTAACCACAAACAATGCGCGAGTAACTTTGTGCTTCGCTCATCAGAAGGGCAATAACACCACTTAGGCATGCACAGCAGAGCGCAGTGCTACCAACTCTGTCACTCTACGGGGCAAAGAGCCATGTGCTCTTTTGTGCTCTGAATGATCCAACACACCTTCCATTGGTTATAATGCATGACCTGCACAAAGGAGTCCATTTGTGCTGCGCCATATATTAGTTTTGTTGGGAGCTGATTGAACAGTGCCGACAGACAGGACGGAAGAGAAGAACACGGACACAAGCACACAAGTGCTGTGTTCTT
The DNA here is from genome assembly GCF_055824585.1 of Amblyomma mixtum. Classification (NCBI taxonomy): domain Eukaryota; kingdom Metazoa; phylum Arthropoda; class Arachnida; order Ixodida; family Ixodidae; genus Amblyomma; species Amblyomma mixtum. Next base: position 147,302,350 of record NC_143012.1, read on the forward strand.
CTCTTCCGTCCTGTCTGTTAGCACTGTTCAATCGTTAACACGTTTTGGCGGGCTAGTTGGTTAAGCATCTTGAATAAACAGCGCGAACAAAGACGAGCACAAAAGACAAGAAAAGACAAGAAAAGAAAAAGACACAGCGCTGTGTCGTCCGTTTTCTTGTCTTTTGTGCTCGTCTTCGTTCGCGCTGTTTATTCAAGCTGTGCAATCGGTTTCTAGGAACATGCACCAACCAGCCCGACTAAGCCCTCTTCTGGAATAATTTTGCTATTGAACAATGGTTCCTTTCACTTGGTGATTTGAACAAAAGCATTTCAGAATAGTTTTACAATCTATCTTCAAGTAAAAGTTGTTTTGAAAGGATTCGCAACACAAATGTTTTGCCTATTTCGTGCCCTAACCTTTTTTGCTGAGGATAACATTCCTTCAGACAACAGAGTTAGGCAGTTTTACCTACTTGTCATAGACATTTTGACATTGTCACGAGACAAAATTCCAGTTTCGCATAGTGCCTACTTGCAACAAAAGATTCATGTTTTTTGTCTAGACTTTCAAGCACTGTTTCCTTGAGTATCACTTCCATGTAAACTACACTACCTTTACACTGCCCTTCGTACATATAGGACCATCAAGCCTGCTATGGGCAATGCGATTTGACGCCAAGCACCAGTACTTTAAAAATACTGCTCGAAAAATACACCACTGGAAGAATCTTTCTCACAGTCTTGCAATGAGGCAGCAGCTCTTGCAGAGTTATTTACTGACTGCAGCTGATGACAAACCAATTCCTTGTAATTCAAAAGAAAATATTCGACAATCTATCTGGTTGGGAAAGGAAGTGAAGTTGGAAAACACCACCCACTGTCTATGGTCAGTGAAGCGGTGGCTGACTAAACGAGGGCTTAAAAAGGCAAGCTGCAACTCGCCCACTGTAGTAGCTAGTAAAGCGGTACATCAACATCACCAAGGGCATTGCTGTCTTCCGGACACATCTCATCTTCAACACGAACCGCAAGGAGAAGGACGTTATACCCATGAGTCTTTGCCTCAAGTGCCCTGTCGCCACACGAGAAGGCCTAAGGCTGGTGTCCAAAGCTGAGTGTCTGCCAAGCGTGCGCGTACACGAGTGCAGCTCCGTTCTACGCAAAAAAGAGCTGGACGTATTCTTCAACCGACGTCAGCTGGAACACAGGATACTGGGACTCTTGCCATATATAGAAACTTTTGCCAGAGACGCCACAGCAACTGACGCCAACAAGCACCACACCTCGCAAGAAAGAAACTCTACGCTACCAAAGCGGCAACAAAAGCAACGAAACCCATCAACCAGAGGCTTGAGACCTCTCATCCCATAAACCAACCTCACATGAATCCTCAGTCCTTGCAAAAGGGTGCGGGTACCACCTGTCTTCTGTTCCCCCCCTTCCAAAAATCATCACAGCTGTTGAGGACAGTATGCAGTGCCTGGAGCCACATTGGTATCATCGCCTCAAAGCTTCCGAGTAACCTCTCCCTGTAAGAAAGAAAGGCTCTACATCAACTCTGAGACGACGCAACTATTGTTATCCTCCCAGCTGACAAAGGCAGCTCTACTTTGGTGACGGACCGCTGCAACTATGAAGACAGGCTTTGACAATGCTAAGCAGTGGGGCATATCAAAAGCTTCATAGGGATCCAACCTCATGACCTCAAACCAACCTCAACAAAACCCTTGCAGAGATATTCAATTGACACCTAGATTTCAAAAGGCTCTATCTACATCCACCGCGTTTCCTAAAATGGTTCAGCTCCAAGCTTCTACAGCCTACCAAAAATTCACAAACCTACCTGACATCCCTTTATGGCCAATAGTGGACTTCACCCTGTCTCCGCTACGGCATCTTTCGGACTACCTTCCCAAGGTACTAGCCCCACTTGCCACAGAACACTGACTCACGTGCGACACTCAAGACATTTCTCCTAATTTGTCTTGGATCTGACCACTGAGGATGATGAGAGCTTGATTTTTTTTGACGTGGTGTCATTATTAACCAGTGATCCAGTACCCCTGGCGGTGCCCGTCGCTTACAGCCCACTACCGAACGACAGAACAACCCAGACTTTCATCCTTACCAAGTTTCCTATAATGTTCACAGTCAATATTTGGAACGTGAGTTCATAGACAGCACTGGCGTCATCATGAGTGGCACATTGGTGCAGAAACTGTGTGAACACCTGAAGGAAATGATGATGAAAGTGACCAGAAATCTGTAAGGAAGACGTGCATCCTTCGAACGTTGAGAAAATGAATATGCTAGGCGCCATGCAGGTGTTTTTGCCCCAAGTCATTGCGGCGCTAGAGCATCTTCAGAACTCGCGAGGCAACTGTACTCTTTCCGCCTTCAAGGATCCAACATCTACAATCAACTTCATGAAAGTGATGAAGAAATGGTTCGACATTCATGACACAACACATAAGGCAAGTGAGTGCAAAATGCCTGCCTCCAAAAAAATGATGACAGACTACTGTGGCTGCAGTATGAGTTTTGCAGCTAAGTGAAGAAGATTCATGATTGTTCCATCACCACTGGTGTTAGATAAAACACACAATGCCCTGCACAAAGTCCACCTCAGTCGAAAAAACAATTGATTCCAATTGGCAAAATTCCAATTGGTACCAACTGGAATTTTCCAATAGTAAATTAGTACACAATTGGACCTATTGAAGTTCGTCGTGCCACTACCCATCCTGCCAGTACTTCATCAAGGGACGAAAGAATTGTTCATCTCAGCCAGATCAAATGATTCCGGCCACCGTATATCGACCAAGTCCTGCTAGACCTACAACCAACGCCACTTCCATCATCAATTGAAAGTGCTGCATAGTGAAAATGGTGATATGTCTAAACTCCCTCCCGAAACATCTGAAGTTATCGCGGAGTGTGTTTATGAGAACACTGAGAACATTGCTCAGGCAGAGCAGCTTGCCTGTGTTTCCAGTCACTCCTTGCGTCATATTTGGCCGCCGAGGTGGCTGGAAGACTATGAGAAGTAAAGAGAATGGGAGATTTTTTAAAGAGGGGTGGGATGTGAGGACTGCCATAATATAACTTCCGTGACGCCCGTGCCAGTGCACGTGTGCGCGCCTCGTTACTTGAGCCGGGCGAACGCGAACGGCCGCGCCAGCCCCGCACGCACCTCGGACTTACTCTCTCTCTTTCTACGCGTCGACGACATGTACCATGCCAGTGCCTGTTTTTGTTTGTTTTAAGCAGTACTCGCATATCCCAAGAGAGGCCGCTGGCTTGCTAAGCAGTCAGTTGAGTGCCACCGGGCTCGCCGGACGCCCATTCTCAAATAAACAGTTTTACTTCTCCACCTGCGCCTTCGTCTGCCCGGACACCCATCCACCTCACACCGGTAATGAAAATGTTCCTACTTCAGGCCATTAGTGTGACACAGCACCTCAGCCAACCGGTCACCTCACCTATACGCAAATCCCTGGGCAAGCACTTGCACACTCCCACAAGAAAGTTCCCACGCAAGCGAAAGCAGGTGTGATGCTATATATAAACACCTAGAACCTCAGGTCAAAACTGTTTCTTCTTCAGGACGTGTCTACAGCACAAACTCCCAGCTCAGTAGCAGCATCACAATGGAAATCTCCACGCAAGTGCTTGCAGGTAACATGTAAAAGGTAGAAGATGCACTGTCTCCTCTGACACACTCTTACTGCCTCAGCAGACGTCTACACCTGTTCTAGCAAGCTCAAGGATGCACAATGAGAACCAAGGCGCAACGAGCCCGGCCAAAACAGCAGTGAAAGTGCAACATAAGGTATGCACATGCAGACTATTAAGAAAGCTTCGTTGCAGACGCCATATCCTATTCCCCACAGACAACACCATCTCTGAAAAGCTGCAGCAAAAGAAAGGAGTAAGCCATGATCACCCGTACATTGCTCCACAATTTCCAAGAACTCGACTGTGGACAGTCATGAAAAAGCTCTGTCATGCGAAGAAAACTCTATTCAGCCACACAACAGTTAAAAGAAGCAAAGAAAAGAATTACTGACCTCAAAAGCCTTCTAAATGAAATGAAAGAAAAACAACTGATTTCTCCGAATGGACAAGAAGCACTGGAGGCATTTGGAGAACTGCCACAAGAGCTTGTACAAAGCTGGCGCTCTAACAAGCCCAAAGCACCATCACAAAGACAATACAGTGAGAAGATGAGGAGTTCACCACTACACTGTATTATCAGTCTCCAAGGGCATATGAATATGTGGCCAGCATTTCCCCAATTCAACAGGATAGCGCTTGTTCCTGTGTATTCTTCCTTTCGTCCCCGTTTGTTCGCGCTGTTTTTTTTGCATAATTTTCCCAATGCCCAGCAGGCAGACAATTCGCACCTGGTTTAAAGTGATTGACGCATCGCCAGGGTTTACAAGTGAAGCTCTCAATCATCTCAAAACATCATTTGAAACAAAAAAGTGACCGAGAGCGGCTTTGTTGCCTGATGCTAGACGGAATGAGCATTAGAAAAAGGTGTGAAATGGATACTAACACAGAAAAACTAATTGGCTACGTTGACTTGGGGAACAGTCAGAGTCCACTGGACACAGATGACACATCATTAGCTGGAGATGCACTTGTGCTCATGGCAGTTGGTGTGGCAGCTCCATGGAAAATTTCCTTCGGATATTTCCTCAATAACGGACTCAGTGGGGAGCAACTGAGAAACATAGTAAATGAGGCCATTGAGCAGCTGACACAATGTTCTCTGAATGTTGTTGCTGTTGTGTGCGATGCTCTAGCAGCTAACGTATCCATGGGCAAGATGCTTGGCTGTCGGATCCATGAAGCCACAAGTGAGCAGTTTGTGACGGCTTTTCCACATCCCTGCAACCAATCAAAGACCGTGTCCCTGGTATTCGATGCTGCCCATGGATTAAGATTACTCAGAGACCTCCTGGGCGATAAGAAAACACTGCACAGCAAAGAATTTGGAGTAAGATATTCAAGCTTGATGTAGTGTAATTTGCCTCTAATATGTTTATTGTCTTTTGCAGTTAATTGAATGGGGCTTCATCGAAACACTGCAAGACCTGCAAGACGCTGAAGGTCTCTGAGTGGCAAATAAGCTCCGGAGAGCTCATATTGAGTACTACAGACAAATTATGAAAGTGCGACTGGCTGCACAAACATTCAGTGCATCAGTGAGCAAAAGCCTAAAGTTTGCCCAGGAGCTGGGAATTCAAAACTTCAGTGGCTACAAAACAAACAAGCTAAGCAATAACTATGCTGCTGTGAGCACTACTAGAAACTGCACTCACTGGATAAGTTTTCATTGTTTTTCACTTCACTGCATTAACAAGGAACTAGGAATGGAGACATATTCTCTCCATTCTGTTTGCCAAGGCAGGAAAACAATTGAAAAATATCACGGTGTTTTCATTTTCATTACAGCTACACTTGTACATACAGGCTTAGCCAAGACCACCTTGAAATGTCCTTCAGTTGCATCCACCAAAAAGGGGGATGGAACAATAACCCCTCGGCTCTGCAGTTCCGCTACGCATACAGAAGCCTACACTGGTGCACGCAGATGTGCGGCCTGTGACAACCGGCAATGTTGCCCCAGATTTTATGGGAATTGCAACAGTGGCCCATGAGCGTGGGCACAGAAGCAACGATGGCGAAGCCGATGAGTCGCCAGATATGTATATTGCTACTGCCACAACTCACCATGACTACAGCAGTCCTGGCTACAGACTAGCTAATTTTAGCACTGAGGTTGTCACTTACATAGGTGGTTTTATTGCGAGGGTTGTGTCAAAAAGCATAAACTGCAGTTCGTGCTTAGAGATGCTTGTACAGGACGACATCGCAAGTGTCCTCATTTTCATTAGAAATAATGGAGGCCTAATAATGCCTTGCCTCAGAGCTCGTAATTCACACCCTGTGCACTGTGGAGCACATTTTCCACTGCTGTAACGAGGAAGGGCACAAAAATTTGAACAATTGCGCAAACTTGATCAACAATGAAAGGAGCTTCCTAGTTGACCACTGCAAAAGCTTTCCAAATTGCCGTCCTGAATTAAAAAAAAACTACATTTTTGAAGAGTGGAAAAGATAGAATTGAGAGAGAGATTGTTGAAGCATATTTTATCGAGAAAGCTGGAAACAAATGCATTAGCAGGCCTTCCATTATTCTTAGCAGTGCCGAGACGACTTTTCTAGAAGGTTTTTTTGTAGATCGCAGCTTTCCCTTGGTTTCGTTCTTTTATTTCGTCCTTTCTTTTGGTGTTTTGCAATTTTTAAAATCTTTGACACTAAGACGACTTCTTCAGTTTTTTCACTTGACGCCAGGTGCTGTATCTTCAGACTGCATCCCCAGACTTCATCCCTGCATTATTGTTGGTCATGTCTTTTCCAGGTAGCTGTTGGTCATCTGCTTTCATTTTTCACACAGTTTTATCACTTAGTTGTTCGATTCTTGCTCGTTTTCACTTTGAACATGCGTTTCATTAATTGTTGGTGTAAACTTGTCATGCCCCAGTGCCTTGTTTTTGCTTTGGTTGTTGTTATTGTTTCTGCTGGTCAGAAAAGAAGTTGGCATCCCAAGCTTTGTGTAGGGTAGATTTCGTAGTAATCGGTGATACTGTGTTTCCAGTGTTCAGATGAATTGCCGATTGATATGTTCAATGTTGATGCATTTGTTGATACGGCTTGGTTGTAGTACAAAAAGGCAGGCTTGTTGCAATAAACCTCAGTTGCAAATTGGCGTCAGTCATGTCTTTTGTGTGCCTTCCGTGTCCTTGTTTCTGGAGCCATTAACGGTTTTTTCTTTCAACACCACCCAAACCATTCACAAGTTTACAGTGTTGCCAGCATAATCGCTATCACTGCTACTTCATAGCAAAAAATTCCAATTTTTAATCAGTATTTTATAATCCCTTTTAGTTCCTCAAAAATAACCTTTATTATTTAGCATCTTATTGTAATTTATTAATTAAGGAAAGTCAGTTAAGGGAGGAAAATCGCATCCCATATTCTGCCTTTCTACGGGTACTGGTGAGACAAAAGGACAAAGTGACATCGACAGCAGACGAAAATGGCGTCTATCCTATTTGTGCAGGAACCACGAGCACCCTGGTGAGGGTAATTGTCTGGAATAAAAATAGTAATGGAGCCGCCGAACAAGCGCAAAAAGCGTGGACACTACAAAAAATATTTGAATCCCGGTGCCCCGTTCTGTGCGCCAAGATCCACAGATTCATCGGTGCAGACGTAAAGGCTGCAGCTGTGGCTCAATCAAATATACCACTTTGCTTTCTAGTTTGGCGATTGAATGCTTCAAAGTAACCAGACAGTGATATGTGCAGAACTCTGAACGGGACGTCGTCTCACGTGATATTCACCTGGCGGCAACGCTGCTCCTGGATGACAGCAGAATGCCTCAAAAATGCAGCGGTGAGGCGGCTGCGCCAGTCACCGCAAGTACAGACCTCACAGAAACCCAGAAAGTTCATGCAGCGCCTGTCATACACTCTAAACTCTCCATCACGGGCACGCGCGAAAGTGTCCTTCACGGAATTGCACACCTGGTAAGCTCAAAAATGACGTTCTCGTTGATCAGACCAAATTACAAAAATACTTTTCTCCAATTTTCACAGTTCATGTGCACTCACAAAAACTCTTGTTTGTAGGAAGTTCCTGACTCAGATACACATGTGGAAACTTTTGAACAAGACGAGGACATCACTCAGCAAAGTGCACTAGAGGAAGTTACAGAACAAGATGTCCTTTCCTGCCAGTTGGATTCCTGTTCTAGCACACCACTACTAAGGGAAACTGTTCAGCCACATTGTTAAGGAGAAAGTTGCAGTGTCAAAGGGTGACATTCTGCTTATGGCCCTAAAGTATGCCGTCAAGAACAGCTTGCCATTTTCGGCACTTACAGGTTTGATTGAGATGATTAACTTGATTTTTGAAATGCCAGTCCTTCCCCAGTCACAATACATGCTGAACAAAGTAACTGAGGGGGCTGGCACATCAATGAGATTTCACTTCTTTTGCCCAAAATGTTCCATCTACATAGGTTGCATTAAGTCGGATTCATCCTCTCAGTGCTCGGTGTGCAAAAGTGACATATCCTTTTCATCAGTCAACAACGTTTCTTTTTTTTGTGCTTTTTGATGTGCCATCACAGCTCCAAAAAACACTAAAGGGATGTGATATCCAGGATTTGACAGTACCTCTTGAAACTAAAGATACATTTTCAGACATTTGTGATGGGGAACAGTACCGTGCCTTTGTAGCATCAACAGCAAATGCTGGGCACGGAATTAGTTTTTTGCTGAATGCAGATGGTGCACTCCCTTTTTAAGTCAAGCGGCACTGCAATTTGGCCGATCCAGTTGCTAATCAATGAAGTCCCAGCCGCACAGCGAATGCAAAAGTTGCCTTATGGTTTGGCAAGAAGAAACCAGACATGGCACTGTTTCAAGATTCGTTGAGACAGTGAATGAACTTTCTGAGAAAGGCTTCATCCTTCAATATCAGGGCAAGGAAAAGAACTTCAAGGCCTTTTGCATTTGTTGCGCAGTGGACTCGGTTGCCAGGGCACCAATGCAAGGCGTAATGCAGTTTAATGCACACCAGGGCTGCAACTGGTGCCTTCAAAGGGCACAAAGAGTCTTCAATGCTACAAAATATCCAGTAGAACTAGAAACGGAGGAGAGAACGGAGCTCCAAATGATAGAAGACATGCAAACAGCAGTAGCAGTTAAAGGAAAGAGTGAATGGGGTCAGAACTGTTTCGCCACTCATCGAGTTGCAGCAATTTTATATAGTGTGGGGGTTTGTCCCTGACTATATGCGTTGTATAGTACTTGGAGTGGCGAGGCAGTTCATGGAAATCTGGCTGGATGACACGAGTTGCCAGTTTTATGTTGGACCTCGACAAGGTGCCATTGATGCAAAAAATAATGGCAATCACACCTCCAGGACTCGTAAAAAGAATGCCAAGGCCGACAAAAGAGAGAAAATTTTGGAAGGCGAAGGAGTGGGAAAATTGGCTTCTTTATTATAGCTTGCCTGTGTTAGAGAGTATACTCGAGCGGTCATGTGTCGAGCGGTCATTGGGCCTGCCGTGTTGAGGCCTTGCATATAATAGGTCTGTTCGATTCAGAAGTGGTTCTCTGCACCAATTCTGAAAAAGTTGCGGTGGTGCCGGCGCGGTGCAATTCCGGTTTTTTGGTACAGGTGCAGAACGTCAGCAGCGCCATAAATCACTGGTGCAGAGATTTTCAATCGAGCGCGTGCACGCACAAGCCTTGTCGTCTGCTATCCGGTTCTCGGTCCGTCGTGGTGTATTGTGTTGCGGTGCGTCGCGTCTGTTTTTCGTGCCTCGTGGAGTCATGGGCGACGACATCGCCGAATCCATTTCTATGGAATTTTCGGAATCGTCCGACAGCGAAGATGAGGAAGCCGACGCGGTGCTTTCTTTTACAGCAACACAGTTAGTTCGGATGAACGGCTACAGAATCCCTTACTGCTACGAAAGTGTAGTAGCTAGGTGTTTCAGCTTCGAATTCAAGAGGCGTCGCAGAATGATGCCGGATCCGTCGATCATGGGGAAAACTTCCTTTAGTTGTCCATTGATGTTAACAAACATTTCGTCGGCTGCACGCGTCGTCGGCTTACACCGTCAAACACGTGCACCACTATCCTGCACCTCCGTCTCTGAGGGTGCCGGGGTTCTTTGCACCGAAGCAGCACCACGACTGCACCAAAATCAATCGCGGACAGTGGTGCAGGGGCGCTGTGAATCGAGCGCTTTGGTGCAGCGCACCGTGAACCGGTTCCGGCGGTGCAGAGAACCACGGCTGAATCGAATGCAGCTAATGCTGCAAAAAGAAATAACAGCATCTCAGCTGACTGTTGCTAAGGAACTCTTGCTTGAGTTCCATGCACATGCTCAGCTGCTATATGGGAAGAGTTGCACGACCTTTAACATGCACCAGTTGACCCATATTGGGAAGAGCGTGCATCATTGGGGACCGCTATGGGCACATTCAGCATTCCCACTTGAGGTGGGTAACGGCAGCCTGAAGAAGGCAGTAAAAGCGGCAAACGGAATCCCTCATCAGATCTGCCGTGCGTTGCAAATTGAAGACACAGTTGATGTGCTCTCGGCCACAGCTGCCAAACCAACAGTTGTTTACTGCACCACACTGGATGGCACGAAAACATAGAAGATCGTAGAAGTAATGGGCGGAATCCGTTTCTTTGGAAAGGGAACTCCATACATTGCACCAAACAGGCTGTCTGAGACATTTGAATTTTCAAACTGTGTGCAGTATGCCCGCATGCTAAAGGGAAGTGTTACTTTCACTAACAGCAAGTATGCTGTAGGAAAAAGAAGCAATAGTTTCGTAGTGCAGCTCCAGGACGAATCGAATATAATATGCAGGAACAGCACTGAAGTTTTTGTTACTGTCAAGCCCATTAAGTGCATTCCACTGAAGTACAATCTCGTGACTATGCACCACATGCTTAAGTCAAAAAAACATCAACGAGTATTGTAATTCCATCTGCAGCTATCCTGACTGTTCGCATACTTGTAGAGATGGAAGGAAGTAAATATACCTCACCGGTACCAAGCTCTTTCACAACGTAACTTATATGGTAAATAGTAGCATCAATACACCTTGCTATTAATATATGCTGTAATACCTTTTAGCAAAATAGGTTCTGAGATTAGTCTCAACAAGTTAATATATGTTTTTTACTGTACCCAGATTGCAGCAACGTTCCTGTGTAGATTGTGTTAAAAGTTGGGGCCATGCAGGATACTAATGAATGTCTCTGGGTTACTTGTAGCATTTTTTTCCCACCACATAAGCCTATGCAGACTTCAAGAAAGCCAACTTGTCAGTTTTCCAATGCAAAGTATGCACAAAATTTTGTAAAAAGCATTAAAAACGTTGTAAATTATAAGACTGGAACACAAGAATTAGTCCACTGTGTTCATCAGATTACATATTTTTTTTCTGAAAATGCGCATGATGCTAGAATTTATAAGCGAAATTGTATTATGTACTGAAAACCTGTCTGCATGAATGTGTCAAAAAATGTACTGCCAAGATCAGTGTTGTGAGAAATATTTCTTGCATTTTATGGATAACATATAAAAGAATCAAATTTGTGTTATGAGGAGTGTTGAATTTGTCTGGAAAAAAAGAAATCCATTCCAGCTGTAGCACAGCTTTTGAAAATTGTGCAAGGGTGTCTTTTGTATTATGACCACTTATCAAAACATAGTGTAGCTATTCAGCTTGTGTACTAGGACTTAGTGGTAGAGTGCAACCACTGGACACTTGATGCAGTGGGCTTTGCTGCGTCGCATATTGATTTTGTTCACCTGATGTACCAATGGAGTTTTAAGTACTGCACACGAGTTTAGGCAGTTCACTTTAGTTTGAGTGTGATGTTCCGTGAGCTTTAGTCGAAAGATTTTCAACAGCCTGCTGCTAGAAATCATTCTCTAGTTTGACATATAATTTGTTTATATAGTGATTTCGTATGCATTCTGTATGTAACACTCAAGATTTTTAACTTGCCTTTTTGTCATTGTGCTTTTTGTATGCGGTTTGTTTTTTGATGCATTTCTGCTGTGTAAAATGTGTGCTAGGTGGCTGATGCAAGCATGAGGTTGTTTTATGTATTTTTTTAAACTGAAAATATTTGCATGAAAATACTTGTTTATGTGCAATTTGGTCTGTATTTTGTATGTAATACTAAAGAAACTTCCCTTTACGTCACTGTGCTCTTTTTATGCAATTTGTCTTTTAGCTGCATTTTATGCTGTATAAAAAATGTGTCCCTTGGCGGGCTTGTGCAAGCTTGAGGTTGAGTCATTTTATACTTTTTTAGAAACTGAAAAGATCTACATGATGCCTTGGTAAAGATATCGGCAAGTCTCATTGCAGGGCGGATCTTCATGGTTTCTTCTTGGAGCGTGCGCAGATTGATGCAGATTTCTTCCAACGAGTAATTAGAAAGTTGAATTTGCAAATATAAATTAACAAGTAACTCTAAATGTCAGATTCAGGAACTTATCTCACATTTATGTAATATGTAATATGTATAGCAAATGCAGTTTGATTTTGTTTGAGTCAGCATGCCAAAAGTTGCAGAGCTTTAATACATAATGTGCCTAAGAAGAAGATTCATGGTGAGTTTCTTGTGACGACTTAGTCAGCAAATGTCCCAGCAGTCAGAAAAACACAGCTAGTGTACTGTAGTACTGCTCATGACTAAAAAAAATGAGAAAAAGTAGCTAAGCGTATGTTTACGATTTTCTCGAGCGAGGTACCCCATCAGGGTATCCCTTCACTGTCGTAACAAGTCCAATGGTTGGCACTTATTTGCAGGTTAGATACATTCGATTCCAACAAAAGCCACAACAGCACAAGATTTCTCAGCAAGCACGTCAGTTCTGTTGTGGCGTCGCATCAGCTGTACCAGACTTCTGATGGTCATGAAGAGTGCATCATTGAGGCTGAATGTTTTTCAAGAAGTTTCAAATTCATTTCATAGACTAGTTCAGTTCTGTTTGCAATAGCGAGCATTCCGATTTCAACTGCAGGTTCAATTCGGAACTGTTACAAATTGTTCTGTCTTACTGCAGGTCTACATGGAGTCAGCAGCCGTCCTCTGCTTATTTCAAGCAACTGGAAATAAATTTTTCGTGATTCATTGTGAGCAATTAGAATTTACCAAAATAACTGACTCCAAATTACTATATACACCTGGTGCATTTCAAGTCTCTTCTTCAGCCCAGTGAAGGAAACTGTCTTTTTGCCAGATGGTTCCAACTTCACTGAACGGTATATGGCTGACCTTATATTTTTTTTTTACCCAATCATAGCCAACCCCAAGTAAGCTTTCTTGGTAGGCAGCCACAGAGGTCCTTGACTTCGTCAAAAGTATGACATTTTATCATTTCGGTCATCCGCCTTCTATATATATTGATACGTGTTGCTCCGTGAGCAAAGCAGCTTACTTTCAAGGAAGCGCATTTGGCCCCAGTACGCGCTTCCAATGCGCGATGAAAAGAGTGGGCACAAGTATATCACATGCTGTAGCAGACGACGCGGTTGTCTCCACCCTAGCAGAGGGCGCGCGTGCCAAAGGCGCGCATTGGGGCACCTTTAGTGCAGTGGGGTCCCCAGCTTTCATCCCTGCCATCACCTGACAGCAGAACAGGTGCCTCGATGCCAGCACCGCTTTTCAGGGTGGGGACAGCCTTTGAATCACACTGGGCCGCCTCTCAGCGCCATGTTGGTTCTTCCCCACAGGCCGTCGACCTGAACAGACGTGCGTGTGTGTGCTTCGTTTCACTGTCCTCGTGGCATTGTGGAGCAATAGCTTGTGTTTTGTGTAGTGCCTTATGATGTGTGTGCTTGTTAACAAAACATGACTAGCTGTTGTGTCCCTCTGTGCACTAGATCTAGCGCGAAAGGGCAACGGGTATTTCGTTTCCCCCGTGACTCTGAACGAAGGAAAAAATGGGCAGCGCAAGTAAAACACGACAACTGAGCACCGACGGACACAACGAAAACATGCGAGGTAAAGTACAGCCTTTGTCAAAAGTTTGGAGCCCAGGGGGTTTGCTTCTGAAGCACATTGTCTGGTTCGTAATGCATATCCAGCGCTCCAAATTCGCTGAAGGTGAGAAGATTTCTGGCCCTGCCTCCTCCAATGGGTAGGACTACCACGAATGTTACAGAAGTCCCACTGCGAGGCTTAGGAGTAAACCCCCTGGGCTCTAAACTTTTGACAAAGACTGTACATGATCTTGTGATACAGCGTTAAGAATATGTCCCTTTCTATTCCTTTTCATTTTCATAAAGAAGCCGCATGTAATCTTGGCGTGCCTTTTGTAGTGATAAGGCGGCAGTATGGTGTGATCGGTTTGACTGGTTGCGACGGCGTAGGTTTATACTAGACGGGTGTGAACTGAGCTTCTTTTTTTTCTAGCTAGAAGTATCGGGGAACTTCGGAACTTGTTTCTTTAATGAGTTCGTTTGTTGGTTTGTATAGGCATGAGTAGTAAGTTGTTCGACCCGGGTGTGTGTGAGGCAAGTGCATTACGACTCTGCTTGCCGGCTCGTCGTTCAATGACATACCGTGGTTGGTTTTTCATTGTTACAGCTCCACTTCGAGCAGGATCACTTTGAATTGAATCGTCAGGATGGACGACGGCTGCTCAAGTGGAATGCCTTGGCTACTCTCTTTGATTTCAGGCGTACGTAAATCTGAATATCTTTTTTTTTTTACTTTTGACGTTGTGTGAAATTTCTAAAGGGTGAAGTCATATTTCATGTGTTTTTTTCTTTCTTTTTCTCTTATCAATTCTTGAATACAGTACATGGTTTGTGTGCAAATTTATTGCTTTTGTTCTCCTCCGACTGCACTCGTTTAAGGTTTCTTTGCGCATGTTATGTGCACATGTTGCGCGCATGCTCATTATGAAGACGTTTAACAAAACTTACAAGCGAGTTTGAGCAGTGCAAGCGTATATTAATTTTGTTTTTATGTATTTGTTGCTCTCATTGTTAGCAGGCTTTTTTCTCAAAGTCGCTGTCCTCCCTTTTTTTTTTTCACCATGAATTTATGTATAATTTACTGAGACTGCCCAAACTGCGTACAAGCTTTGAAGCTTTAGCTAGGTGGTTTTTAGATATGTTTGATAATGCATAGATGGCTTGGTTTGTCTATGGGCTTTAAACATCCCAAAGCGACTGGGGCTATGAGAGACATAGATGCTTATGATAAGTATATTGTGTTTTGTCAGCCTCCCCAGGAGCAAAACCATATCGAGGCAAAGCGAAATGCCCTGCATGGTATTGCGTGCTTTGAGCGGTGAAACTTTATGACAGAGACTTGATACGTCTTTGTGGAAGTAAATGTTTCTTCGTAGCATGCTAATGCATAAGTCTGCTCAAGCATTTGCTCCATAGCAGCTTGAAAGCAACTTTGTATGTACATATAAAAATAACATTTTCCTTGTGCACGGACAAATGGTTAGGGACATTGCCGTTTGTATACCTGATATTTACATTTCAGGGAAGTTTCCAGCTCACACTAGAACTTTTGTCGCATTTTCATGAATTTTATTATTTTTTAATTTTTCCACCTCGGCCCAGCCATAGAAAGCCTCCATGTCCACAAACACTGTCAACAGCCCCTGTCATCGATTCTTCTCAGAGTCCACACAAGGGGATTGTGAGGACAGTAATGACTCCTCCGACATTACTGAGCACAACAAGAATGTGAAACAATCCACTGATATATTTTCTCTCCAACCAAGTAAGTAGATTAAGAAGTTGCAGGACTTGCAAAAAAAGAATACTGCACTCAATGAGCAGCTGTTACGTTCCAGAAAGAAACTAAAGAAAGAGGCAAAACAAAGAAAGCGTCTTCAAGATAACATGTCTGCTTTGACTTCCAATCTAAAGTTTCTCATTGAGGACCAGAAGTCTGCCTTACACAAAAGAAACAGAAAGGAATTCGTGTGGAGTGCTGAGACTGTGAAAAAGGCTCTCCAGCTTAAGTCTGCCTGCGGCTCAATGGGCTATGACGTCTTGTTAGAGCAGGGGAACCCTTTGACCTCTAGAAGAACTTTGCAGGCGTCTTCAACATCTGTCATTTCAGCCTGGTGTCCGTAAAGCGATATTCGACATCATTGAAACAAAGGTTGCGGCAATGACAGATATTGAAAAAGACTGTTCTTTTTATGGACGAGATGGAAAAAAGAAAGGGACTAGAACTCGACCGTGGCAGTGACACATTCCTTGGCACAATGACGCTTCCAGAGAGTGGCCAACCTGCTAACCATGCACTTGTCCTTATGGTGGGTGGCATGAACACCCGATGGAAGCAGGTGATCGCCTACCACTTTACTGGGGCATATGTTTCCGGAGACACACTGAAAGACACTTGATCAGTCTGTGCACACTAATATTGATACAGCTCAGAAGTGGAGGAAGAAGAAGTGCTTGGCCTTCTCGCTTGAGACCGCTCAGCAGTCTAGAACAGTTCTTGCGTCCCTAACTGTGTGGCATGTAATATTCGTGACAAATCTGGAGGAGGTGCCAGGTACGCTTCGAGACCCGCGTAGGCTACCGACCAATACGGATCTCACCCCAGTTCACCAGCGCCGCGGCGCCGCCTCCGTGGAGCGTCCCCTGAATTCGGACTCCTTCCGGCTGCAACCAGGGCTACGCAACCTCGGTCTTCGGAGGCACCAGCTGCCATGGCAACTGAGATCAGGCTCCCGGCGCACATCCTCAGTCACCAGCCACAAACACCCCCGTCGTTTCATGGCGACGTGTTCGAGGACGCCGAGGATTGCTTGGAGATCTTCGAGCGTGTTGCCCATTCCAACGGCTGGAGCGACGACCGTAAGGTCCACAATGTTTATTTAGCGCTTGAAGAAGCGGCTCGGACGTGGTTCGTAAACCATGAAGCTTCGTTCACGTCCTGGGAAGCCTTCTGCTGCAATCTTATACCACTTTCCCGAATGCAGACCGTCGAGAGCGAGCAGAAGCTGCATTACTTGCGCAACCAGCGCCACACCGAGAGTGTACGCATGCACTACGAGGACATGGCCCGCCTTTTTAAACGCGCGGATCCCAACATGACAGAGGAGAAGAAGCTTCGCCACCACGTGCGGGGTGTCAAGCAAGAGCTCTTCGCAGGACTCGTGCGCAGCCCACCGCGCACTGTGGCAGAGTTTCTCACTGAGGCGGCCACTATGGAGAAGACGCTGGAACAGCGAGCCCGCCAATACAGTCGTGATGTCAACACCTTTGGGTCTGATCCCATCTCTATGCCTCTCGGTATCGACGTGACCTTTCTACGCGAGCTGGTCCGATCTGTCGTCAGAGAGGAACTGCGGGCCTTCCGGATGCCGTCCGATACACCATCTTTCCCGCCACTGAGTGAAGTCGTCCGGGATGAGGTGCGCCTGGCAGCACAACAGCACCAAATTTCTGAGGTTCCTCGCCAGCATGATGCAAGGCCCACGTATGCGTCCATCCTAAGTCAGGCCTCTGGGTATGACGTCAATGCCGCGACTCCAGCAGTGCTCTCACCGAGATGCCCTCGTGGCCGCGCTCCGCCAACCACCAGCGACCGCGAAAGAGTGAAGAGTGGCGTGCCCCAAATCGTCGGCCCCTCTATTATCAGTGTGGTGAGACGGGTCACCTCTACAGGGCGTGCCCATACCGCCACGTGGGCCTGCGTAGTTTTGCGCTGGACGACCCGTGCCCACAGAACAGGGAACGAACGCATGAAATAGCGTATCATCTGTCGTCGCGCCAGAACCAAATCACGTCAGACCACCGCGAGGCTCGATCCCCGTCGCCGAGGCGCTACCGTTCTCCAAGCCCCCGTTAAGCCGCAGGATACTCCGGACGCCGTTCTCCCAGTCCACGCTGGGAAAACTGATTCCAGCGGCCTCTGGAGGCAAGGCCGCTGATGCCGGGACTTGTGAAGATCCTCCTGCGCCACTACCACGCGACGATATTTCTCCTGGAGCGAGTAGCGACAGCATCTGACGCGCTACCTCCGATTTGTGCGTTAAAATTGATGGAGTCGACGTGACCGCTTTGCTGGATACTGGTGCCGATTATTCTGTGATGTGCCTTGCCCTTGCCTTAGAACTGAAGAAAGTATTGACGGGGTGGTCGGGGCCTAGCATTCGCACTGCTGGGGGTCATCTGATTATCCCCTCCGGCAGGTGCACAGCTCGTGTCGATATTCGTGGTTTTGTGTATGTCGGCGAATTTGTAATCCTCCGGGAGTGTTCGAGGGACTTGATCCTCGGTCTCGACTTTCTCCTGTCGAACGATGAGGTCATTGACCTGCACGAAGCACGGGTCACATTCTCGATGAAACGGGCCGTGGCACGCACTGACACAGACTATTCCCGCTTTCTGCGACTTGTTGACGACGACGTAATGGTGCCACCCCGGGTCCAGTGTGCTAGTTCTCATGAGGAACGATTTATTCCACGACCACGACTAAGAAGGTGTCGCTGATAGCCACGTACCCCTGCTGCTCGAGAAAGGAGTAGCCGTCGCTCGCGGGCTCGTCCAACTACAAGACGGTTGTGCTAGTGTGGTCCTTACAAATTTTGCCAACAAGTTGCAGCACCTCGCCAAGGGCACGGCTGTCGCCTTCCTGCATGACTTCGCCGTGTTGCCTCAAGTGTGCGCCCTGGAGACAAACCCTCGAGACCAGGCTCCACCATGTCCCGTCCTTCCGTCCGTCAGAATCAATCCGGATTTGGCGCCTGAGCAGAATGCTCTTCTCTCAGCGCTTCTAACCGACTTCGCGGGTTGTTTTGCCACAAGCTCCAGGGTCGGTCGTACGCCTGTCGCAAAGCATCGCATCATAACCGACGAGACTACGCCACCCGTATGCCAGCGCCCATGCCGTGTTTCTTCGACGGAACATGAAGCCATTAAAAGGCAAGCGGACAAAATGCTCGCCGACGATGTCATTGAACCGTCAACAAGCCCATGGGCATGACCAGTGGTCCTCGTGAAAAAGAAAGACAACATCTTGAGATTTTGTGTCGATTACCGTAAACTGAACAGCGTGACCAAAAAGGACTTTTAGCCGCTCCCCAGGATTGATGATGCACTCAACAGACTACGTGATGCCAGATTTTTTCCTCCTTAGATCTCAAAAGCGGCTACTGGCAGATAGAGGTGAACGAGCAAGACCGCGAGAAAACTGCTTTTGTGACGCCTGATGATCTATACGAATTTAAGGTGCTCCTGTTTGGACTATGCTCAGCGCCGCCCACTTTCCATAGGGTGGCCATCTGTTAGCTTATTTTGTTTTGCACAGAGCCTGCGATGGATACAACTTGCTTTTCGTCTGAATTACATAAGAAAAATTAGCGATTTCCAGAGAATGTTTGGAAGTAACTCGTAACCACGGTGTAAGAATATATTTAGGTGTTGACACTGGCCGCCCGCCGCGGCGGAGAGCGCGCACAGATTGTGTTCGCCCTCTAGTACATGCGCCGACCGCAGCGGCGCGGGGGCGCTGCGGAGCAGAGGCCCTTCGCTTTCGGTGCGGCAAGCGGCGTGCCCAGAGCAATTCTCAAGCATGGAATTGACTGGCTGGACAGCTGGGAAAGAGAACTGGAAAGTGGCAACATTATAAAAGACATGTTCTTGACAAAGAGCACTTGCGAGGGACTTCGAGTCACATTGAAGTCCACTTTGGATCTTTGTGAGGTGCTGCTTGATTGCCACAACTTCAAATATGTCCTAACCAACAAAACGAACCAAGATCCTATCGAGCGGTTCTTTGGCAAAATACGGTTGGCAGGAAGCCAGAATGATCACCCTTCGATGCCCACCTTTATGCAGCTTTACCAGACGCTGTCGATCTACAGTATCCTTAAACCTCCGAAGTATGGCAATTGCAAAGTCGTCGAGGATGAGGAACCATTGCTGGATGCGTCATATTTCAGGGCCCTCATTAGAACAGATGACAAAGTGGCATCATGCCCTGGATTCTTCAATCAAATTAAAGAAAAGCTAGACGATCTAGTTTCAGTAGAAGACTGGGAATGTGAAGATATCGTTCGGAAACACAAATCAGACGGAGGGCAAATTACAGACTGCATACTTTATTACGTCACCGGTTTTTTGTGCAGAAAGATGCGAAGAGTTACCAGCTGCGCTGCTTGCTTGTCAGCCTTCAGCGTAAAAAATAATTCTTTTGCTGAAGCAGCTCTAACAAATGTGAAGACCAGAGGGGGTCTTACCCACCCTAACGTCAACATATTTGACCTTCTAAAGCATACGGAGCGGTTTTTTGTTGACTATGCAGACTGCCACACGGTGTACTGGGACACCATAGACGCAGTGATAGATACATACACGATGACATTCCCATGTGCTGATCACAAGGAAGAAGTACTCGCACAGCTCCTCCACTATTACGTCAGCATGCGTATGAGGCAGCATTGTAAGCACACCAATGCAGTCATGACAAAGCAGTGTCAAGAAAAAAAGAAACAGGCCAAGCTGTGCTCATCCTAGATGATAGAGGATGATTCGCTCAGTGTATCGTCCAAATAAACGAATGCAGTGATCATCACAATTGCAGTCACGGTCTTGGCTCTTGATTACACGAAAGTAGCCCAGTAGGTTGTGATTCACTGTGTTTTGTGCGTAACCTAGTGACTACAGGAAATCACATCTCTCAGAGAGGCTACTTGTAGTAATAAATTTGTTTGTTCAACAGAATGGCTATTCAGGCTGCATTTGAGCAAAAAAAAGCAAATTGTGCTGGTTAATGTCCCGAAGGGGCATATGGGCATTAATAGATGCCGCAATGGAGGGCTCCAAACTTAGACCACATGGGATTCTTCACATCACACAGCACACGGGCACCTTTTGCGTTGTTTCGCGGCCACCGCAGCCGGCATTACACCCACGTTCTCGGGCCTAGTGCTAGAGACAACCACTCAGCATCGTCGGTGCCGACCTGAGGGATAAGATTGGCAGAAAAAACGGCAGTGGCATTTCCAGTAACTATTTGCGTTTCGCGTACCTAATTGTGGACTGCACTTGCTATTAAAAAGCCGCAAATGCACACTTGGATTTTTGTTTTGGTCCCGGCGTTCGCGTGTATAGTGGCAGTGGCGTTCTGCAATACAGCACAAGAGCGCGGGTTCTATTCGTGGCTGCGGAGTAAGTATTTCTGATGCAGGCGAAATGCGGAAACGTCCTTGAGGTTTCTGTGCAAATTAAAGAACTCCAGGTGGCTGAAGTTAACCATGTTCTCAACACGGCGGTCATCTCGCAGCATTGGCGCAATACACTGCTCAAGCAATGTTTGAATGTACGCGTAGGCTCTTCAGGCCAAATGTGGGCGCGTTGAGTCCGACCTTTTATATTTAAGAGGCAGTGTAGTTAACTATGCTCACAGCACTCGTGCGGATGAACGAAAAAAAAATTTGCTATGAACGCATTTCGATAACGAGCTCGGAAGCAGCACAGGGCTGCGTCCTCGCTGCTGTTCCGCCCATTCATGCAGTCTCAGCAAGAAAAACACGAAGTAGCCCAAAATTATTTGGTGTCGACAGCAGTTTCAATCCTTCGTTGTCTTGCCGCACTTCACAAAGCATGCGTACACGCAGCGACACCGAAAGATCCCGTGGCATCTGCATTACGGCTGCCGAAGCTCGGCGACAAGGGGCCCCGGGTGCGTAGCGCCATCTGTCAGCGTTCGAGAGAAGCGCAGGGAGCGGCGAACAAGTCCTGGTCGCGCCGCCGAGCGCAGTGTCAACACCTAAATGTATTCTTACACCGTGCTCGTAACGTAAAAAAGTGCACCAACCGTCAAACCCCTTTTATCATTTCATTTAAATTTTGCAATGAGATTTTGCATCAAATATGCTGCAGTGCCTGTTGCTCACCGAAATAAGGCTTATCTGCATGCTTATGTCATTTGATCTGTTGTTTTTTTTTTTTTTTGTATTGAGCTCATTTTGTAGGAGAACAGTAAGCGAGAAATGCGATGCCGCTTAACAGAAACTTCTCACATTTGTTTTCAGATACCTCGCTTCAGAAAATGCAATAATGAAAATTGCCCAAGAGTTTCGACTAGGACTAGGAACACCACGATAGGCTACGTATCTTACCTGTCAAGTTTTATTTTTTTTTCCCATGGGGTTTAACGTCCCAAAGCGACTCTGGCTATGAGAGACGCCGTAGGGGAGGGCTCCGGAAATTTCGACCACCTGGGGTTCTTTAACGTGCACGGACATCGCACAGTACACGGGCTTCTAGAATTTCTCCTCCAAAGAAATTCTAGCCGCCGCGGCCGGGATGGAACCCGCGTCTTTCGGGTCAGCAGCCGAGCACCATAACCACTGAGCCACCGCGGCGGCACCTGTCAAGTGTTGTGGCAGGAGCTGGAGCCATGTTACATGAAGGTATGTGTAACTGCACACCAAAGTAGGTAGGAAAGCTATATACTTCAATGCAGAGCTCACGTTAAGTTGAAGAAAGAATGTTATATATAATTAGAAGGTACAAAAGGCCGGCGTTACAAACTTCATGAGGACATGAGGTGTCCCATGAGGCCATATCAAATTTAGTTGTTTTGAAAATTCTGCAATCTAGTTGTTCGCGCAGGCGCCCTGCCATCTTGTCACAGAATAACTATGCAGTAGCACTCGAAAAATTGTCACAGCAGTTTCAAAACTGCAAATATGCGCTACTTCAGGCACCCACTGAGAAAGGGTGGCTGGAAATCGCAGCCGGCAGCATTGGCAGTTTCCGAACTGCCTCAGAGCTGTCAATGGCAAGCACGTGCAAACTGAAAAGCCTCCCAGTATGGGCAGCCTTTATTACAACTATAAGATATGTTCAAATGTCGGACATTCTGTGTCTGCGGATTCATGGCACAAACATAATTCAGTTCTATATGCTGCTCCATGGTTCTGCATGCAGTAAAACTATTCTTGTCTTCTTGCAGGGCACTTTTTCCATCGTTTTGATGGCGGTAGCTGAGAGCAGATACTCGTTTCGACTGATCGATGTCGATGCCCCGAGACATATCAGTGATGGCGGGGTGTTCAAGCGATCGCCAATGGGCAAGCGGCTAAATGCAGGATTGCTGGATATGCCACCATAAAACCAGCTGCCAGGCTCCCAGAACACTCTGCCATGTGTCTTCGTCGGCGACGAAGAGCCGATAGTTGAACACCCGCTCAGAGGCTGTTTCTCTGGAACTCGGGTATGGCCTCATGAAGTCGATCTGAAGTTGAAAGCTCAGTTGTGCACGGTAGGTCTACGCAGCACTGTTTGTCTGGTACATCTTTATTTATGTTGTGTACGATAGCATACATCTAAATTTACTTTCGCATGACACAAATGTGGCTCGAACATTTGAGGCTTAAAATGAAATTATAATATTTGTACATTTATTTCCTTTACATGATATAGAGAAAGTTAATTTCGCACAACAGAACAGCTTCTTTAAGACAAGTTAAATTACAGAAAACTATATTTGGGCTAGCTGTTAAGCACTATAAAGTTTTCTGCTAATTGTCTTTCCGAGAGACTGCCTTGCTTGCTAGATTGTGACTTTGTCTCCCGTTCCTTCTCTCTTCTCTTCCCTTTTTATCCCCTCCATTCCCTTCCCCAGTGCAGGGTAGCCAACCGGAAACCTTTCTGGTTAACATCCCTGCCTTTCCCCCTCTCTTTATCTCTCTCTCTCTCTGCTAATAATTGGGGTTTGTTTTACACAAAACGGCAGCTATACACTCTGCAGATGTATATTTTGCTGAATAATAATTTTTAGTGAGAATCAGCTATACGTAGTTCGATTATTGATCAAATTTTTCGCATAGCCAACACTTGGCTTCTTTGCTTTTAAACAACGGAGTGAGCTGCCACATAAAAAAAAAAAACCCTACGCATGTTATATTTTTCAGGCTTGACTTAATTACCTGGCTTAAAATGATTTGAAGCCGGAAAAAAAATGGTTCGTACTATGTATGACCATTTCAATGAAATTACTTTATAGGAGATGTGTGGAGAATGCCTTTGGGATTATGAGGGCACGATTTCGGATCTTCCGAGGGCCGATGAAGCTGAAGCCGAAGAATGCCGAAAGAGTAGTCAAGGCTGCATGTGCCCTGCACAATTTTCCATGCACTGAAGGCAGTGGGTGCGCCCTTTACTGCCCTACCGGATATGGTGACCATGAAGACATCTTTGGAAGCACCATCGATGGCGCATGGAGAGCCAACATTGAAGCAGACATAGCCACATTTGCTTTGAAGCCTACGTGTGCCAGGAACACCCTGAGATCGGCGCAGGAGTTACGCGCGTCATACGCTAGTTTTTTTTGCAAGAGAAGGGCAAGTCCCCTAGCAGGGGATCTGTTAGAGATACCCAGCCAAAACAGCTAGGCATCCATGAACTCTAAACAAAAGAAGAGAATTCTGTGTAAAATAGATGAACTGCAAAATAGGGAGAGCGTATGTATAATAAGGTATTTAGAAATTAACAAGAATAACAGCAGTGGAGAGAAATCCTCTTTGTTGTTGCCGTCCGCCTTCTACTCGTGGTGTGGCAGACTTTGTCGTCGTCTGCCTATTTTAATATATACAAAATGACTCAGCCTGTGGACACCAGACGGGCTGGCGATGAAACGCCTGCCAATCACGGCCTTTGGGGCCCCCCTGATTGACCACAAAGGTATGAGCCATGTAACGGGAGGAAAAAACAACAGTGCGGGAAATGTCATGAAGCATTTGGATCCAAAGGTCAAACACAAAATGCGGCTCACGGGATTATTTTCAAGTGCATAAAAGGCGAATCGGCAGTGGTAAATGACAAAAGCGTCAACTCATGGCTGTCTACAAACTTAGCCCATAAGGAGATCGCCGCCAGGGGGCAACGCGGGTCGGATGCTCTGCACATGGGCTCCGGCTAAATGTGTGTGGTTCCCTGGAAATTTTCGTCACAGCGGCCAACCAACTGTTGAGGATTTGCGGGGTCGCAGCGGAGCACCAGACAGAGACGACCAGCGTGGCAGACTTCTAGTTCCGGACTGCCCGTGCCGGGCGTGCGCCACGAGCACGCGCTGTCCGACTTTATTCTCTTTCTAGCGCGCGCTGTAACGCCGATCTTAGCGCCGGCGCTTTATAGCGTCGCCGGGCGCTATAGGGCCCCCCGCCTAGACGGAACGGCGAAATGTACGCGCCGACGGGGCAGAGATGGATTAGCCACAGCGGCAAGCAGGTCTGCAGGTGGGCCGGCAACATCTGAGGGGAGCTCCTGGGGAGGTGTCTCGAGGTACGCTGGTTTGAGTCGGTCGAGGGAGACGACCTCTTGACGACCATCGAGCAGGATTGTCGCTGACTTTGTCGTCCGGGTGAGGACGCGGTACGGGCAATCGTATGCAGGGGTAAGAGGCGCCTTTACAGCGTCTCGCCTGAGAAAAACGTGCGTCGAGGAAGCAAGGTCCGGGTGCACAAAGACTTGATGGGCAGTTGAGCGAGGCGGCACTGGGCGCAGGTGCTGGAGACAGTCCTGTAGGCGGTGAAGGTATTGCAGGGGTTGGGACGAGGGATCGGAGACCATACGTTGTGATGGAGGTTGAGTTGGCCGCACGAAGAGTAGGTCCATGTGACTTGGAAGCACGGTCTGCTTTGGAGGCCGGCAGTACGCTGACTTCGGCACCAGTGTCGATGAGGAAGCGCAGGCCAGAAATGCGATCCATGACGACGAAAAGGCGGCCAGGTTGAAGAGCGAGGTCACACGCCGCCGTCAGTGATCTCGCTGCGCGTTTCCCGACCAGTTGCATGGTGGAGTGCAGCGGCGAGCGTTGTGCTGGAAAGTTCGGTGATACCAGCAGAGACGCGGACGGCGAGGACTGGACGAGTGCGGACCACTCGGGGAAGACGAACGGCGGCGAGGTGTTGAGGATAAACCGTGCGAGGCATGAGAGGACGTCCGAAGGGCATCGATAGAAGCGGCCAGCTAATCGATCCGGGCCTCTAACCGTGAAATGGCGGCGGTCTCCGGTGGAGAAGAGAGGGCGGTGACGGAAGGAGAAGCCGCGTCGTGGACTCGATCAGCGAGCTGGGCGAGGCGGTCAAGGGTCAAGTCGCCCGCAGCAGCCAAGACGAGGCGGGTGGACTGCGGCAAGCGTTGTAGGAAGAGCTGCCGCAACAGTGCGCCGTTCGGGTCTGCATTGGTTTCGCCCAGGAGCTGCCGCATGCTATTGAGTAACTGGGAGGGGCGGCGGTCTCCAAGCTCTTCGTAGGTGAGCAGCTGCTGGAGGCGCGCACTCTCGGACGCCGTGGTGCGGTCCAGGATGCCCTGCTTTAGTCGCTGGTACGGGGTATCGCCCAAGGGTGCAGCGATGATGTCCGCTACCTCTTGAGCCACCTCCGAAGGCAGGTTGGAAAGCAAATGACGAAACCGAGATGCCTCCGAGGTGACGTGGTGCAGATGGAAGACGGCTTCCACTTGAGCGAACCAGGTCTGCGGACACTTGGGCCAGAATGTTGGTAGGCGGAGCTGGAGAGCTGCGACGTCCCGTCGGCGCAAGGTAGCGTCAGGCGGAAGGCCGCCTGAGGGCGGTAGGTTGCTGGGGTCGGTCA
Organism: Amblyomma mixtum; assembly: GCF_055824585.1. Taxonomy (NCBI): domain Eukaryota; kingdom Metazoa; phylum Arthropoda; class Arachnida; order Ixodida; family Ixodidae; genus Amblyomma; species Amblyomma mixtum. The sequence goes on from NC_143012.1 coordinate 147,328,558, forward strand.
TGTCTTAGGCCGGAGTCACCACTGTTGAGGATTTGCGGGGTCGCAGCGGAGCACCAGACAGAGACGACCAGCGTGGCAGACTTCTAGTTCCGGACTGCCCGTGCCGGGCGTGCGCCACGAGCACGCGCTGTCCGACTTTATTCTCTTTCTAGCGCGCGCTGTAACGCCGATCTTAGCGCCGGCGCTTTATAGCGTCGCCGGGCGCTATACAACTGTTCAAGCAAGCGCCAAACATCACCAGGGACCTACGCAAGTCCAGATGTGTGAGCCTGAACTCATCCTTTTCTGGATTCCGGCCTGGTTCTGTGCAGCTGCGGAACGCCACCTTGATAAGCCCAACGGCGGCCTCACCAACGCGCCAAGCCGGCGAGCCCGGCCTCCCCATGGAGATACAGGTGGAGGGAAGCACTGTCCCAGAACATGAACTTCAGTCCGGCGACTGGATCGCCGCGTTGGGCTGTTCTTACAAGACTCAGGCAGAAAGGCAAACGATTGCAGCAGTCACCCATAACCAGCTTCAAATGCCTGGCACCGCCGGCAACGCTAACCCAAATGGCAGGAACGCCCAGCTCTCCGCTGCGACAAACGCCGTTGCGGCGCCGCAACGGGTGCCGCCGATCACACGTGCTTCCTTCCTCGTCTCCCAGTGCAACAGACAAAAACCGCCTCTGCCCTTAGAAGCAATCAGGGTTGTCTTTCGCCCCGCGAGGTGAGCTCCTGCTCTCTACCATGCCCGGAATGAAACTACGAGCTGCAGTTCAAGCACAACTAACCAAGCCTATGCCAGCCAATGCTGCGCTTCGTATCCACCCAACTAACAATACATTTACAATAGCCACAACGCACATCGAAAGTGTCCAACGCCTGATAGGAGTCACGCACCTGTCCATCGACGACAAACGGTACGAGTGCACAAATTATGTGACACCGCCCTCACGCGCCACTAGAGGAGTACTCATGAACGCCTACTATAAAGCGACGCCTGAGGAAATCTACAAATATATCGTGGAAGGGAACCCAGACCACACCATCTTGGCTGCACTCAGAATGAGGAAGACCAACTCAGTCCTCATGGAAGCTTGTCCAAGTAGCCAAGACTATTGCTATCAGCTACGAAATTCTGTGATTAGGTTTCTGTCAACAATGCCCTTTGTAGCATAATAGCCTGGCGGCTCTTGGGCAAATTTCTTGTACTGCCTGTGGAGTGGCGCTATGTTGAGTGGTTGGTTTTGACTAATGCTTCCATTGTATGAGGTTTAAGACTCTGTTGTGTGCTCGCAGAGACATTCAAGAAGGCATCCCACGCTACAAACCAAGCCCATCTCTCCTTGGCAAGTGATTGTGACCACTGGCCGATCGAGATTCTCCTGGCCGCGGAGGAGCTGTTAAGAACGGCGCCAACAGGAAGCAGCCAGCACCCACGTTTCGCCTGGATGATTCCGAGAAACGCCTATCGACTCGACGCCGCTTGCCTCAAGTCGTGAACGCGAGATTTTCAACACTGGGACGCTCCCAGGGATGGCGTCCAGGCCTGCGTCTCTCCGAGCTTGCACGTCAACATCGTGGAGCGTGTTGCGTGTTCGGACTGGTCAGCCACTGGGACGCTCACAAAGAAGGCGTCCAAGCCTGCCAGGCCAATCAGCCACCAAGACGCTACTGACTGGACGAAAAGGGGCGGGAGTCTGTGCCCACTCTATTTAAGGGCTCCCGTCTCCTTTGTTTATGTCTTTCCCTGCTGTGTTCCATCTTGGCACGTAGCATGCTTTTCATTGCTCCTTGTAAATATGTAAATAAGTTCAGTCTTCTTTCGCCACCTCTTAACCCCTTCGCCCAGCGGCACTCCTGTCCTGGTGGTGGGAACGGACATCGTCTTGACCGTGGTTCCGTCGAGCCACGACCCCAAATCTTCATCCTCAACAACATGCTTTCCCTGTGTAATGTAATGTCGTGCCTGCATATTTCAAGAATATTTTTCCAAAGCGAAAGCCATGCACTATGTCTTACTTCATCGTTAATTTATTTTGATATCTTTCTTGATTTTTTTTTTCAGGCACTTTGGAAAAGAACCCAGCTACAACACGGGAGAGGTAGACAAAGAGTCAAAAACATTAGGCCATGGTCCTCACAAAAGACATGTGAGTTGAGAAGGAAGCGGCCTAAGATGGCAGACCGAAGAAATCACATTTGTTTCATTTCATTTATTCTTCCTTTAAAGGCCTAAAGGCATCACATAAGGGGAGAGCAAAATCAATATTTTTGTGACAACAAGAACACATCAAAACAGAAAAAGAATAATTGGATAAAGGAAAACCTTAAGAATAATAACAATATGCAGCAGTTAAATGATCTTGTAAGGGGTATACAATGCTAATTGGAATGCATGGGATTGGGAAAAAAATTTATATATGAAACACTTGAGCAATACAAGAGCACACACAGCGCAAAAGGCACAACATCAAAAAGAAAAGTAATAAGAATAAGCTGCTTGAAGCGCCGAGATAAATATGACGAAAAAGACTACCCTCATGAAAAATGGTTGTTTAGTTTTTCCCAGAATGATCTGCGGTCAGTGCATGATGTGATGGTATTTGGCAGCCCATTCCACAGTGCTGTCGCGTCCGGGAAAAATAAAGACTTGTGGGGATCCATGCTGCCCCTCGCCCACCTGAAGCACCCTTCTTTCTCTCATGTCGCCTACTGCGGTTCTTCCCCTACCAGCCCCCCTTGGCGCGGTAGCGGAGAAAGCAGAGGGGAGGCGCCCGTGTCTACGCGACATCACGTGGGCAGCCCTCCTTTCCCGCCGTCTCAGACTCGGCGGCCGCGATCAGTATGTTAGAGCCAGGGTGAGGTCACATGATGCACTTGCTGTTAACCTGCTGTGGGTGTTGGCAGGCATTGCAGATGACCTTGGAAATTTCGAGATTGGTGAAATTCTCGACGACGAGGCCTCAATGAGGTCAGATAACTATTTTGAAGTCACTTTTGGGTACAGGTGGGAGACGGACACAGGACCGCAGCTCTCAAGGTTGGTCGCAGAGATGCGGTCAGTCATCGGAATATGCGACGAGACACTGCTTCCATCTAAAGGGCTGTCGGCAATTCTGGCGGCTTTCCGGAGATTCCTGGTCTTGTATTTGCTCATCGCTCTCTTCCAGCCATCCTGCTAGGAGGTTTCAGGCGAAGAGTCGGGAGATGAGCAAATTGTCGGCCTTACACTTAGGCGCCCACACCTACGCGGTCAACAGATACGTGCCGTACAGCACCCAAGAACGGAGGGGAGTCATACACGGCATTCCCGACAGTGAAGCCCCTGAAGCAATCAAAGCCGGCATTCGCATCCGCATGCACGGCGTTACATTACTGAATGCCAGAAGAATGGGCAAGACATCTTCGATGCTGCTCACCTTCGATGGCCCCATCACCCCCAAATGTGTCTACTACGAAGGAGCAGAGATCCGGTGCCTCCCCTACCGTGCTGCGAGACAGTTCTGCTACATGTGTATGCAGCCGGGTCACCGCTCCGACGTCTGCCCATACCCAGACACCGTAGCCTGCAGGCAGTGTGGGGAAAAGAACCAACCTGACGGCCATCGATGCCAGCCAAGGTGCACTTTGTGCGATGAAGCGCACACGATGGGCGGCCGAGACTGCCCAAACCGGCTAAAACCGTTCAAGCCGATGCCTCCCTCGGCCTCCTCTAACCGAGCAGCAACGCCACTCCCGTAAGGACAGCGCACCACAATCCCACTCCCGGAGATGGTTCAGCAGAGAGGATGAGTCGTCCAGCCGTAGCAGAAGCGGGTCCAGGTCGGCCTCTCCCACCTGATCCACCATCAACGCTCCCCAGCATCCCTAGTCCAAGGGGAAACCAGGCCAGAGACACAACAAATCCAACAACAAACAGGTGAGCTGGGCAAAGCTTGTCAAGGGCTCCTCTCTTCCTCAGAATGCTCCCATACCACCAAAATGTGTGGAATGTGACACACTGGCGCGCACAGTAGCCAAATTGCAGAGCCAAATCATAGAATTGACTCGAAAGATCACCCCTCCTATACTACCCCCAAGAAACACGGCAAAACCACCACCTGGAACCCCATCGCCGACGTCTTCCCAACCCACTCCAACACCTGTAATGCCTACACCCCCGCCCAGACCGAGGCTACGACCTCCCCCAAGTTCTTCTGCGATATGAAAACTCTTATTGAATCCCATATCCTGGCTAGCGTACGACCCCTCCTACAAACGATCAGCTTGCAAATGGCGCAATTTGCTGGGAAACCGGAGACATTTAAGGCAGAGCTCACAGCCCGGCTAGCCTTTATCGACACAAAGACATCCAACTGTAAACACCTGACAACTACAGACAATCCTCGAGCAAAGGCGTATAAAGGCGCAAACGCGTCCACGGCTGTCGCTGTAAGCAGTGACAATGAGTCTATCAAGAGCTTCACTAGTGCTCAAGATGGTCTCGCTTCTAAGTCACGCACTACCGACAGAGTTGAAATCTGGCAGTGGAACTGTTGAGCCTTCAGGAGGAAACAAAGTCTCCTGAAGAAATACATTCAAGTAACCCCGATTTGACCAGACATGATCTGCCTACAGGAGATCGGAGGAGACACGGCACCGACACTAATGGGATATTACACCATTTAGAATACTGATTCGCTAAAAGTGGCCACCCTTGTTTCTAAGGACATCACGGTAGTCAAACACTCTTTAAGAGAACAGGAGATCAACTGCAGCATGGCTGAGGTTATCTCCAACAAGAGGGGCTGTAAGAGCACCTTCATTATGAACGTGTATGTATCAGCCCCCACAAGCAACCAAGGCCAATTTCTCTGACATACTTCAAGAGGTAGATCAGCTAGCTGTTTCACATCAGCTTATCGCACTCGAGGACTTTAATGCTCAACACAGTGAATGGGGCTACAAAACCAACTCGCCACATGGTCTGAGAGTCGTACGAGCTCGGGATGCCCTGGGCCTGGAAATACTGACTCTTTATACCCAACCCGCAAAGGAAACAGCGTCACACGTGATTTATGCCCTCACCTTACAATCATCATGAACATCCCTAACGCTACGTGAACGAATCTCGGAGAGAGCTTAGGAAGCAATCACTACATCGTCAGCACGTCTATCACCTCCACAAATGTTCGCCACACCCTGGGAACAGCCAAAATCACGAACTGGACTAAATACCAAGCACAGCCCATCTCATAAGAACCCACCAATCAATCAGCGAATGGAATGAACAGATTTGGAAAGCACACAAGGAGGCTGCCACCGAAGTACAATGCACACCCGATAATCCGGCAGTCGATCGTCACCTTCTCAAGTTGTGGCAGACCCGATGGACTCCGGTGCACAAATGGAAACGCCAACACCTCAATCGTCTCCTGAGACAACGGATAGCACAGATCACGGCAGAAGCACAAGACTATGCACAACACCTCTGTCAACAGAATTGGCAAGAATTTTGTGAGTCACTACGCGGCACGCTGGGGACTTCCCGCACCTGGGTGATACTCCACAGCATCGTCGATCCACAAACATCGTGGTCTGTCACTAACGGTACACTCAAGAAGATCGCCCATCTATACGGGAGCCCCTTATGAGAGGCTGGATGCCCCCATCATCACTGCCCAGGTTTACGCCGCGGCTTGATCTGCCAAACGCAACACGGCAGCTGGTGCGGACAAGATCACCAACAGGATGATACGAAACCTGAGCAAGTCGCAGATCGAGGTCCTCCACTACCAACCAACATAAATGACACCCTGCGGGAGGCAGAAGAGCTCCCTGCAGAGTGAAAACACTCCGAAATAATTACTCCCAAAACCCAAACCCAAAATCCCAAAACCAGGCAAACCACCAAGCCTGGAAGCCTCACTACCCATCTCCCTCACCTCATGCCTGGGCAAACTATATGAGCGCGTTATCCAGACCCGCCTCCAAAATTACACAGAGGACAACAACTTCCTTCCACCCACTACGATCGGCTTCAGGAAAGGTCTCTTTACACAAGACACTTTCCTCCTTCTCAAAGAAGAAGTGCTCAGTAACATACCGAGAGGCGGCGAGCACCTCATTATGGCACTTGATCTGAAAGGCACTTTTGACAAAGTTTCTCACGACGCCATCTTGAAAGAGCGCAACGCCCTCGACTGTGGACCCAAGACCTTCAACTACATCAAAAACTTTCTCAGCAACTGCACGGCCACTAATGGCATGGGAGATGTCCGCTCTGACACAGAGCAGACACCCAACAAAGGCATTCCCCAAGGCTCTATCATCTCTCCTCTCCTCCTCAATATAGCTATGATCAGCATGGTAAGAACACTCGAGGCTATATTATCTATGCCAATGATATCACCATCTGGTCCACCCGGGGTTCCCTTGCTGACAAAGAAAACACCCTACAAGAGGCAGTCACCTGCGTAGACAGACAAGCAGCAAATTGCGGCCCCCGCTGCGCACCGGACAAGTCAGAAATTATCCGCATTCAGGACTATGCCTACAAATCTCCAGGTGACGTCGAGGTCTACCTCGAAGGCATGAGAATAAAAGAAGTCCCTCTCATCCGCATTCTGAGTCACATGTTACAGCGTCCCAGGACTACTGGCCTCCAGATCTCCCGCATGATTCGGCGCATCACCCGCAACCGAAAAGGCATGAGAGAGGAGGATACAATCCGATTGATACAGGCTCTAGTCATGAGCCGTCTGTCATATGGTCTCCCCATTCCTACCAGGGGACAATATGCAAACGCGTTCTTTGGCACGCAAAGTCACCGGCTGGGTACCGCCTTCTTCAGGAGACTGGTGTCTTGTATCTACCAAGTCGGTCTACTCTCAAGCGATACATTGGCGCATGTACTGGAGAAGTAGTGTCCTCTCTCATCAAGCAGCGCCTTCAGGCAGAAGTGAAACTGCGCTCCAAGGAGGTAAATAATTTTTTTCCTAGAGCTAAAAATATTAGAGCCATGGTCTTGTGTAATTCTTGCAGGCTCGCTGTGGGTCCCTAGTGATGGGTGAGATGTCCCCGAAGCAAGCTGCGGTGTATTAAAAACAGTCAGATGCTGTGTTTGGATTGGTGGACCTTGGAGGTGCTGTAGTGGACTTTGGCTTAGAAGAGGAACTGGCGACTCATCTGCTCTGTTTTGTCTTTGTAGGACCTTCTACCCACTACAGGTATATAGGATATTTGGCTGGTGCCTGTGAGTGTCATGTGGACCCGTGCAAATTGTTTTTAATCCCTCAAGGGAATATCTTGTCATTCACCTGACACTGCGTGCTTTTTACAAAAACTTCAAGCTCCCTGTAGGGCATTACTTTACTAAGGGTCTGACAAGAGAGAAGCTTGAGCTCCTTGCTCTGCAAGTGATGAGATCAATTGAAGAAGCTGGCTTTCAGGTGGTAAGGTTAGTTGCTGATAACCACAGCACTAACCGCAAGTTTTTTTCCAGCTTGTCTGGCGGCCATATACTCCCGGCGGTTGTCCCGTGAGTAGTTGTTAAGCTAGACTTTCGGTATAGATTACAAAGCCTTTTATTATGGATAGATTTCCTCTCATAACTGCAAAATATTCTGAAAGCAAATATGTATGGTTAATAGTTTCACTGACCTGCTAACAGTAGTGACTGATTCCTTCCAGCCACCCTCTTGATCCAGATTGGCCACTCTTCCTATCATTTGATTACTGCCATGTAATGAAGAACATAAGGAATCAGTTCCTGGAGACAAGAAGAATTTTCAGGAATAATGGAGTGCTGATCGTTCCGGACCACCTAAGGTAAAAGTGTAGCTTTTCTTGCCTTTAGAAAAGCACAGTGTAGCGTTCAATTTTGTCATAGGAGCCTACATGACATACAGGAAAAGCAAGGTGCTTTCAAGCTCGTCAGGTGCTTGACGAAAAAGCACCTTTGGCCGAGTAATTTTCAGAAGATGTCTGTTGCCAGGGCGGTTGCCACCTTTTCTCCTCAGGTCAAGAACATAGATTCGGTTATTTATAGCAATAATACACATTTCTCAAACCTACAGTTTGACAGTGGTCAGCCTGGTCATAATCAACAGGAATGTAATTTCATTCTAGGTAACATCAGTCTTCAGGTTTCTACAAAAACATGAATGCTAGCTTGGTGCTCATGGATTCGAAGGGTCTGTTCAAATCATTGAATTTACGGAGCTTGTGTATAAGTGGTTCACTGTCCACAACGTTAAAAGCGCAACTTTGTACAGGTTGAGTGAGGGCCCCTTGAGGATGCCTTTTTATGGTCCAGATGACGACAGGTATGCCAGGTGACAAGCTGCTTGTGATTGCCATTTATTGAAAGCATGAGTGCTCACATTCCGCTTTAGATGCATGGCTTTGTACTATCAGCAACGAAACGCAAACAAGAAAACTGAGGTGGCAACACAAAAACACCAACGCATTAGCTCTTGTATTGGAAATACAAGCGCGGTTCAATAGCACCTCTAAAGAAGTCTTCATGCCTTTGAAATTAATATAGCAGGCGCTAGTATTCAGTTCCCTCTGGCTAAGAGCTGCGCATTTTCCAGTGCATGGTTCAGTTGCCTGAATTTCATTCTACAGAGGCTTTTGAGGTGAATCTAGTGTTAATAGGTGTTGATCAAGATTAGCCTTCCAGGTTCATCTAGTACTGCAAACAACAGGATGTATAAAAGTGTTCAACCAGAACACATGTCCTTTTCCAAGATGAAAATCCTACGGAAATAAAAGGTTTTTTCAGCACAAGATTATCATAGGTAAAGTATTAAAATTGGTCATACTACATAACGTTTGGTCATACTACATAAAGTTTGGCTTTCTGCATAACATTCCTATATATCAGTAGCACTCACAAGAGTTGCTGGATGAAGTCCAGTTTGCCTCCTGTCACAGAAGTGGCGGCAGCCTGGAAATTATTTTTGTTTGCATAAAACTGATGCGTCCACGTTTCTTTGTATGCGTCTCGGGAAGAGCAAGAATACATGCACGCTGTTTCAGTTATTTAGACAACCCCCTCGCATTGCGAAAGTGGAGGCGGCTCAAGGTCGGTCCCGACACTGCCGAAGTCTTGAGCTGACCATTAGAAGGAAAGAAGTTGCGGCGTACGTGACTGCCTTTTTGGTTGTGTTTTACTTTTTTGCGGTTCCAAGGTCACCAAATCCAGAGTGGAAGCCTAGGGTTTCTTTTTAGTTGTGCGTTAATTTTTGCTCCTCCAAGATGGCGGCCATGCAGAGTCAAAGTGTAGGTGCCTACGTGCTCTTGTTGCGATTTTTCGTGTTTGTTTTTTCAACGCCAACTCTGTGGCGCCGCGAGTGCCTCGGCCGCTAGCGCCAAAGGATTTTAAAAGGGGGCCGTATGGGCACAAACTTCAGTCCGCTCGTCGGTGGAGACGCTGCCGCCAACTCCCGGGTCTCCGAGCCGCTGCACCGCATCCTCGAAACCGCAAGCTGCTCTGGACGGACGCCGCCTTCAGGGGCCGCACTGACTACGTGTTTGTGGATGGACTGCTGCCGCTCTTCCCGGTTGACTGTATGTTCGTTCCCCTTCTGTACTTTTATCGACTGTAGCTAATTGGCCTCTCACTTGTGTTCTGACCTGGGTAGAGATATTCAATGTATAACTTAATTCAGTGTATTCATTGCTATGTGTTTTCCGCAGTTGTTTTGTAGAATGTAAATTATGTGTCTGTGAAAGCTGCCGCATTGTTCAATCGAAACTATAAACGTTGTTTTGTTGTTGTTACCTCTTAAACACGCTTCGGTCTCTGTCACTACGTTTGCTTACCAGCTACGCCGGGCATCAAACGGCCACCCCCTCATTGTCCGGACTCGGTGGTGATGTCGCGTAGTTACCGAACCCGTGACAATTAACTGGCGTCCGCGACAGGGCGTTTGATGCAAAGAAAATGTGGTGAACTAAGAGGGAGACTTGTTGAGGTGTTGAACAGTGCCGACGTGTCAGAGCTGTGTTGAGTATGAACAGGATTTTCTTTTTGCTGAGCTTCTAGCTGTGTTATTGAAAGTGTTCTTGGAGATAGAAGCATGGATTTGGAAAGGTTGACAGCAATGGGTAGCCAGTTGGGGCTGACAAGCACCGAGCTCAGAAAATGGGTCGAAGATAAGCAGTGCGAAGAGCGGGCGTTTGAGTGAGAGAGAGCGGAGGCGGAGCGCGCGGCCGCGAAGGCAGCTGACGAACGTCAGAGATTATGCGTTTGAAAATAGAGTATCAGCGACTAGAGAAAGAGACTAGAGAGAAAGAAGGGAGCCAGGACGTCAGTTAGAGATTATGCGTTTGAAAATAGAGTGTCAGCGACTAGAGAAAGAGACTAGAGAGAAAGAAGGGAGCCAGGACGTCAGTTAGAGATTATGCGTTTGAAAATAGAGTGTCAGCGACTAGAGAAAGAGACTAGAGAGAAAGAAGGGAGCCAGGACGTCAGTTAGAGATTATGCGTTTGAAAATAGAGTGTCAGCGACTAGAGAAAGAGACTAGAGAGAAAGAAGGGAGCCAGGACGTCAGTTAGAGATTATGCGTTTGAAAATAGAGTGTCAGCGACTAGAGAAAGAGACTAGAGAGAAAGAAGGGAGCCAGGACGTCAGTTAGAGATTATGCGTTTGAAAATAGAGTATCAGCGACTAGAGAAAGAGACTAGAGAGAAAGAAGGGAGCCAGGACGTCAGTTAGAGATTATGCGTTTGAAAATAGAGTGTCAGCGACTAGAGAAAGAGACTAGAGAGAAAGAAGGGAGCCAGGACGTCAGTTAGAGATTATGCGTTTGAAAATAGAGTGTCAGCGACTAGAGAAAGAGACTAGAGAGAAAGAAGGGAGCCAGGACGTCAGTTAGAGATTATGCGTTTGAAAATAGAGTATCAGCGACTAGAGAAAGAGACTAGAGAGAAAGAAGGGAGCCAGGACGTCAGTTAGAGATTATGCGTTTGAAAATAGAGTGTCAGCGACTAGAGAAAGAGACTAGAGAGAAAGAAGGGAGCCAGGACGTCAGTTAGAGATTATGCGTTTGAAAATAGAGTGTCAGCGACTAGAGAAAGAGACTAGAGAGAAAGAAGGGAGCCAGGACGTCAGTTAGAGATTATGCGTTTGAAAATAGAGTGTCAGCGACTAGAGAAAGAGACTAGAGAGAAAGAAGGGAGCCAGGACAAAGGTGATTTGAAGTTGAACACAAGTAAACTCCTGATCCCATTTGACGACCGGAAAGATGATTTAGATGCTTATATCAGACTATTTGAAAGCATTGCGAAGAGCCAGAAGTGGCCGGAGAGCCAGTGGTCGACAGCGCTAGCTACATATCTCAGTGGGGAAGCACTTAGTGTTTACGGGTGTTTGCCGCCGGGTGATGCAGCGGATTACACCAAGGTGAAAACCGCCCTTTTGAAGAGATTTCGGTTGACCGCCGAAGGATTCCGGGAGAAATTCAATACAGGAAAACCGGCGGATGGCGAAACTGCAGCTCAGTTCTCAGCGCGTTTCAGCCACTCTTTTGACCGCTGGATCGAGCTTTCAGGCATCAAGACTGAGTTTCAGGAACTCAGAGAACTCCTCATTAAGGAAAGGTTCCTACAGAGCTGTCATTCCAACATGGCACTCTACCCGCAGGAGAGGAAAGCAAAATTGCTAGGAGAGATGTTGGACCTACCTGACCAGTTTTTAGAAGCGCAAGGAAGCCTGAATCTCTTCAAATAGAAGATAGACAGCCGAGACGATGCCGGGAGGCCCGAAACTGAAGGAAGGAGAATCAATCAACAAGCACCGCCTCGCTGTTACCTTTGCAACCGCATTGGGCATCAGGCTTCACAGTGCCGTACCCACACCAGTAACAGTCATAGCGTCACCTGTTTCAAGTGCGGGCGAAAGGGACACAAGGCGGGTGCGTGTGCCGCTCAGCGGTAAAAGATAGGCCACAGGCATCGTGCGTCTACTCACCCGCCAAGAATTTGCAGCCTGCAAATTACTTTTGTTTTGTATAAAGCTGATGCGTCCGCGTTTCTTTGTATGCGTCTCGGGAAGAGCAAGAATACATGCACGCTGTTTCAGTTATTTAGACAACCCCCTCGCATTGCGAAAGTGGAGGCGGCTCAAGGTCGGTCCCGACACTGCCGAAGTCTTGAGCTGACCATTAGAAGGAAAGAAGTTGTGGCGTACGTGACTGCCTTTTTGGTTGTGTTTTACTTTTTTTTGCGGTTCCAAGGTCACCAAATCCAGAGTCGAAGCCTAGGGCTTCTTTTTAGTTGTGCGTTAATTTTTGCTCCTCCAAGATGGTGGCCATGCCGTGTCAAAGTATAGGTGCCTATGTGCTCTTGTTGCCCTTTTTGGTGTTTGCTTTTTCGACGCCGACTCTGTGGCGCCGCGAGTGCCTCGCCCGCTAGCGCCAAAGGACTTTAAAAGGGGGCCGTATGGGCACGAACTTCAGTCCGCTCGTCGGTGGAGACACTGCCGCCAACTCCCGGGTCTCCGAGCCGCTGCACCGCATCCTCGAAACCGCAAGCTGCCCTGGACGGACGTCGCCTTCGGGGGCCGCACTGACTGTGTGTTTGTGGATGGACTGCAGCCGCGCTTCCCGGTTGACTGTATGTTTGTTCCCCTTCTGTACTTTTATCGACTGTAGCTAATTGGCCTCTCACTTGTGTTCTGACCTGGGTAGAGATATTCAATGTATAACTTAATTCAGTGTATTCATTGCTATGTGTTTTTCGCAGTTGTTTTGTAGAATGTAAATTATGTGTCTGTGAAAGCTGCCGCACTGTTCAACCAAAACTATAAACGTTGTTTTGTTGTTGTTACCTCTCAACACACCTCGGTATCGGTCACTACGTTCGCGTACCGGCTACGCCGGGCATCAAACGGCCACCCCCCCATTGTCCGGACTCAGTGATGATGTGGCGGTGTCACCGAACACGTGACACTCCCACACCACAAAAATGTGCAGAATGTGACACATTGGTGTGCACAGTAGCCAAATTGCAGAGCCAACTCATAGAATTGACTCGAAAGACCACCCCTCCTATACCACCCCCAAGAAACACAGCGAAACCACCACCTCAAGTTCTTCTGCGATATGAAAACTCGTATCGAATCCTGCATCCTGGCTAGCGTCCGACCCATCTTACAACCGATCAGATCGCAAATGGCGCAACTTGATGGGCAAATGGAGACATTTAAAGCAGAGCTCACGGCACAGCGAGCCCATTATCAACACAAAGGCACCCAGATGTAAACGTCTCACAACTACCGACAATCCTCGAGCAAAGGTGTATAAAGGCGCAAACGCGTCCACGGCCATCGCTTTAAGCAGTGACAACAAGCCTATGAAGAGCTTCACTAGTGCTCAAGATGGCCCCACCTTCTAAGTCACACACTCCCGACAGACTTGAAATTTGGCAGTGGAACTCTCGAGGCTTCGGGAGGAAATAAAGTCTCCTGAAGTAATACATTCAAGTAACCTCGATTCCACCAGAGATAATCTGCCTACAGGAGATCGCAACAGACATGGCACCGACACTAATAGGATATTACAACCATTTGCAACCCTGATTTGCCGAAAGTGGCCACCCTTGTTTCTAAAGACATCATGGTGGTTGAAAACACTTTGAGAGAACAGGAGATCAACTACAGCATGGTCGAGGTTATCCTCAGCAAAAGGGGCCGTAAGAGCACCTTCGTTCTGAACGTGTATCACCCCCAAGAGCAATAAAGGCCAATTTCTCTGACATACTTCAACAGGTAGATCAGCTAGCTGTTTCGCATCAGCTTATCGCACTCGAGGACTTTAATGCCCCCCAGAGTGAATAGGGCTACAAAACCAACTCGCTGCATGGTCTGAGCGTGGTACTAGCTCAGGATGTCCTGGGCCTGGAAGCCTGGACAAAGTTTCTCACCGCGCCATCTTGAAAGAGCTCAATGCCCTCGATTGCGGACCCAAGAACTTCAACTACATCAAAAACTTTCTCAGCAACTGCACAGCCACTAATGGCATGGGAGATGTCCACTCTGACACAGAGCAGACACCCAACAAAGGCATTCCCCAAGGCTCTATCATCTCTCCTCTCCTCTTCAATATAGCTATGATCAGCATGGTAAGAACACTCGAGGCTATATTATCTATGCCAATGATATCACCATCTGGTCCACCCGGGGTTCCCTTGCTGACAAAGAAAACACCCTACAAGAGGCAGCCACCTGCGTAGACAGAAAAGCAGTGAATTGCGGCCCCCGCTGCGCACCGGACAAGTCAGAAATTATCCGCATTCAGGACTATGCCAACAAATCTCCACGTGACGTCGAGGTCTACCTCGAAGGCATGAGAATAAAAGAAGTCCCTCTCATCCGCATTCTGAGTCACACGTTACAGCGTCTCCGGACTACTGGCCTCCAGATCTCCCGCATGATTCGGCGCATCACCCGCAACCGAAAAGGCATAAGAGAGGAGGATACAATCCGATTGATACAGGCTCTAGTCGTGAGTCGTCTGTCATATGGTCTCCCCATTCCTACCAGGGGACAATATGCAAATGCGTTCTTTGCCACGCAAAGTCACCGGCTGGGTACCGCCTTCTTCAGCAGACTGGTGTCTTGTATCTACCAAGTCGGTCTACTCTCAAGCGATACATTGGCGCATGTACCAGAGAAGTAGTGTCCTCTCTCATCAAGCAGCGCCTTCATGCAGAAGTGAAACTGCACTCCAAGGAGGTAAATATTTTTTTTCCTAGAGCTAAAAATATTAGAGCCATGGTCTTGTGTAATTCTTGCAGGCTCGCTGTGGGTCACTAGTGATGGATGAGATGTCCCCGAAGCAAGCTGCGGAGTATCAAAAACAGTCACATGTTGTGCTTGGATTGGTGGACCTTGGAGGTGCTGATGTTGGACTTTGCATTAGACGAGCAACTGGCAACTAACTCATCTGCCCTGTTTTGTCTTTGTAGGACTTTCTACCCACTAGAGGTATATAGGATATTTTGCTAGTGCCCGTGAGTGTCATGTGGACCCATGCAAATTGTTTTCAATACCTCAAGGGAATATCTTGTCATTCACCTGACACCGAGTGCTTTTACAAAAACTTCAGGCTTCCTGTAGGGTAAACAGCGCAACGACGCAGACAGAGTAGACAGACAGAGTATAGCCCATTTGGCTATAGTCCCTGTAGGGTATTACCTTACTAAGGGTCTGACAAGAGAGCAGCTTGAGCTCCTTGCTCTGCAAGTGATGAGATCAATTGAAGAAGCTGGCTTTCAGGTGGTAAGGTTAGTTGCTGATAACCACAGCACTAACCGCAAGTTTTTTTCCAGCTTGTCTGGCGGCCATATACTCCCGGCGGTTGTCCCGTGAGTAGTTGTTAAGCTAGACTTTCGGTATAGATTACAAAGCCTTTTATTATGGATAGATTTCCTCTCATGACTGCAAAATATGCCGAAAGCAAATATGTATGGTTAACAGTTTCAGTGACCTGCTAACAGTAGTGACTGATTCCTTCCAGCCACCCTCTTGATCCAGATTGGCCACTCTTCCTATCATTTGATTATTGCCATGTAATGATGAACATAAGGAATCAGTTCCTGGAGACAAGAAGAATTTTCAGGAATAATGGAGTGCTGATCGTTCCGGACCACCTAAGGTAAAAGTGTAGCTTTTCTTGACTTTAGGAAATCATAGTGTAACGTTGAATTTTGTCACAGGAACCTACATGACGTGCAGGAAAAGCAAGGTGCTTTCAAGCTCGTCAGGTGCTTAATGAAAAAGCACCTTTGGCCGAGTAATTTTGAGAAGATGTTTGTTGCAGGGTGGTTGCCATCTTTTCTCCTTAGGTGAAGAACACAGATTCGTTTATTTATAGCAATAATACACATTTCTCACGCCTACAGTTTGACAGTGGTCAGCCTGGTCATAATCAACAGGAATGTAATTTCATTCTAGGTAACATCAGTCTTCAGGTTTCAAGAAAAACATGGATGCCAGCTTGGTGCTCGTGGATTCGAAGGGTCTCTCCCAACCATTGAATTTATGGAGCTTGTGTATAAGTGGTTCACTGTCCACAACGTTAAAAGCACAACACTGTTCTGGTTGAGCAAGGACCCCTTGAGGACGCATTTTTATGGTCCAGATGATGAAAGGTATGCCAGGTGATAAGCTGCTTGTGATTGCCATTTATCTTGCATTTATGTGAAAGCATGAGTGGCCACACTTTCCTTTAGATGCATGGCTTTGTACATGCGTATTCTTTCCCGATAAAATGGGAACTTTTTGTGGCTTATACATATGCTAACCAAAACTTTCTCACTGATCACATTATACATAATTTATTCCTGCAGGCTCACATGGCTTGAAAATGAGTGCTTTGCCTATTTTGGAAAATGGAAAAAGGATGCCACATGCAAGCTCGACTTCTTGTCTGACGAAACATATGAGGCACTAAGAATCACAACAATGTCAACTGTTCTTTGCACCAGGCATCTTCTTAGCCTTGGGTTCCATTTCGTTTCAACTGGAAAGTTCTCCAGCGACGATGTAGAATCCTTGTTTTCAGCCATCCGACCACTCAATGGATCGAACGATCAAACTGATGCCTATGCGGCAGTGTCATCACTTCAGAAGATTTTAGTGACAGGCATCATTCATTCTTCCCCAAGTGGCAATGTGGGCAGTGTAATAGGCTCCGTTCGGGGGGCAGCAAAACTTTTCCCTCAACCTCCGTCAGTGGCAGCACCCCAGCAAGACATCAAGAAACTTCTGCTTCTTCACCTGGCTGCACTGGAGCGCTACCCAAGTGTGTTTGCGTCATTTTATTAGTTACCACTGTCCATTACTCACACAGGTTTCTGTTATGAAAACATTCATGTCATGAAGGCAAAGTTTATCTAAAATCTTCAGCACTTGTCTAGAAAGCTGACATGAAGCTCATCAAAACGAGAAACTTTGAGTGGCAGTCGTAATTCCTCTGTTATAGTTGTTTAGTGGCTGCTGCTTTCTGACACATTTATAAATTGCTGAAATTAGTTCACTTTGCTACAGTGGAGGCAGACTACATTATATTACAATTTTAGATGTTGCTATTGAATTATTCATACTAATTTCTAACCTTCCTTCATTTTCCCAGGTGCACCTCGACAAAGTTTGCGAACGAGCAGTCTGGCACTGATTGCTGGGTTCCTTGTAATAGCTGTGCAAGGTAACATGAGCTGTGAAGGCTGCTTGTCGAAGATACAGGAGCCAAAATCAAGCTCAACCACAACTGCTCTGATTGCAGGAGTTGATCGGGGAGGACTTTCTCATCCCACTTTGGCGTTCCTTGGGTTTGTCAGCCTACTTGAAAGTGCGGCCTCTACAGTGGCTGCCGTCCTTGCGAAAGGGCCGCAACCATTAAAGAGGTTCTCCAGCACAGTGCTCCCTGTACTTATGAGGAATCCTTTCTTTGACTGCAGCATGAATAAGAGCGTGTTGCACAAAATGGCTCTCCTGAATTTACTCCTAAGAAAATTCATGAGGCATTTCTTGGAAAATTTCACAAATAATTTAACTGAGGCACATGCAAAAAGGAAGCTACTGAACAAAAAACCTTTGTCAAGGAAAGTTCTGAAAGTTTTTCACTCGTAGCAACTATGTAGGCGTTTTAAATCATTTTTTGTACATCATCGGGCCACAACATCAGCTTTTTGTGAAAGGGTCACAACTACTGAAGTAGATTTAAATCTACGTGCTTTTTTACCACTGCCAAAAATCATATAATGCAATTTAGGCACAGTTACTAAGTTTTTCATCAATATGACACATACTGTTTCAACTGGAAGAACTGCTTTCTGTAGATATCAGTGTTTATTTTTTTGTTGTTGTAATGGAAGTTTCAGTGTGTTCTTTTAAATATTTCTTTTCAATGAAAATGCAGAGCAATGCTGTTAATAATGCTATCTTATTTATTTGCTTAATGCTGTTGATAATGCTGTTTGTCTAATTTGCTGTAAATGTCATCTTTTGATCTTGATTATGTGCACTTTGGTATGCTGTACAATCGCCAAAAGTATTTCTGGCAGGCCGGAGCTAGTCAGGCTGCTTCTCAGCTTTTTCTCCGTGCCTCCCTCACCTTCATGATGGAAATTAAAGGAACTATTATTATTCTGTATGGTGTCATTTGCGAATTTGTCAAGTCCTAGGTCAGTCAGTATGTTGTAGCCGTTAGAGCAGGGCTGATTTCATTCTGACAGAGGAAGTGTGGAACTGATGCCTGTATACTTGCTTCAGATGTGATGTTGGTTGGCTGTCGGTAAATTGCTGGGTGCTAGGTAGTGGAGCTTGGATATAATAGATTAGGTCCTTGGTCATACAGGCTAATGTTAACTGGTAGTATACTGATTGTACTTCGCAGTGTTAATGTTGGTGGGTTGCACATTAATAACATATGTTCTGCTGGTCTGAACATTTTAATTTTAGATTACTGATCTTCCTGCATTTGTGATGCTTCAAAAGCAAAGTCTGCAAATGTGAACAGAAATCGTCACTACAAGTACTGGTGCTGGAATGTACCATATATTCAGGCAATAAAACTTTGCTTGAACTTAGCTTGCTTCTTACTTCTGTTTCTTGCAGTGCAAAACTGCTATATACAGCTGCCTGCAAGAGGTTGACAGCATGGAATTTGCATGCAATTCCAAATTTTCATCCATTAGTACTGAGCATGGAAATCGTGAAAATCTGTAGCAGTCATAAGGAGATTTGACCGCTAAGTATTTCACTTTGAAAAGGAATGCATTCGCTGCAGCAGAATATCGTTCCTGAATTTCATTCTACAGAGGCTTTTGAGGTGAATCTAGTCTTAATAGGTGTTGATCAAGATTAGCCATCCAGGTTCATCTAGTACTGCAAACAACAGGATGTCTAAAAGTGTCTAACCAGAACACATGTCCTTTTCCAAGATAAAAATCCTATGGAAATAAAAGATTTTTCAGCACAAGATTATCATAGGTAGAGTATTAAAATTGGTCACACTACATAAAGTTCGGCTTCCTGCATAACATTCCTACGGATCAGTAGCACTCACAAGAGTTGCTGGATGAAGTCCAGTTTGCCTCCTAACGCTTTTATCTGAAGCATTCTTAAAGTGACGTAGCCGCAGTAATGAAAGCGCGGGGCACCTCCGATGCGAGATATGCGGCAGTTAATGCCAGCGAAGCTCCACCGACGCTCGAACAGTGGCCATAACCGCGAGAATTAACGGTGTTGGAGGTCATTTTGAAGATATTGTAGGCGCGAACAGTCGCTGTAGCATGTAGCGGTATGCAGACTTGTGTTGCTTTCTTCCTTAGAAGGTCGCTATTACTAGACCCCAACGCGTAAAACACGGCCACCCCTTCCGTTCTCTCTTACCTTCCCTTGTGGACAGGATGATAAAGGTTAAGTTTAGGCTGCTGGAAATAGCAGGTCGTAAAGGTAACCGACTTATACGGGTGACAGTGTATGCTAAATGTATTTTTTCGCACAGCAGGAACTTGGTTTTCAAGATCAATATATCAACTAGCCCATGCACGAATTACTTTTGCAGCAGACAGTGAAGCGTTGCTGCACAAAATGAAGCAAGGAAAGGAATATGAGACTTGCATTTTCCAGGCCATGCGCTGTATATTACTCTTGTTTGTTTTTCATAGCTATGTGGTCTCACGGCAAAATCGCTCGTGCATTGGATCAGGTAGTTATAGTATTTTGGAGCCCTCCACTACAGTGCTTCTCATGGCCAGAGTGCTGCTTTGAGACGTTAAACCCCAAAACTCAGTCAATCTACGCGCTAGGAACACGAAAAACATACAGAACGCGCACAGCGGTGTGCCAGGACCAGTCAGGACTGTCGCGCACGACACTGCATCGTCTCCTATGGGGGTTAGTCCAGGCGGCACCTTGCGGTACCTTCGGTCTCTACACAACAGTTTTTAGGTCCGCATGCCACCGTAGGGGTGGCATCAGTGAGCAGGTCGGAAGTCTATACAGGAGGTCCCTGCCTCCAGCAATAAAGGATGTAACATAATTGGCGAAGAAGGATCGAAGTTTAGACCTGATTAGGTGTATGGCTAGCCCAAGCGGTTGGCGGTAGAGAAAATGGCAGCTGCACTGGGCACGATTGGGGAATTCGTTCCGACGGAGGCGACGTCTTGGCCCTTGTATTTGGAGCGCCTCAAATTTTTCTGTCAAGCAAACGACATCGACGGTAACGAGAAGAAGCCAGCAACGCTCTGCAGCATTTGTGGTCCAGCAGCGTATGCCATCGTTCGCTCCCTTTGTTCTCCAGATGTGCCGTCGGCGGTGGCCTACGATGAAATCGTCAGGCGTCTCTCAAACCACTTCTCGCCGCGACCGTCGGTGACAGTACAGTGTTTCAAGTTTGGCACACGTCAGCAGCAGCCTGGTGAGTCAATTGCCCACTACACCAAAGAACTGCGATGTCTCTCGGAAAATTGGGGTTTCGGTGCGTCGCTCGACGACATGTTGCACGACCGGCTGGTGTGCGGGGTGCGAAGCGAGACACTCTTCAGCGTCGGTTGCTGGTGGAGCCGAAGCTTACGTTTGCGACAGCTCGAAAAAAATCCATTGCAATAGAATCTGGAGCCATATCCATGAAAGAGTTTCACTTTTAGCCGCCGCGGTGGCTAAGCGGTTATGGTGCTCGGCTGCTAACCCGAAAGACGCGGGTTCGATCCCGGCCGCGGCGGCTAGAATTTCTTTGGAGGAGAAATTCTAGAGGCCCGTGTACTGTGCGATGTCAGTGCACGTTAAAGAACCCCAGGTGGTCGAAATTTCCGGAGCCCTCCACTACGGCGTCTCTCATAGCCTTAGTTGCTTTGGGACGTTAAACCCCATAAACCAAACCAAACCAGTTTCACTTTGGAACGCGTTTACTTTGCCATGACGTCAGTTTGACGTAGACATCGGGGGGAGAAGGGTGGGAGGAACACTGTGGGAGGACAAGGGGGCAGGCAACAGCCAACAAGGCTTTGTTGGGCGGTCCCATCGCGGTTGCTTGCATTTTTAAGGGGCCATATGCTAATTTCGGTGCGTTTCTAACCTCTAAATGAATGCGTTTGGCTACAATGCTGCGAATTTATTACTCAGAGCCTATAAAATAAACATAGAATTTATTTTGAGAAGGTTTCAATACTTTTTGATTGGTTTGTTTTCTTTTGTGTTTCTGAGAGGGTGCTAGCCATTTTGAACTTGTGCGGGAGACTTTTCACGTGGCAGCACTTTGTCAGCTTGACATTTTCACTACTCGCCAAGTCGGTATAGTCATGTCAACGCACAAAGGTTGTCGCCTGGGCCCGCACGTCTCAACACGCCAGCATGACGTGCTCATTGAGTTCATGGAGCAACATCCCTACATGGTGAAGCCTTCACGTGAGCTCAGTCAGCAGATCACGAAGGCGCGAAAGGCGCAGCCGGCCGGCCGGTGCTCACTCTGCGGCACACTTGTTGTGCACCGGCTTCGCCACGAGGCCGGTGCGCTGCATAGAGCGCGCAAGGAGGCGGCGGAGAAGCGCTTGGCGGCTGCAGCGCCTTCCCCCGCTGCGCCACTGCAGAGGGGCAGCCCGGAGGAGGCGGCCCTCCGCATCCTCCAGTCCAGCCGCCCAGACCTGCTGTCCCCGGCGCCTGAGGAGCTTTGGAGAGCGCTGCCGGCAGGGCCCCCAGTGGAGCCGGGCGCCTCGCTCCCTCAGGTGGCGGGTGATGAGCTGATCCATCTAGCGGTGAGCGGCCCCCCGACGAGCTCCCCTCCCCCTTCGACAAAACCATGGACGCCGACCCGGAGGTCGTCGAGCGCCTACTGGCGGACCTCGGGGGGGGGGAGATGTAGGGTCCGCTCGCGGGCACACTCAAATCCCGCGCCGCTCACCGCGAGTAGCCTCGACAACCCTTCCTCCCGAGTGGTGGGGCAGGGGGAACAAGGCTACGCGGAGAAGCCTACTTAAGGAAGGCGCGACCGCCGAGGCTCCCTCTCTTGACACCGGCTCTCTTGACACCTGCCCGAGGACCACCTGACCCTGCTGCCCCCACGACGCCCGATCCGCCTGCCACGACAGAATGTGAGATTAAATCACTTTGTTACTAGACCCGCCTCGAGTCACTGTCTGTGCGTCCTCGCGCAGAGGAATCGCCCGCAGTGCTTGTGCTACTATGCACATTTGTGAGTGAACCTCCGTGTGCGTGCGGATGTGTGTCGTGTGACTTATGCGTGTGGTTAAGTAAAGTTCATTTAAAGTAATGTGTATAAACTATATTTTGCGTGCAGTCTTTGTAATACATGTTGACAGTGCATTTCTGTTGTCCCTAAAAGACACTGATATTTGTATTTGTATATTATTACCTGTGCGCCTTTTCTTACAGTAAAAGAGCACGATGCATGTACAGTACACTCAAAAGGCACAAGACGTGGTGGGCGATATAAAGCGCTTTAAACCCTTTCCGTTCCAATCTCTTACTCTACCGACCGAGCTGTAGCCGCTTGTTGCCTTTTCGGCTACTGTGTAGTCATAAGCGCTGTGTCGTACGATGCCCGTGTTCGCCTCGAGCAGATGAAACTCAGCGTCGTCACATACTCGACAAACGTGAAGGCATGCTTGCCTTCGACGAATGCCAGCAGCGCTTATACCCATTCAATCAAAGTCATCGCGTGGGTGTCAAACAATAGCCCTGCGCACAACCAAAAGCTACAGAGCATCTTATAGCAGACATGGAAAAGAACGCGTTTTATTTTTTACTGTGCACAAATGGTTGAAGCGTAGCACCAGTTACTCTTCAGGCTACCAGCGGTAAAGAAGTGCGCGAGAGTGCCCTCAATAAAAGTCAGGTGTGTGCGGCCAAACAGGAGCAACACGCTCGACCAGTTGCCTTGGCAATCAAAACGGCCGTAATTTCTTTCCAGGCTGCCAGCATGATGCTGGCTCCGCAGGCTTGAGACCTTTTCTAGTCGCCGCAAATAGCGGAGTTTCCACTCCTAAAGGTTTCTTGCTCCGTGACATGGAGCTATTCAGAGCGCAATTTTTGTTTTCAGCAAGCCTGGAAACTATGCTATGTTCTTGTATTTTTTCGGCGCCAATTTTGCATTCTTATGAACATAAGTTTCTTATGTGCTGTGCTTTGCAAGTATTCGCATGGCCATCGTGTTTTCATGTTTGCACTGTGAAATGTTTTGTGCCTTTTCCTATATGGTAGTTTACTGGTCATTAGTGGCAATATCTTTATTGTTGAACTGGAACTACAGTTGCAGTGTTCTTTTCTCTGATACTATGAAATAAAGTGCACTTTTGAATACTCATTTCACTAAAATCTGTGTACTAGTAAAGCATGCATGTGCTTATGCACCCACCATTTGGTATTTTTCAAGACAATTTTTTTTTATGTTAATACTTTTCAACACTTGACACAGTGTGCAGTCGCATCTAAGATGATAACTTTGTAGTATGAAATGAACTGCCAATTTTTACGCAGTATATGTTGATGCCAGTGTGTACGAAAGCTGCCATACCATAGAAGGACACTATTTTCATCGTGTTTTCATATTTGCACTGTGAAATGCTTTGTGCCTTTTCCTATATGGTAGTTTACTGGTCATTGTTCGTTCTTGCACGATTGTCTTTTGAAACATGGTGTCAGAAGTCGAAGCCAACATGTACTTCAACTAGAAGGCGACCAACGCACCAGACATAGAAAGGATAACGCCGCCACCAAGATTTGACAACGACAGCAACGCTGTCGAACAATGGCGCACCTTCAAACAAGCCTTCAGCCTCTACATGACTGCCACGGATGTTGCTGGCGTGTCATCGGAAAGGCAAGTAGCGTTACTTCTCACGGTCGAAGGACCAAGCCTTCTCGACATCTAGAACACGTTTAATTTTGGGGAGCCAACGCCAGCAAACCCGCATCCGGAATCTGATCTGACTGAATCTGACATTGGCTCCTAGCAAACATGCCAGAATTCTCTGAGTGTGTTCAACCAATCCTGCGAGGGAAAGCTCTTTCGGACAGGCCACAAAAAAAGCTGTCACGGCAGCTTCAGGTAGAACTGGCATTGTTCCTGGAGTAAGTTTCTCTTGTTTGTTCTTCATTGAATGTAGTGCACCTTGCTGATATACCGAGCGTTTCAGCGAACACTTTCAATATATCCTTGAAAAACATTTGGAACACAAAAAAAAGTATTGAAAGATAAGGGCAACTGACAAATCGACATGTTGAAGGAAATTATAATAATGGATAAATTTTTTACTTCAACGACTAGGTCTCTGAGAAACCTGTCAAGCTTTGTACTGTAGTTGGATGGCTGTGTTGGGGTAAATGATAAGTGATTTTCTTTAATAAGAAAGCTAATTTCTGGTACGAACTCTCACTCTTGGCAAGTATAATTTATTCTCAAAACGTTCCTCTGGTCACATAGGCAATAACTGAGCGTCACTGATTACCCTATATTGGAGGGGTCAGTGGTGGTGTCGCATCAGTGGTTTGGTTTGGTTTATGGGGTTTAACGTCCCAAAGCGACTAAGGCTATGAGAGACGCCGTAGTGGAGAGCTCCGGAAATTTCGACCACCTGGGGTTCTTTAACGTGCACTGACATCGCACAGTACACGGGCCTCGAATTTCTCCTCCAAAGAAATTCAGCCGCCGCGGCCGGGATCGAACCCACGTCTTTCGGGTGGTGTCGCATCAGTGTTCGAAGCAATGAAACACTCATTTAATGAGCGATAAGCTCGGTGGGAACGTGACCCCCCATAATTGCATGTTACAATAACAATGGCATCCATCCAAACAATATTCGCTATTTTGCAATGTCACATGCATTCTTTTGCTTTGCTAGTTCGTGCAAGGAATACGACACTCATAGCTAACAATGTGGCTGTTATTTTTGTGCGAACCAGCAAAAGAAGATGCATGATATAATCCAACTGAGTAGATAAAATTTAATGCTGTAAACCAGGCATCAGCAGAGACTGCATTTCTACCCATTTTTCTGTACATTTATCGCGTTCAGTTTAGGTTTTTTGCTGAAGAAAGCTCAGAGTTACTTTGCGTTAGCGTATTAAAAATGAGGTTTTTTCACCTTGTCCATTGGTACAAACTCCCCATTGGCACCAACCACTCTATTTGGTTGCTTTATTAGTTAACTAGCGAATCTGAAGTAACCGGAAATAAATATAGTTTGAAGAAAGGTTACAGAATGTTGTACTCACCACGGCTCAGAACATGTTCCTAAAATAGTTGTTTCTATTTTGACTAATATTTCTAGCAATTTTCAAGTAGTCGAAGAAACATTTTGTTGAGTTATAAGGAGACCGCACAACTTAATACAGGGTTTAAAAATGCACTACTGCTCTGTAAGCAGTCACAAATTAGGACACATGGTAGAAAATTTGCAGAGAAAGTGAGCGATTTTGAATCCACAACTGGTTTCACAAACACTGAGTTAAGCAGGTTACAATGCATTGGGAAGGAAATCATGCAATTAAGAAGAACAGAAAGCTGGGCGAGTTGGGAACTCGTGTTGTTGTGTGTGTAAACGTCGTCGTCTTTTTCGCGCTGTTAAAAAAGGGATATCAATTATGCATTATTTCTTTTTCACTTTTTGCAGTCCCAATGGTGAAAAAGCTAACCCATGCTGTCAGCAGATAGAATTTAACCTGAGCCTAAATCTTAATCAAAATTTGTTTATATAAGTGGCTCATGCAGATATTGCATAACTGCAACATTGGCTGTTTCTTATGGCAAAGGCTAGAAAGAAGTGTATCACTGCTTATAACAGCCGCATTATTTTCGTTCTAGTGAACATAATCTCATTACAAGTGGAAAAAAGGTGAAAAGCGCTCAGTGTACAAAGCCCTTGGTGATGCACTTGCCCCAAAATATCCACTTCTTCTGTGGGATGAGCAAAAGCCTGACAGCCAACTTTTGGATACAAAGACTCGCGCTTATGTAAGTACACTTTGGCGTCCCTGATTTGTAAAGCAAGGTGATGCTGCATCTGAATGAGATCCACTGTTTATACTGTCATTTTATGTATTAATATGCCTTCACCGTTTAGGTCTACCTCATATGATCCTGATGTCAAAGGAGGTGCTGTCTTTAATTCCAGTTGACAGATGTGAGACTGTCTGCTATGCTCTATTTTTACTTACATATATTATTACTCCTGTATTCAACACAGAGTTACCGGTATTAGACCCAACATTTATACTGTCAACCAGTGCGCATCGCCCTGTGCCTGTGGACCAGCGCTGCCCTGTGCCTGCTGAAACTGGATTTTGCCAACCTACGGACAACCTAGGCCAAATTGCCGGCCGACTGTCGGCCTAGCCACCAAGCTAGCCCTAGTTTGTCACCTCTCCGCTGGGAACCGAGCGCCCAGGGACAAGCAATGATGGAATATGTCGTGGAAGGCGAGAAAATATCACCACCAGAGCTCGCGGACTGAAAATGGGAAACAGTTCTTCGGTACCATGACCGACGACGAGCCTGCGCAGTGGCATGGCCAAGGCAAGTTGAACCCGAATTTTCCATCAGGAAAGAACGGGAAAAGGCTACTTGCACTCAGCAAGAAAGCCCTTCTCCCACGCATACTGACCGATGATTACAAAATCGTCTGCTGACCACAAGGATGGAATCTGAGGGGCTTTGCGCCCGGACTAATACTATTCTGCATCTTTGAAGTGGACAGGCTGCCGTATGAGACGGTGAAGAATGAAGACATTCGTGTCAGAGTCAATTCGACCAACAACACCCTCACGTTATGCACGCCCAACCGTAAAAGGGCGACTGCATACGCCGAGATCGAAAAACTGCATCTCCAAGGTCAAACCTACAAATTGACGTCATACGTGGCAGCGCCCGAAGACTAGGTCAAAGGGCTCATTGACAATGCCTACACAGGGGACTCGGCCGAAGCGGTCCGTCAAGGGTTTGGAAACAGAAACCAAAGAATAGAAGTTGTGAATGCTCGAAGGATCGGACAATCCAGAACGATACAAATAACCTTTTTTGGAAAGAAGCTACCCAGCCAAGTAATCTATCAATGCGGCGTCTTTTGCGACCACCCCTTCAGGGAGCAACATGACGTTTGCTTCAACTGCAGGAGAGTAGGACACTAGACCGATGTCTGCTACAAACCTAAAACGCACCTTTGCCGCCCCTGCAGACAAAATCACTCACCCTCGCCTGAGGGGGAACAGCCAACCTGCCAACCCATCCGCATCGTCTGCAACGGGGGCCACAACACAAGGAAGCCAGAACTGTGAATTCCGGCTGATCAACAAGAACCAGCAAGGAACGCCCCATGGCAGCCAGACACCCAAGCAAGGGGACAACCACTCACCACTACACGGACACCAGTCGATGCCCAGGAAGAAGGAAGAGGGTGCTACCAGAAAAGGAGGCAGCCAGAGCCGTAACAGCTCCAGCTCCTTCCCGCCCCTGGGGAACCATGCAGGGAACAAGAAGAAAAGCTCGAGCCGCGGACGCAGCGATAGCCGCTCCAACAAAAAATGTGAGCTGGCCGGCAGAGGCCTCCCAATCTATTGACGCTCGAGAGAAGGAGTTTCAAATGCAATTGCAATCCCGAGAAAGAAATTGCCAGCCTTAAAAAAGAGTTGGCTGAAATTACACAGCTGTGTCCTCCTGAAAAGTTATGAACCAACACGCCCAAATACAAGTACTTCTGGGAACCACTTCTTCTTACAAATCTCCCTGGTCGTCCCTGGGAAGTTCTCGGCATGGACCTCTTTCACCACAATTCTCAAACCTTCTTGATGGTAGTGGACTACTACTCCCGGTTCCCACAGGTGGTGACACTGAAAAGTACAACAGCTCCGGTGGTCATTGAGGTGCTCAAAAGCCTGTTCGCCCGTCATGGGATACCGCAACAGATTAAGTTGAACAACGGTCCGGCATTTTCTTCACGTGAATTTACCGTATTCGCCGCACCTTATGGTTTCGACCACATCACCGGTAGCCCCCATTACCCACAGTCTAACGGAGAGGCAGAGCGAATGATCCGGACTGTGAAAGATACCTTCCGCAAGGCAAAAGATCCTCACTTGGCCCTTCTCAGCTATAGGGATACGCCAGGTGTGAGTGGCTTCAGCCCGGCTCAGCTCCTAATGGGAAGGCAACTGAGAACTCGAGTCCCAAAGCCAGATGAAAAGCTTCGTCCACACTGGCCCGAAAGGGAGGAGGTAGCGCTCAGAGATGATTCTTACAAGAAAAGGACTGCAAAGGACTTCAACCGACATCATCGCGTCCGGGATCTGCCATCACTACAGTCTGGTGAGCAGGTCTGGGTTCGACCTGACCAGGTGCGTGCTACAGTTTTGTGCAAGGCACAGCGTCCAAGGTCCTTCGTCATCGAAACGGAGCGAGGAACGATTCTGCAGCGGAATCGTCGACACCTTGTTCCCTTTGTGCTGAGGGCAGCAGATCCAGCACTTCTCCAGCCTCACCCCCTAACTCAAGAGGCAGCAGCACCTGATCCCCCGCCTGTTACAGTGGGACCTTCACGTCCTGGTGATGGTGTTGTGTTTACCCGTAGCGGCCGCCGTGTAGTACCACCGGATCGCTTGAACTTGTGACTTGTGACGCAACATGTTGCGTGGGCGTTCAGCCAAACTTTGCAGCCAAACTTTGTCGAGCCACAGCGGTGAGGGCAATTGCGTTTTCAAAATTCTAAAAACTGATATGGCTATTACTAATGACCGGCTACAAATCTCTAATTACAACTAGGCGGATAACTCTACTAGTTAAAAAATTATTTATTTAAAATTAGTTAACCAGCTTACTACTTCAGACGATTTACCAGTTTTCTGGTGTCCGCAAACACTGGTAATACTATGCCGCAAAAGCCATACTTTTACCACAAAAAGCCTATTTTCGCCAATTTTTGAAAGTGTTTGCTGAAACACCCGGTATATTGATATGTATTGGCTACTTGCAAGTTTTTTCTCAGTTTCTGAAGGTACTGATTGCATTATTACTCATGCCTTTGTTTTAATTTTTCACATGTGCAGGAAAAACAGCTATTGCCAAAGAAGTGCACAATCTGAAGCGTGCAACTCGCACAGAGGATGAAGGAAGCCTACTAGTGGCAGAACTAAAGCACAGCCAAGCCACTTGAGGTGCTAGAGTGCTGGTCACCAGTGACGAGAATGAGGAGCTGCAAATACTCTTCATTCAAACGCCACATATGCAGCACGCATTTTAAGTCTTTTCCAGAGGTGTTCCTCGACACAACCTACCGCACCAACAAACTACGCATGCCCCTGTACGTGATGGCTGTCCAGGATGGGTCCAGCAGTACCCAAGTCACTGCATATGCCTTCGTTGCATCCGAGCAACAGCACGTCGTCAATCAGCTTTTGGAGGCTTTTGTTTAAGAGAATCCTGCTGCTGCTGCTGATACAAAAGTGGTTGTTGTGGACAAAGATTTCACGGAAATCAATGCCATTAGAATGACATTTCCAAGTTCACCAGCTGTGAAGTTGTGCCAATTCCATGTCAGCAAGGCCTTCAAGAGTGCAACTGGGCAGCTTGCCAAATCATCAGATGAGCAAGAACGTTTACTGAGTAGTTTCAATGAAATACTGCTTTCCCCTACACCTGCCAGATACAGCGATGCGAAAGCTGAATTTGAAAGGTGCGCAAGTCAAGAAGCTGTGCGCTATTTTGCAAAAAACTGGGGCAGCATTCCTGAAATGTGGGTCGGACACTTATGTGACCGCAAGTTTACAGGTGGAAATAATACAACCAACCGTGTTGAGTCACATCATGCAAAGATAAAGAATGCCGTAGCATCATCATCAAAACTGCATGAAACAGTGCGCAACAGTTTAAAAATGTCAAGCAGCACTCAGCAAGAGACATGCCACAAAACTATACTGCTGAAAAAAATCGGTTCTATTCTCATCAAGAGTCTCAGGGTAGGGAGAAGGAATGTGCCAAGAAGCTAACACCTTATGCCTGCAAAATAATAAAGCAGGAACTGGCAAATATGCAGGATGACCCTCCAAAGATCAGAATCGTATCTGAGAAAACTTATGCAGTGGCATCGAGTTGCACTGATGCATGGCATGAGGTCTCTCTTGAGAATCGTGAATGCAGCTGCACTATGTACTCAAAGATGAAGCTGCCTTGCCGGCATTTCTTAATTGCTTGTGTGAAATTTAACATCAAACCCGACCTGACGAAGGCTGTTCATAAGCGTTGGTTTAAATCGTACCAAATCGTACCAACTCGCTGCACTTTTAAAAGTACAGCTACAATTCCATTTTTTTTAAACTGCAAAATGAGTATTTCATTTTGCGTAGTTCGCAATTCTGCCAGCAGGGGGACAGCCAACACTCCTAAATCAAGCAAGCGCGTTCGCAGCGCTTCTCAGAGTATATCTCTACAATCAACTATCGCCAAACTTCTTCCCCGCCAACCGCTCAGATAAGCGCGTTGTAAGCTTGTTCTCCTGGTTAGAATAATCGACATTTCATGAAACTACTTTGTATATAGCTTCAAGAGGAGCTGAACTAAGCATTCAGTGCTGTGAAACTTGCATATCTTTCATGCTTTTTGTGTTACATAAGAGTAAACCTTGCTGTACTATCTATAGTACGCCGAGACTTCGTGTGTGCACAATGGCAGTCGCACTTCCAGGCAGCCGATACGATGGATCCGGATGTGTTCTTCGGCAAGAAACCCTCTGTCGGCTCAGAGAAGCACTTGAGGCTGTAGCAGATATTGCTCAGAATGCTGGAGAAGATGGTGATGTGGTCATAATCCCTCCAGACCCACCAGAAGAAACAGATGAAGAGGAAGGCAATGAGAACTGTATGGGTGCTATGCCAGTGAATGATGTTTCTGGTAAGAACTGCTTTTCTGTTTAGTGTGGTAGCATTTACTTAGGCACTTAGCGTATTATCATTGTTCAGCATCAATGACCGCGACACCAACAAAGCACTATTTTTCTTCCGTCATTTTCATTCGTAGTAGCCTCTACGGTATGCAGTGGGGTTGAAGCGGGGAGAATGGGAGAGGGCTTGGAGTACACTTAGGTTGGTGATTCAATGGGGGAGCGGAGGCAATGTGCACTGTGAATACTTGTATCAGTTGCGTCGATGTCTCCGAGTGTGATCTGATGCACCTTCGAGGTGCAGTTCACTGTACACGGAAGCAGGTTCTCTGCGTAGTTGCTACCGATGTCAGTGCTTCCTGTTTTCAGCAAGACAGACTATTAGATATAGCTTTCGAAGCCGTGTAAGTCCTTTACATCAATTTTCTTTGCAGGTAAAGTGGAAGTTCACTGGTGTCGCAAAGAAGAAGATGACGAGTGCGCCCTTTTGTTGAAGCGCGCAAAGGTTCCTGCCGTGAACTGGACCAGGAATCAACCTGAATATACCTGGGAGAATTCAACTGACGGGGCAGCGGGGCGCAAGGCCATGTTGAGGTCTCTCTACACCAGTTATACTCTGAGTCAAGTATTCAGCACTATTCCTGATGACCAAATACTCACTCATATAATAATACAGACTGGCAACTATGCAAAGCAAAAAAATGAACACGGCTTTTTCTTTCGATTTGAATGATCTGAAGAGGTTCATCGGTATTCCGAAGCTGTTCAGCAGCTATAACAGCGGCATGGGAGGCGTAGACCTCTCAGATGAAGCCGTAAACAACTATACAGTTGGCATTCGTGGCAAAAAGTGGTGGTGGCCTTTGTTTACGCAAATGCTAAACGTAGCCGTGGTGAATGCATGGAAAATTCATCCAAGTGGTTGCAGAGGAGCCAATCAATCTCCACCTGGATGCAAAGCGGGGTATGTTTCGGCCCACAAACAAGGGAAGAAGGAGTCTCGCTTCGCTGTTCCCGTCGATGATGAACAACACAGGGTCTGGGAGCACACGATTCCTCATGCTGACAAGCCATTGGAGAAGAACTGCGTTGTGTGCGAGGCTCATTTCAACGAAAGGTTCATCGTCCGTAGCTACAAGCATGTCATCAACGGCGAGTCTGTGGAAATCCCTCTTGATCGCTTTACACTGACAGACGACGCGATTCCCACAATATTTCCAAATTTGCCTGCTTACCTTTCAAAAAAGCTGCACTCAAAAAGAAAGATGGTGTCATCCAATGTAGATGCGACTTCCAATCGAAGAAAGGTTGACTACATTCACGAGGAACCACAGAATGCTGAAACCGATGTTCCATCAAGTTCGAACTGTAGTGGCGGCTACAATATCTTGGAGGGTACAACGCAAGACAACCTTCCAAGTAAGTACTGGGCGAAACACGTAATCCCAAATGACACGAACGTTGTGGCATTCTCAGTGTGTGCTTCAAGTGGTGGAACTCTGTGCTTTGAAAAGTATTCAAGTAATACCTTAACCTTTCATTGCATGGCATATGTACAGGGTGTTCTTGTAAAAACAGGGGATGTTGACAGCATTAGTGATGTTAAGGACATCCTGTCCGAAATGGATGCCATGATTCTTTGCGAGGGGTTTGAAATGAAAACAGGAATGCAAAGTGCACAAATAGAACAAAGCACAGACTCCATGGAAGAAAACTGCACAGCCTCACATGTTGTGGGACAGTCCAAAATAGAAGCCGTTGCTTGCAGTTCAAGTACCTTCATAAGCTGTTGATAAACAGGCATACTGTTTATCAACTGTTTACTGTTTATTTTAAAACAGGCAAGAGCGAGACAGGCAAGAGCTAACCTCATACAGAAGTTAACGTGAAAAAATGCGCAGCTGCAACGGCAAAAGCGCAGCATTGCAAAGTTGAGTGAGACCAGAGAAAAAATAAAACAGGACAATGAAGCTATAAGTAGCTCTAGTTTTGGAGAGAAGTTGCAAAGCCTGCCAAAAAAGCGGCAAGTCCAGGTATGTGAATGCTTTGAAGCATTGAAAAGGAGAAAAACAGATGGAATAATATTTCAGCAAGAGTGCATCCTTGAATGCATTGTGATGAATATGAAAAGCCCGCGTCTTTACGAGCACATTCGAAAACTCAAGATCATGGTTGTACCGAGCCCTTCGTGCCTGCGTACTTATGCCCGTAAATATAAAAGTGGTTTTGGCTTTAATGAAGAAGTGCTCACGGCTGTTGCAGAGAAAGCACGCACTATTGATCCATATCACTGACACGGCGGCATACTTGTGGATGAAATGAAACTGTCTGAAAACGCGACCCTGAACAGCAAAGGGCAAGTTCACGGTTTTGTTGACCTCGGCAAGTACAGCTCACCAGGGCAAGAAGGTGCTCAATGTGACCATGGCCATGTAATTTTGTTTCAGCCATTCACAGGCAGATGGCAACAAATTCTCGGTGCGTTTGGTGCACGAAGCAATGTAACGGCAGATGTTCTGGACAAAATCATCGTTGACGCTGCGATTTGTGCCGAGAAATCGGAGCTCTTCGTGGATTTTGTAACATGCGATGAGGTGTGTGGAACCGCAGCATGTGGAAAATTTTCGGTGTAAGTGGAAAGCTCGAAAAGAGAGTGTGCAAAGTAAAGACCCAGTGGATCCAAGCCGGTATTTGCATTTTTTGCCAAATTTCGCCCACCTGGTGAAATGTGTGCGTATCGCTGTAACCTCCAAAAGGCTCTTAACACCAGATGGTCGAGCTAGCAACGAATATGTAAAATAGGCCTGCAAATGTGACACTTCCAAGTTTAGTGACACTCAGGGCAATGCCGCATGTCACCATCGATATTTTCCAGCCTAATGGCTTCGAAAAAATGCGAGTCAACTTGGCATTCACCTTCTTCAGTGATGAAGTTTTAAGGGGCTTGTATGTCTACAAAAGCCAAGAGGAACACTTCTATGGCACTGGTGGTACCAAGGCTACTTTTGCACTTGTGTCTATAATGAGAGACCGCATCGATGCCATGACATCGAGATACTCAAAGCAAGGTTTAAGACCAGACAGTAAAGAAGTAGCAAGCATCAAACGCTTTCTGGAGTTTTTAGCTGTAAGGGCCAGAGCGGGTGGCCCCATCAGGGGACAAAGAAGGATGGCTGGTAACACTGGAGTGTAGGGGACGTGACACCAGAATGGCCGGCATGTGTGCTGACGGTGCGCGGGTGTGATTCGAGTGATGTGGTCAAAGTGGGCCCGAGGGTGAGCTCGGCGCACGTTGCGTAGGGTGCGTGAACTGCGGACGACAAGTGGGGACTCCGGCATGAGGGACTGAGTGCGTGTAAATAAATCATCCCTTGACAAGTGGGGGCTCGTCCGACAGAACCAACATGGAGACCAATGCCGGAACGTCCGCATCTGATGAAAGCTCTGCCTCAGCCACGGCCCCGACGACAGTGGTGCAACAACTTCTGGCCACTACGACAACAGGTACACCGCTCGAGCGGGAGCAACTGGCAGCGCAAGTGCGCGAGATTCTGCTCATCCCATCGAACGACACCAGTACGACTATCGTTTATAGATCCTTTTCAGTTCCGCATCTCCTCGCCGCGCCAACAGGGAGCATGCGGCCCGTCGCCGCGCCCGCCACCGCGGCGCTGCTGTCGAAGTTTGCTCCAAGGAAGTGCGTCGTCTGCTACAGACGCGTACCGTTCCGCTGTCCTCCCGCACGGCGTTTAACCGAAGACACTGCTCACGCTTTGTGGCGTCATTATCTGCGCTTCGTAAGTTTAAGGAGTTAAACTACGTGTGCGTAGAAGCGACCAGTGCTTTAGAAAAAGATGGGCATCAGTGATTACGTTTCATCTTGGGCAGAATAGTCGCTTTCGTCCGTCTGTAGAATGCGGCGTTTCTATCGCATTGCGCTTGAACGGTGACCTTACCCCTCTGTATCAATCCCGTTGGTCGCGAGTAATTTTTACTCTTGCTTTCCAGATGCGAAATTGAGCAAGACAAGATTTAAGACAAGATTTAACAATAATTGAAGTTGCAAAGCCTGAACGTCTGCCTGGATTTTATTAAAGATTAGAAGAACCCTTCAGACTAGTCTCGAGAGGTTCCATAATGCGACTTCGTAGTTTTCAAGGCACATATAGAGAGCTGCCCGATAGATATCATGCTGACATTCTTCTGCTGCATCTGGTAAATACTTCTAGAATTTTAAAAAATACACACACGTCTTTAGTGGAGTTTCATTAGCATATTATAGTTCATTAAAACTCCTCACACACTCTACCTAGACTTGTTGAAAACGCTTTCTTCAGTTTTCCACTGAGTCGGCTAATTTCTTTCTTCTTTTGCTCCCGAGCTGCAGCGGCACGAATGAGCCTCTTCCTCAAAAGAGGTGCTGCAGGGCACGCCTTTTTCTTGAGTTTCAGTCGAGTTCTTCTTTTGAGGTCCTTCGTCATTTTCGCACACTTTATATAGACTCCTTTTTCTGCTTCAGTCAGAACTCAGCACTGATTGTGGTATACAGTTCCTCCCCTGCTAGAGATGCAACCATGACAGGCTTGCATAGTTTGTACAACCTGCACAATTGCCTTTACGTCTTCTAATGAAGTTATTGCCAAATCCATGGGCAGCGCCGGCACCAGTTTTCCGCGGGCAGATACAACATAACTCATGTCTTCGCGAACTACGACACACTTGAGCACTCAATATACATCTGCCTCCAATCCTGCCTTGTAAAGAAACAATCTGTGATCGGTGCCAATTTTCACCTTCAAGAGCTGCCGATCTCCACTGACGAGGTAACCTCAAAGAAGCGCTCTTCTCCACCAGCTCATTAACATGCAAGCAGCTTGCTTGCACGGGCTCTGGTTGCTCGCGCTCGATATCGATACCTTCTGCAGCGTCGCTGTGCGTCGCCACTGCGTTTCTTGAGACGGTTGCTCTCTTTTTCGGAGATTTTCGCCGTCTACGATTTGAGGAGAAGTACAGCGGGAGATTAGGAAATATGGTAGGAATTGCATCACTCCTTAGAGACCATACACCGCGCTCGATTTCAATCACTTCTTCATTGATTACATGCTTATATGACCTCACAATGTCCCCTTCTTGGAAGTGGGCGTCGCGTACTTTGCATGTTTTCCCCGACACCTTGTCTGCACGGGGTATCGCTCACAACCATTTTGCAAGGAGAATTGGATCGGTCGGCGGAGAAAAGAAGCGCCTCTTCTCCGTGTTGCGCCGGTACCCGCTGGTACATCCTGGCACGAAACACGTTGACATTTGGTTGCCAGTCCTAGCACATTCTAAAGAAGATAAATGACGCACACCACCTACCCTCTGACAGCGAAAAAATCCAAAACCTGGCGTTCGAGAACATTCGGCAGCCCACGCTACTTGCAGGTTGGGCCCACACCCTGAGCGTTCGCATCCAACCACACACCGAAAGCTGCTGAAGCGTAGTGCACAAACACTCAACTCATAACGACAGGATCACTTGATAACAAGAAAACGCGACGCAAATGCGCGCGACTACCGGAGTGCCAGCAACGTTGCTGCACCGCAGCTTGGCTAGCTAGCGTCGAGCGCGGCGCAAACTTCGACTGCAGCGCCATCTCAGTGGCTGGGCGCAAATCGCGGCCGCTTCGGGAGGAGCAGTTTCGAAACTAAAAAAGCTTTATAAACGGTGAGTACGACAGCGGGGCAGGCCTATGAAGCTAGGCCTAGCATGTCGCGGGCTCTGACAATGAGGACGGCCCCAGGACCGTTACCGAAATTCATTGGATATGAAGACAGTCAACCCCCGCAAACATTCTTGGATCGATTTGTCGAGTAGTGCGATTTGGGAGGCATCCTGAACGATCGACGTCTTCAACTTATCCCTGCGGCGTTGGAGGGCTCTGCGAAACAGTGGTGGCGGTTCATCGGCGGCCGCTCAGATTGGGCTTCCTTCGCCGAGAACTTGAAGGGTGAGATCGCGGCCGTCGACTACAAGGAGAAATTGAAGGCAGAGCTGGCCGAGCGCACTCGGCACCCCGCCGAGAATCTAAAACAGTTCATGCACCTTAGAGCAGAATACTATGACCGTACTGGAGAACCTGTCACCGACACGGAAAAAGTTGAGCGGGTGAGGCTGCAAATGCATCCGACCTTTCAGGACCTGACCAATAACATGGAATTCACGAACCTGTGTGACATGGCAAAGGCTGCGGGCCCTATTATGGAGTATGCGTGGCACCGCCTGCACTGTAAGCATGCATCTAAAGTGGATCAGCATGTACCCAGAATTGAAGTTTGGCCACTGTTCACATATTTTATTGAAAATGGAGTGAAGCACAAGTCTTATCTTTGAGTTAGAAAGACATAACAAGAATAAATTTATAATTGCGTACACAGAACACACTGCACAGCATTTTCAGACAGGCTTTTCAGACCCATACTTTGACCAATAGACTTGTCAATTTCAGTGTAGAGCTTGTTTTTGCTGAAACCATGGCCTATGGTTCTACGCTTCTCTTTTAAAGCAAGAGCTGTTATTTGATGCTCTCCATAGCACCTCACTGAAGCCCCAGTTATTATAATTAGATGAGGAAGAAGCAGCAGCTCTCGCTGAATATTGCACCAGGTCTCAGACCTTAGCCATTTCTTGTTATATGTGTAAAAGTCCAGCTAAGTGCTTTGCCTTAGATTTTTATTTATATTAAAGCACTGAATACGCATATTTTATCATGACCGTTTTAGTATCCACATTGTATGATCATGCACCAGATAGTACCATAAGTTGATTAATACCAAAAAATCAAGTTTATGCTCTGCTTAATTGCAACACACAATCTGCACATTCTCATCTTTATACTTGCCAGGCCTTTTGAAATAATCATTTGCTTGCCAGGTTTAGGGTTCCTGCTGAACAGGAATACAAATTAAATCAGTTTCTTTTACTTGTAATAATAAAACTTTCCTGTAACCTCGAGTTCATCCCAATCGATTAATAAGAAATGCTATGTGGAAAAAGCAAGCCTAGTTAACGTCCTTGGAGGCAGAACATAGGCATTTAAAAATTCACGCTAAACCACAATTCTTTCACTTGGCCCCTGATAAATTAATTCTTCTGATGTTTAATTTGTAAGAAAGGATCTTTTCCACATAAAAGAGCGAGCTTCTTTCATTGTGTTGAACTCTTACCATGATCAGATTTTTATGTGTTCATTGTTCTGCTTGCATTTGAGGTTGACATCCCTCAACCCACAGGGATAGGAAAATCTCTGCAAATGAAGGCGGCAAAAATAAGAGAACTTGAGGCGCAAAAGGCCCATAAAAACTGCAGAATTGAGCAGTGCATCTATGTGGCAATCTCGCCCATGAGTTTCCACCATGCTCATCAGTTCAGTGAAATGGCAGGCTTCAGCCAGACTATAAACAAAGCTGTGCCGGCACGAATTCAGGACCTTGTTTGTGAGGGCGTGACATCGGTACAGGAAAAGAAGTGTCTTGACTATAATGTACAAGACGCCCTGTTTGGAGGGAAAAACAAGCCATCGTGAAGCTGAAGAGCATTCTTCCCAACACAAGAAGACATACACAACCATATACAGGCTTCTCTTTGCAGAGACAGGTTTAGCTCTTTTGATCAAGAAAATGTTAAGCAGTTAATTGATAAACATCAGAGAGAGGAGCCTGATAGCAAATTCTTTTACAGACAGTATCAGAAGAAAACTGAACAAATCAATAGCCTTCCAAGTGATGACACTCTGGAGCAAATGGTGCAGGAATGCGAGAAAACGCTCCTTTTCTGTTACCAGTCAAAATTTACGAAAGAAATGCTCATAAAATAAGGGCAATCAGTTTCCTGACTGGATGCAACGAACAAAATCACAGACTATGCTCTGCCACTTTTCTTCATTGTCGTCAGGACGGCACAAGGCTACATGTGTCCAGGTGCCTGCGTCGCAGAGGCCCTTGAAGTGTTCAGGCAGTGGTGCCCCGACTTCAATCCGCAGTATTTGATGGTTGACTACAGTCAAGCAGAAATCAATGCCCTTCAGAGCAGCTTCCCCCAAAGCCAAATCACAGTTTGTGATTTTCATAGAGAGCAGGCATAGGGAACGTGGCTAAACAGGTCTGAGAGTTGCATTGTTGCAAAAGAAGATGCCCTCTTTCTGCTGTGAAGAATAGCCAATGCAGCCTCTGAGGAAGAAATGAATCAATGCATTAATTATCTCAATGCATCTCAGCATTGAAAAAATGAAAATTTCAGATGTTACACTGACACACATTGGCTGAGAGTGAAAGAAATGTGGGTGCGTGCATATTGTAACGGCATACAACCTCCGCTAACCAAGAGCGCGCTGCGGTATGCAAATAAAGAAGAGGCGCGGGGCGAGCACGAGGGGAGAGCGCGCGGCGCTAGCGCGAGAGGTAGAGAACAAAAGAGAATCGCCGCGGCCGGTTGTGTCTGAGTCTCCTGTGTCTGAGTCTCTGTGCCTTTCTCTGCGCGGGCCCGCCGTCCCGTAACAATATAGGTTAGGCTATGATATAGTGTTGACAACAAATAATGGCACAGAAGCACAAAACAAAACCTTGAAGCAGTATTACACCAAAAACAGCCATGGCAGAAAGTCTTTAACGATACTGATACTTGTGAAGCAATTTCTGCCTGACAGGCAACATCAGCACCAAAGGAAGGTAATGAGCCTGTCATCATCGTACCAGACATACAAGAACAACATCCCAAAATATTTGCACAACTGGCCATCAGCTTTTATTAAGCCTGTAATGCAGAGGATGTTCACTGCAGGCGAGTACACGCATGAAGACATCAAGACAAAATCCGTGGCAGGGCAGTACCTCGTGCAGTCACAGTCATCATCTAGCTAGCACACGGTGGATTTTGCATGGCCAAACTGCACGTGACTAGATTTTGCAGCAACAAAGTTTCCGTGCAAGCACTTTTGTGCAGTGTTCAGGCTGACCGATAGTTCATTTTCTGACCTTGCTGAAAGCTACCTAAATCGGCCTCATGTTACTGTGACAGCCTGTGCTACTGCTGATGATCAAGAAAACGAACCAGACAGCCAGGCAGGGCATGGAGGAGGAGCAAGTTCTCATGAAATGACAGCTCTCAGCATACCTCTATGTTCTCCGAACGAGCTGAAGATGAAGCGAGACAACTTTCGAAGAAGCATAATGGAGTCTCCTTTTTTTACTGCAGCGATTCTTCAGCTCTAGATAAAGCAGCAGAAAAACTGGAGGAAGCCTATTCTTTTCTTGCACAATCAGTTCCATCTACCAGCGGTCTGTGCATCAGAAACTCTCCAGCAAAAGGCTGTTCAGGCCAAGCATCCTACACTTCGGAGAAGGATGCTGTACGAGCAGCACCGAGGATTTTGCAAACAGAGAGGGCGAACAAGGAGCACTGGCGCACTAGCGACCATCTTGGAAAGCAGGCAGACGAGCTGCGCAAGACCTTTAATGTTAACCCCTTAAAGTAAGCAATCACTCAGTGGGGCACCATGATACAAGAGGAAAATTTCACGAACAAGGAGCACTGATATCTGCAGCTTAAAGCACCTGGCCATGATAGATGCCACAGTAGAGGGTGCAGGATAAATTTTCATGACCATCCGCCTGACAGCTGAGGCCATGAAGCTACAATGTATCTTCACCAGACCTTAGTTTGCGAGGCTCCTGAGTACGGCTCCCTAAGGCCTGCGTGCCGAGGGATCCAAAAAGGATTTTCATTCAGTTGGAAATAAAGTTTTGATGATGATGATGCTAACTCCGTGCCAAAAACGGGTCCCGTGGTAGTGACTTCTGTCGTCTACTAGTCGAGCCACGAATCCATATCCAAAACTCAGTAGCTCCTCTGCTAGATCTATAGTGAACTAGAATAATTATAGTGGCACGACCGGAAGGGAGCTCCTGGCTTTCCAGCGTCCCCTTACGCTCTGGAAAGCCGCTAGAGGCGCTGCTGCTCTCTTTCGTACTGCGGCGCTGATGGCGGGGCCTCATCGGGCACAGATAGACTTTCGTCAGGTTGCCCCTCCTACGTTTGGCAAAACTGTTGCGAGTGTTTGTGCATTCGTTTGCTTTGTGTTTCATGCGAAGGGACTTCTCGTGTCTACCGTGTGCCTTGTGTATGTGCACTTTCACCACGTGCAGCCCACGGCATGGCGAAGAGGCAGACAGATAAAACTTTCACAATTTCTTCGGCGGTATGCGAACATCACTTTGAACCGCACTTAGTTCTGCACGACTACGTGCACGTGATAAATGGCAACGAAGTGCGGATTCCACGAGGGAAGCCGTCGCTGGCTCCGGGCACGGTACCAACATTGCTTCTAGGCTGCCCTACGTATCTTTCCACCTCAACACCTCGACAAAGACCGGAAAGGAAGAGGAAAGTTTTAGCAACTACTGAAGTGCCGGGGAAGAGCGTGCCATCAAACCAGGAGCCGGTCCTGTAGCGACGAGGACGATGCTGGAGCGCAAGAGCATGAAGATTCGCTTGTAGCCGATCATAATTCATTCTCTCTAGAATCTCTTCGGACCATGGAAGCTCCATCCAAGGATTGGTGCCGAATTGAGTTGGAGGGGGTCGAGACCGTAATATTTGCAACATCATCTGTCAAAATGGAGAAAAGACTAGAACTATGGCATGAAAAAGCTGTGTGTTTTACAGCATCAGGAGGAGAGTTCACTGCAAAGGTGTAACCTTGGCCTTCTTCGGGTTTCCTCTGCACGTGTAGCCGAGCTCGCGAGCCAGGGCCAACAGCTCGGCATATTTCTGAGACTCCAGGTCGTCAATATTGGAAGGAACATCAATATCCATTGCTTTCAGCTGCGTGTTCGGACCTAGGCTGGAAGTTAACGCGGCAGCGCTTGACCACCCAAATTCAAATCACCCACAAGGCGATCGCGTCGTCACGTGATGGTGCTTTAAAAAGCAGCCCTGCAGCAAACTTAGCTACATCAAAAACATCTCATAAAAACACTTTAATCAAAATTTTAATAAATTGTATGCATCAAAACTACATTGTATGTTTTGCTACGTCTACAATTTTATATTTTATAATCGCCAAATTCAAGGCATGCTGTGCGCTGAAAAAGTTGTGAGTTTTGTGTGTGATGCAAGCAATATTTTGAAGGATGCACATACGATTTTTGCTTACAAAGGAGCCATGAACATTCAGGATTTCAGTCAGATTCCCCACTCTCTGACGACAAAGTTGGCAGCTGCAATTGCCAAGACTGCACATGGTGTCTTCAGCGCACAGTGCCTCGGAATAGTATCCACAGAAAGTAATTCCCTTTTAATTATAATACCAGGTGTTTCAGCTTAGGTGAACTAGATTCATTCATTCATTCATTCATTCATTCATTCATTCATTCATTCATTTATTGTACCCTTAAAGGCCCTTTTCGGGCATTACATAAGGGGGGGGGGGAACAGTTGAAATACAAAGTAAAGAGAATAACAATGTTAATACAGTAAAATACAACACAATGCAATGCAAGAAGAATAAAAAACAACAAAAAGAACTGGAGTACACTAGGAAGAATTTTTAATATAACTTCTTTAGATACTGTGCCGGCCTCTGTGATGTGATGGCAGTGTTGGCGGGCATAAAGAAATGGATTGTTTCTAGCAAGCTGGTTAACTGATTTCTAACAGTTAACTTTCGACTGTTCAGCGAGCCCTCTATTTTATTGGTTCGCCTTCTCTGAAACAACCGGCTTGTGTTGTATTTGTGAACAGTGGCGCTTTCTTTGCTGGCATGTTTGCTCACGTGTATGCTTTTGATTTTCTTTGATTTCAGGACAAATCTGCAACGAGTGCAAGATTCTGCGAAAATCCTTGCTTACCAGAAAATCATGCGTAAATGCCGCTGTGCGCCTGTCTACTGAGAGGGCCCTTGCTCATCGACTCAAGTTGCTTAAGCGGAAGACAGCACGACTTAAAAGCAACACCAACTCTCTAAAGAAGCAGTTAAATGAAATGATGATCCAAAACAAAGCTATTGCAGAGGGGGAACCGACTGAAAAGATGGCAGCCCTTTCTCCAAAGCAGCGTGAGGCAGCACTTCATATCTTCAAGGCCTCATCACGTAAAAGCACCAGGGGAATGAAGTTTTCAAATTATGAAGATGAAGAGTGCATGATTGTATGAACACTTAAGGAAGGAAAAAATCCTAGTACTGCCAAGTAAGTCCACATTTCGCAAATACCTGCAGCTGTACAGGACTGGATTTGGATTCAGTGAGAAGATTTTCGAAGTGATCAGCAAGACAACCTCCTCAATGGACAATTTCTCGCGTCACGGGGGTCTCACATCGGACGAGATGAAACTGTCAGAACACCTTTCCGTGACCACAGCAGGTCATGTGGATGGGTTTGTGGACCTTGGTGCCTCCTCTTCATCAGAAGACAAACACGCTGTCTGTGACCATGGAATGGTCATCATTTTTGTACCTTTTGTTGGGAAGTGGACCCAAATACTGGGTGCATTTGCCACATGTGGAAACGTAGAAGGCAGTCTTCTGGCCAAGATCATGGTCGAAGCTGTGATCCTAGTGGAAAAAGCTGGACTGCGGGTTGATTTTATTACTTCAGATGGAGCAACCTGGAACAGAAAAATGTGGACCAAAATGGGCATTGCTGCATCATTAACTGGGGCCAAGTGCAGCGCTGTGCATCCTGTTGACCCTGGTCGTCAACTCTACTTCATCTCAGATTTCCCGCATTTGATAAAATGTCTGAGGAATGGACTGCTCAAGTCTGACTTCCAAGTGCTGAAGGAAAAGTGAGCTTGAATAATTTGTGCAGCTGAAGTTCACAAAATGGTCATATATATTCGGTGACTATCACATTGCATTGGTTTCAGGTGTCCATGCAGGTGGTTCGGAAGGCTCTCAGAGTGGACAGCACCAGGAGCTGTGTCACTTTGCAGGCAATGCATGGCATCACAAACAGTCACACAAACCCCAACAATTTTGAGAGAATGAGGGTCTCATTAGCATTTCAGCTTTTTGAGAAAAAAGTCATTGATGGGCTGGAGCTCTACAAGACAACGATCGAGGAACACTGTGGTGACATCACAGCTACAGTGAACTTTTTCAAGTGCTACACATTTGTTTGGATGTAACACATTTTTGTTTCTGCTTAGTAGCCTTTTCTATTATTATTGCAATTTACATATAGTTATGCTGTCAATGAACAAAGCAAAACCTTCTCTCCTTCCCTTTTGCAGAGTCATTCACGACCTCATCGAGATCCTGACGTCTCGCTTTCCTGCCGAGGCTCTGCGGCCGAACTCCCCTGCTGTGCAGAAACTTAATTCATTCTTGGAGTTTCTGGGGAGTTGGGAAAATCACACAAAGGGGCAACAAGGCTTCCTTAGCAAATTGACAGCTACTGGACTAAGAGTGACTGTAGCAAGCGTACTTGCACTTTTGAAGTACAGTCGGGGACAAAAGTCTCCGGACCACGTGTTCCTCTAATGAAGCTGATAGCTCTGCTATTAGTCGGCGGCTGGAGACCACACTTGCGGGGGTAAAAGTTAAATTTTTGTTCTTTCATCTCCACAAGTGCGGTCTCCAGCCGCTATCTGATAGTAGAGCTATAAGCTTCGTTTGAGGAACACGTGGTCCGGA
This sequence comes from Amblyomma mixtum, assembly GCF_055824585.1. Lineage (NCBI taxonomy): Eukaryota > Metazoa > Arthropoda > Arachnida > Ixodida > Ixodidae > Amblyomma > Amblyomma mixtum. The sequence continues at coordinate 147,373,093 of NC_143012.1, forward strand.
GACTTTTGTCCCTGACTGTACCTATGTGATGATCTTGGCTTCAGGTACCTCATGACGTCTAGAGTTAGTCAAGACCCTGTTGAGCGTCCTTTTGGAAATGTACGCCAGTCGTCTGGTTGCAACTCGCATCCAACACCCCAGCAGTTTATTGTCACCGTTAACTGTCTGAGTTTCAGCAGCCTAGCACACTCAGTATCCAGAGGAAATTGTGAGGCTGGTGTCCTCAGCGCTCTTCTGCCTGCAGATGCTGGTATTCAAGCAAGTTCAAGCAGTAAACAACAGCTTGTTGACAAAGTGCTTGACTCGGGAGATTTCAGTGCAGCAGAAGACCTGCTTACGGACAGTGCCCCAGATCACGCATCCTGTGTTGTTGCAAGCAGTGACAGCAGGCTTATTTTCTATACTGCCGGGCATGTTGCCCGAAAGTGCATCGTGAAGTCTGGATGTGAGGCATGTCTCACTCGTCTCTTGATGACAAAAGAGGCTGCAGAATGTTTGAACTTGGCGTCATTCACCCGAATGAGAGATAACGGCGGCCTCCTGTACCCGTCAAGTGCGCTCTATGCATTTGTAGTAAACCTGGAGGAAGCCTTTACTGAATGCTTTAGCCTTTTGGAACTGCATTCTGACAGTGTACTTGATGTTATTGGCCACATTAAGCGAAAACAGAAGATTGATTGAACTTGGATGCAAAGATCACTGTGAGCAAGTTGCAGCTGAAGTGATTGCATTTTATGTTACGACACGCCTACATTTTTTTACAGAAAGCCTAAACCAGGCTAGTCTGAAAAGGCGTGAAGGTGCAAAGCACCTGAAATTGAGCAGGTGCTAAACACCACTCTGCCCGTTTTGAATAAATCAGACTTCAGCCCTGCTTTTCTCTCCGATTTCTTCAGCAGAGCAGCTGCTTACCATATGTAGAGCGCTGCCCCTACTCTGAACTGCATGGGAAAACTCGATGATCAAGAAGTTATCGGGGTGGGCGTAAGTGGATCGAGGGTGGGAATCAACTCTTGCTAAATTTCCGCGCCATTAACAGCACTGAGAAACGACCGTCGGGTTTCCTGCTTTTTGCGGCGCGACTTCGGTAAAAGGACGCAGACGCAAGTTTCGCAAAATGTGTTATTAAATGCCTGCTTATGTCTGTGGACAGCCTATACTATCGCGCTCAGTACGACTCGCAACACACATCAGGTTTTGCGAGCTTATGTCAGGAAGCTATGCTAGTTCGTGGCTGTAACGAAGTTCGTATATAGCTGCTGAGCAGTTTTCTTGGGTGCCTGGTACTGTGCAGCACAGCGTAATCTTTTGCTATCAAACGCAAACCAAGAGAAAGTGCCCGGTAAAGCGTTGCAGGTCATTCTGGTCGCAACTGTACATGTTCAGCACAGTGTAATTAAGTGGCAAATTCGCGTTGATGTAGAAAGGATAATGAACTTTTTTCTACCCCCAACCGGCAACATAGCTTATACTGGGTTGAAAACGCACAACGCGATGTTCAGGCTTGAATGATTTACCAGCATATGTACTACAAGTGTGCAAATAATGAGTAAATGCACGAGGAAAATGGATGTGTTTAGATAACAGCTTCGATAATTTCGCAGCCTGCAATTATTGCGCGCGGGAAAGCCCCAGAAACCGTTCACCGCCGCGCCGGAGCAGTAGGAAAAGTTGCAGTGGCACCATCTCGTGGCATCCATGCGCAACGGGCCGCCTGTGCGGAGCCGTTCGTGCCACTATAATATATTCTAGTTCACTATAGCTAGACCTCTGCCAACCTGTTGCTTTTGTGTGCGCGCGGGCAGCGTGGGTTTGGACTTCTTCAGTGTTGGCCTCATGTTTTGTGTCACCGGCTACCGCGTCCGACACAGTGCGACTCCGGTGTTTTCTATAGCAGCTTCGCATTGCAAGGGCGGGCTCAAAGCCACAACACTACTTTCAAGTGTTTTTGAAGTCGTACACTTTAGAATTTCCATGCTTCGTGTCGTCGAAGAAAGGGGAGAAGTTCGGATTTTGCACCACGTGTGCCTGTGATGTGAACATTTCCCATGGTGGCAAGTCTGACATCAAGGTCCACATTGCTTCAAAAAAGCGCCACGGATACGTGCGAGCCACGGACAGCCAGCCAAGCCTAGCAAGTTTTGTACGCAGTGACAGCGACCTTGGTGTGATTCGCGCAGAATGCCTCTTCACGGCGTTTTCAGTTGAGCACAACATCCCACTGAGTGTCAGCGATCATGCTGGACCACTTTTCCAGAAGATGTTCCCCAAGTGCGAAAAAAACAAACGCTACGCCTGTGGATGAACAAAGACAACTTCAATTGTTCGGGGGCCGCCAACACGGAGACTCCGTTGCTGGATGCCTTAAAACAAGAGGTATTTTCGACTGCTGTGGATGGCAGTAGGTCTCTTCGATTTGGCTGCACTAGCTGCATGAGTTCAGAGAGTGCAGCACTGTCGTATACGTTTTGCCAGTGCAGCACGCACCCTCTACACTATCCTCTGCGTTTTGTACAAGTGCAGGCCTTGTTCTCAACGGGTTCACAACTGCGCTGAACTCACTTCAGAGCAAGTGCCAGCCAGTGCACAATGCCGGGAGTTCTGCCAAGTGCGCAGCAGACGACGGTGGAAATAGCGGTCGGCGACAGTACCAAGACGGTGACGGCTGTTCGTAGCAGCGATGGCTCCTACATTCCTGATGAGAATGGATACCTTTACAAGTAATCAGGTGAGTGTTGTTCAATGGCTTACTGAGAAAACGTGGTAAGCACGTTTCACGTGGTGTGTGGTTTTGTTTGTCTGCTATGGCTCCAAGCAGTGAACAGCAAACTCTAAATTGTGGATTCTCTTTTATGAGTGCGCGAATTGCGCGTACCTGCACTTGTACTGGCAGTCTGAGGAAGCATTTTGGTACTCGCAAGCAAAGTCGCACCACGCTTACGCCACAGACTGGTGCTGTCAAGGGAAATGCACCTTGTGTGATTTCTTGGTCACTTTGCTAAGTTTGCATGTCTACAGCTTGTTCACATTCGGACGGCGAACACTACACTCTTGTTTCTCAAGCTGAGCATACACCTGCCAGCAAGCCATGTGCTTCCGACGAAAGCGCTAGACACCGCTGCCTCTGCCTTAGCAGAGGCAGATGCACCTATACCTGCTTCTGCGGAAGCACATTTTGAAGAACTTTGGACCAGTGCAAAAACGCATTTTTTAATAGACAGGTATGTTGATCTTAAGGACCTGCTTGGCCAGAAAAGGGGATTCACGTATGTGCCCTTCCCTGATTCTATGCAGCATGCTTTCAAACGCAAAAAAAAAAATGTATTTGATAAAAGTGCGAGAATTTGTGCCGAGCGGTCACTGTATTTGAATGTATTGGCAATCACTCTAATACAAACCAAAGTACATTTCATATTTCATCCCAGCATGCTTTTGGAAATATGACCCCTGTTTTTGTAGCTGAGTTTAACAGCTGCTGCAGTACGCGTTTCAGTTGTGGCTTGATTTCTTCAGGACAAAAAAAATGTTGTGGACAAGGTTGGCGAACCTCCAACGATGAGTTTGGAGGCACCCTTTCGGCTGTCCAGGTCGAGAACAAGTGGAAGTCGTTGGAGCGCATGTTCAAAAGAGCGAGAACGAAGAAGAATACATCGGGGCACCACCACATGCCATGCGAGTACGAGGAGTGAGCACCCAGTCCAATAAATGTCTAGCAGACTTGCTGAATAGTTCTAATAGAGCTTAACGCCATGTAGGGAGCTGGCCAGGGAGTTTGGAAAGACAGCACCATATATAGCCACCAGCACTCCTCGAGACTGGAGTCTCTGCAGGAAGCTAAGAGTAAGTGTACTAATAACATTAAATGCATTTGTCTTTGTAGGTAGGCTTACAACTGGAACAGCAGACTAAATTTGGTGCATGAGAAGGAACACACATGAAAAGGCTAAGCATCGACTACAAGCTGAAATAACATTTACATTGTAAGCAATGCTTCTTATCTTCCTGAACAGTTAGAGCAAAAAAAGCATGTCACATGTGTCCATTCCTGTGCAGCTGGTTTCCTAGTGAAGTACTTGGTGCAAACCACAGAAAGTGATGTAATGTTTGTATTCATGTGTGCAAAGTGTGGCCGCAGAGTCCTTCAGGGACATGGAGGAGGTGCCGGCCAGCATGGCCCCGCAGGCAGAGGACATCTTCAAACAGTGTCCTTGCCGAAACGCTGCTGAATTGGATGCAGCTAGAGCTAAGCGCCACGAAGAGCGCATGGCCAAGTTTGATATGCTCACTGACGTCATGCGAATAAACAAGCAGTAAACCTTTGGTGTTTCGTGACCTGTGTGCCACATACCCCAAATGAAAAGGAAACGATCAAAATATGTTTCCGCATTCATTCACTTCAACTTGAACAGCACTAGAATTCATGCAAGCACTACACAAACAGCATGGCAGTGGCATGACACAATCTTCATGAAAATTTTTTGATTGCCTTTTCAAACCCTGTGCCAAACAGATGCAGACTGCCAGACAGGCTTGGGTGCTGCAGACATCAAGGGCCTGGAGGACCAAATTTCAGGCGTGACAACAACTTAAAGCATCTGAAGAGGCTTCACATTCAATGAGTTTTACTGAAGAGGCATTACAAGGCTGTGACGACAGAGTGGCATTTTACATTGGGCTCCCAACATTTGTAATGCTTCTTTCATATTTAAGCTAGTGAAGGACCATATATCTCATTCAAGAAAACATTCTCCGACACAGTTTCAGGAAATGGTACTTTTTTTAATAAGAATGGGGTTAGGATGCCAATACCAGGACTTGGCGTACCGTTTCTGTGTGTCACTATCAACAGCATCGAGGATCTGCGGCAAATGGCTGAATGTATTCTTCCGTCGGATCAGACCTCTTGTGCACTGGACTCATAAAGAACACGTAATGAAAACAATGCCCCTTGCTTTCATCGATAACTCTGGTCTAAAAGTTAGGGCTATTCTTGATCGCTTCAAGGTTTTCATTGACAGGCCAAGCTCATACCTCCCTCGGGCAGAAATATGGTCCCATTATAAACACCATAACACACTGAAATTTCTTTTGGAAGTGAGCCCACAACGAGCTGTGACGTTTTAGTCCAAAGCATATGGCCGGGCAAGCGACACATTCATCACGGAGGAATGTGGAGTGCTTGACCTTTTAGGATATGGAGGCGTCTTACTTGCCGACAGGGGGGTTCCTAATCTGCGAAAGTGTTGGACTGTGCCATGCAACTCTAGCTATTCCTGCCTTCACTAAAGGAAAGAGACAGCTTTCAAGCGAAGACATTGAAAGGACTAGAGACGTAGCAAACATGCCGATACACATAGAAAGAGTCATTGGAATGGTACGCAACAAGTATACCATACTCAAGAGAGGTCTTTTACCACGAAAATTGACCTTTTCCGAAACCTAGGTGGTGACCGACCATGCCTCCTTTGACACCTATGCGAGATCTGTACATCTCCTATGTTCAAAAAGAAAATGGAAAAAAAATGCCTGTTTGCTCCATGTTTAGAAGAATAGTTATTGCTCATCTGGCAAAGCAATAAATACTTAGCGTTCCGTTTTTAGCCAAAACAATCCTCAGGAGCTGCCGGTACCTCTCGCAACGCCATTGTTTTGCTTCTCTTTCGGCTTGCTTGCACGGCCAAAACCAGTCCCTGATGAGGAGGATGTTTCAAGACAGTGCAGCGTGTGTTGCACTGCTTAAATAGGGGGGGCCCTCCGCAGTTTATTTTATTTTTATGAAGAGCGATATGCAACAGAGGCCAGTCATGCGTGCAATATGATTTTTTTTTCATTTCCATCATAATCTCATAACATATTTTGGTCAGTTGTTGGCCCCTTTAATAATTTGAACTTGAAGGCAACTGAATTCCTGTTTCAAGTTTTGCAGAGTTTGAATTAAGACCATTGCACTTGTTGATGGGAACAAAGGTTCTGTTTGAGTGAGCCAAAAATTTGTACTAAGAAAGGTTGAATTAGATGAGTTAAAGTTAATGAGTCATCTGTAAGTGCACGTTTGTTATGTTTGCTCTGTCCAGCTATACTTTCAGATGAATTCATGCTTTCTTATTTAGGAAAGTGTTTTTTTTTTTTTTCAGGCATTAATCAACGCACAGTGAAGTTGCTTTTAGAAATAAGATCCGATATAAAAGAACTAAAAGGAAATCATTCTGCGACGCTAGAGGAGACGGCGGGAAGCGACGCAGTAATGGTTGCCTCCTCACTGGAAAGCCTTGCCAACATTGAAGAGGCCCTATCCGATAAAGATCAGAGGGCTCTTCTGGTAAGAAAACATTTGCTCTCTTGCAGCCATTTGTCTTCTCAAGTGATGTTAGAAATATATGGGAGCAAGTCCTGAAGTAGTTCTAGTAAAAGCTCGTTAGTTTATAGGTCATTATTATGAATTTTTTGATAATTTTAACTGTACTACTTCTTCTGGCCAAGCTTCATGGAAGCATATACGTAATAATAAAGCCTATTAATTCGAACGTGAATCAATTCTGCCATGGTTAATTCTAACTATGCCCTGCCATGCCCCGGTTGCCTGGCGCCTGGCACGGGGCCAAAGAAACGTCCTCACGATACGGTGGCCTATTCAGTTATGTCACAAGGCTACATTGCCTCAAAAATGCAGAGAGAAGGTAAAACCATGAAACTGTATGACAAAATCATTGCCATGACCGGCATGGCAGCCATGGGTGGGCAGGGACAGAGGGGGAGCAGCTGCCTGCTTTGTTCTGTGTAACATCTGAGACTTGCAACTAAAAGCTAGTTAATTCGACCTCCGTTAATTCATAAATTTGAACAGCTGGCATAATCCTGGCCAACGGCCATGGCTTCGGAAGCCCACCAATTTGGATGCTATGGGTCTCGCAGTGGTTAATTTGAACGGGCTCTTAAAGGCTAGCTGCAGCCAGGTATGATCGGCGAGGTAAGCAATCATCAAGGTAGCCCTCCCCAAACCAGAACTGCATGCTATTTTCATACATTAATACCATGAGTGTAATCATGGCTGTGTATCAATTTTCTTTTCACTGCAGAGAAAATTCATTTTTGCAGGAATCTTTATTTGTCATTTTTAATTCATCACGGAAAAAAAGACTGTCAGTTTGCATGTCACAATAACGATCAAGTCAAGGGCAAGCAGCCTTGTATATATTATTTTAGAGTGATGAATCCATACTCAAGTAGGTTACTTTAGATACCAATTTGAAAGTGGATTTTCTGAGTCATATAATAGAATGAGGTGCACAGTTCAATGTATGCATGTTCACAGTTCATACAAGATGTAAGGGGGGGTTGATATATTTGTAGCAAATATCAATTTCTAGGTTTACTGCTGTAAGTCAGTGATATTGGTTTGTTTTTGCAGTGGCCCTGCGGCGGTCTTGCCCGTTGGGCAAAGAAGTGGACTTAAGACGTGATATTGGGGACCATTTTCGTCATGCGCCAGCACGCTGCAAAAAACGGCAAGTTTATTATTAAGGCGGAAGCCATTAATGCCTCATCGTTGTAAGCAGGAGCTGTCGACAAGAAATGTCACGCTTTTCAGTTGGTCGAAACGGTCCTAACGTCCCAGTGCGCGAATTTCAAACGGGGCCAATTGTACTTTGGCTAGTAACCATGCAACCAATTAAAGGGATCGTATAGTGATGCTTTAAGTAAGTTTGAGTTCAGTTAATTGCTTACTTAATCAATTAGTCCAATTAACCTTCCCAGTCAGACCAGATAAATAAATAAAACCGAGTAAGAAATTGACCGAGCTTGGGAATCGAACCCCGTTCTCCGGAGTGCGAGTCGAGCACGCTACCACTCCGCTATGCCAGTTCGATGGTTTGGAATGAACAAAGGTGCGTCTAGTGAATACGGTGTCTTCGTTCACTCCCATATTCCTCCCTTCCCGTTACGGCGAGGTTCAGGTGTGCACCGAGATATGCGAGACAGATACATTTCCTTTCCTCAAAAACCAATTTACTGACGAGCAAGGCGTATTTGTCCGCGTTTCACATTGGTCCAAATTGTCGTGATGTCACCACGCGCGAATTTTGACGGGTGTCCACCGAAATATGTGACACAGTTACTGTGCAACTTTCTTTCGTCAAATACAATTTTCGACTAGTGCTACTGAGATATGCGAGACAGTTAATGCGTAATTTCCTTTCCTCAAATACAATTTTCATTTTCTTCATTACGGCCCCTCTTTCTTCTTTCACTCCACTTCCTCCCTTCCTGTACAGTGCGGCTCAGGTGTCCACCGAGACGACAGAGAATTACTGCGCCATATCCTTTCCTTAAAAAGCGTTGCGTTCAAAGGGCAAGGCATCGCGCCGAACGGATGGTGGCGTTCAATGGACTCCGTGGCAGCGCTACAACACGCTGCCGCGTTCCACTCCTAAAGGCGAAGCTTAAGCGTCATTAATTGGCAGTTAATTAATGCACCAACAAAATGTGAAGTGAACAATCGCGTAGCAGCATGCAGCACTCAGGCTTTCGCCTTTCAGCACTTTAGCCGCTAAAGTTCCTCGTAATTTTTTTATACTTGTGTAGGGAAGCCGGACCACCATTTAGTCAGCTCGTGTGTCGAGCTGTGCAAAAACTGTTCACTTGTCACAACTTAGCTTTCCAGCGTGAAGCACGTTATATGCGACAGCAGAGGCAAAACCTATGGGAAATGCAAGTAAAAATTAAGGTTACAGTGTAAAGCCGTCATTGTTGCCTGAGTGGCAATTTTGATGATTTTAAAAGCAGAAATTCAGAAGAGTTTAGTCTTCTTGGTTTCCGCATTATCTCTCTAATAAATATTGGCACATTTCAGACACAATTCTCACCCTACAAATTATTTAGATATTTGATTACTTTGTAAGTGCTCTCTTGAACTTTGACTGAATAATGGTAATTTTTGTGTTTTTGTTCTTTTAATCCAGTGACTCCAGTGGAGTGGATGACCCAGCGATGTGCAGTCTCATTCACGGAATGGATGACCCGAATGATGTGTAATGCAAAATAAATGATGTAAAGGGCTCTCACATGTGCACCTGGTGTAATTTTTGCACTGTAGTGCCTGTCGTTCAATGTGACAGGTGAGCAGTGCTGGAGTAATTCTACTGTAGACCACAATTACTGTGTATAACCACCTTTTGGTGTGTGTCTCGTCTACGTATAAGCGCATATACATTAGCCACTTCTGGAAGGCAGCAGGGACACACACAATTCATCAGCACTGGCCACACCTTCCCTACTATGAACGGATGGTGCTGGTTATATAGCTTTTACCCATGTGTTCCTCAAGAAGCTAGTGCATGCATTGCATCAGATTACATTCTACTAATGTTCAGGCAACGCAACTTTTAGCATAATTTGTTAGTATAATGTCATAATAACATCACGTCAACGTCCCCTGAATGTAGCATAAACGTTATTATACGACGTTATCTGGTGATCAAAAATAGTGACATCAGCAACAATCAGGCAACGTTACTCTCCGACATTTGTGACCATTCAGATAACGTTCAAGCAACATTTTGCGTTACCTGGGCAAGCTCAGCTGAGTGCTGTTTTGAACGCTGATTGGTGGCACTGCGCGCCTCCCTCGCTTCCATCTGCGTGGTTCTGTTATTGTTCCAAACTGTGCACTCAAGTGTCGTTTCATGCATTGTGCGGTGAAGCCTGCTCGTACGGTGAAGCCTGCTCGTACCGCTACTGCAGCATTGCACCGTGAAAGATTCCAGGGAGGCCCTACCAATTAGATGCTCTGCTTTGACACTGATAGCAGTGCGCACGAAACAAGGCAATCATGGAAATACAAAAAACAGACATTTTTGGTTTGGTTTTGGTTTTGTGGGGTTTAACGTCCCAAAGCGACTAAGGCTATGAGAGACGCCGTAGTGAAGGGCTCCGGAAATTTCGACCACCTGGGGTTTTTTAACGTGCACTGACATCGCACAGCACACGGGCCTCTAGAATTTCTCCTCCAAAGAAATTCTAGCCGGCGCGGCCGGGATCGAACCCGCGTCTTTTGGGCCAGCAGCCGAGCACCATAGCCACTGAGCCACCGCGGCGGCTAGACATTTTTGTATTGTTCTTATCCGAAACACACGCGACCATTGCTCATTCTTTCACTATATATATTTACTGCGGTGCAAGTGGTTCTTGTCAGTGTTCCAGGTTAATATGATAATTTGAATTTTTTTTTCCAGTCCCTTGAAGTCCGAATTAGTTACCTTTTGCAGTAATACACATTTTGTTGAAAGCTACATTAGAAGCTTTGAAATTAACTTTTTTTTTTTTTTTGAGGTTAAGTAAAGCAGACTTGTTCTGCAGATCATATCTTTGTAGCACAAGCCGAAATGCGGTCTAGAAGAAACTTGGTGTTACGCAAAAATAAGCTGTGAAAGCGCATTAATTCGGACTAAAAGACCAGAAAGAAAAGACAAAAGCTAAGGAAACGATTTTTAAAGTTGTTCTGCAAGGAGCTGAGACATCGTTGCCTGCTTTTGGCATAGAAAACTGCACAGCAGTGATTTTCCAGAGCTCTGTCAAGTGCTTCATAGAGTGCGAACATTTAGAAGCTTCCGAACAAAATTCTTCCAGAGTGGAAAGGGCCTCTGTGGACATTTTCTTAGTGTGGCGCAATACCAGTAGCAGCTTTGCATGTGAGGAGAGCCCACTGCAGACTCGTTGTGCTGGTCGTACTTTGACATGCCCACTGTTGGGAAGCCATTCAAATTAACCTGTGCGAGTGCTGTTATTTGAATTCATGAGCTTTTGATGTCATAGGTTGGCATTGGCTTGTGCCATGCAGGCATTCCGAAAATTATTCAAATTTCTGAATAAACGGCAATTGAATTAATTATGTCTTACTCTTTTCAGCAGCAACATATTGAACTTGAAAAATTGTTATTCTGTTATTGATGTCATAAGCATAGAATAGTCGTCTGAGTTAATTATTTGCCGTAGTATTGCATTCCCTTCAATTGTGCTTATGAACTACTGGCAACATAATGATTCCTTTTTACGAAACATTGATGCATATATGTATTTTAATGTCCAGATGTATTTCAATTTGAACCCTCTATATATGGAGAGTCCACTTCGGATCAAGTTGGGAAATTGCCTTGTGTTGCATTTGGCTTTGTGGAGTTGAAACCCTCATTTTATACAAGTGCAGTTGAATGAGGATTTTGATGCATAGTATTTTGTGCAGATGTATTTTAATTTGAGCCCTCTATATATGGAGAGTCCACTTCGGATCAAGTTGGGAAATTGCCTTGTGTTGCATTTGGCTTTGTGGAGTTGAAACCCTCATTTTATACAAGTGCAGTTGAATGAGGATTTTGATGCATAGTATTTTGTGCAGATGTATTTTAATTTGAGCCCTCTATATATGGAGAGTCCACTTCGGATCAAGTTGGGAAATTGCCTTGTGTTGCATTTGGCTTTGTGGAGTTGAAACCCTCAATTTATACAAGTGCAGTTGAATGAGGATTTTGATGCATAGTATTTTGTGCAGATGTATTTTAATTTGAGCCCTCTATATATGGAGAGTCCACTTCGGATCAAGTTGGGAAATTGCCTTGTGTTGCATTTGGCTTTGTGGAGTTGAAACCCTCATTTTATACAAGTGCAGTTGAATGAGGATTTTGATGCATAGTATTTTGTGCAGATGTATTTTAATTTGAGCCCTCTATATATGGAGAGTCCACTTCGGATCAAGTTGGGAAATTGCCTTGTGTTGCATTTGGCTTTGTGGAGTTGAAACCCTCATTTTATACAAGTGCAGTTGAATGAGGATTTTGATGCATAGTATTTTGTGCAGATGTATTTTAATTTGAGCCCTCTATATATGGAGAGTCCACTTCGGATCAAGTTGGGAAATTGCCTTGTGTTGCATTTGGCTTTGTGGAGTTGAAACCCTCATTTTATACAGTGCAGTTGAATGAGGATTTTGATGCATAGTATTTTGTGCAGATGTATTTTAATTTGAGCCCTCTATATATGGAGAGTCCACTTCGGATCAAGTTGGGAAATTGCCTTGTGTTGCATTTGGCTTTGTGGAGTTGAAACCCTCATTTTATACAAGTGCAGTTGAATGAGGATTTTGATGCATAGTATTTTGTGCAGATGTATTTTAATTTGAGCCCTCTATATATGGAGAGTCCACTTCGGATCAAGTTGGGAAATTGCCTTGTGTTGCATTTGGCTTTGTGGAGTTGAAACCCTCATTTTATACAAGTGCAGTTGAATGAGGATTTTGATGCATAGTATTTTGTGCAGATGTATTTCAATTTGAACCCTCTATATATGGAGAGTCCACTTCGGATCAAGTTGGGAAATTGCCTTGTGTTGCATTTGGCTTTGTGGAGTTGAAACCCTCATTTTATACAAGTGCAGTTGAATGAGGATTTTGATGCATAGTATTTTGTGCAGATGTATTTTAATTTGAACCCTCTATATATGGAGAGTCCACTTCGGATCAAGTTGGGAAATTGCCTTGTGTTGCATTTGGCTTTGTGGAGTTGAAACCCTCATTTTATACAAGTGCAGTTGAATGAGGATTTTGATGCATAGTATTTTGTGCAGATGTATTTTAATTTGAGCCCTCTATATATGGAGAGTCCACTTTGGATCAAGTTGGGAAATTGCCTTGTGTTGCATTTGGCTTTGTGGAGTTGAAACCCTCATTTTATACAAGTGCAGTTGAATGAGGATTTTGATGCATAGTATTTTGTGCAGATGTATTTTAATTTGAGCCCTCTATATATGGAGAGTCCACTTCGGATCAAGTTGGGAAATTGCCGTGTGTTGCATTTGGCTTTGTGGAGTTGAAACCCTCATTTTATACAAGTGCAGTTGAATGAGGATTTTGATGCATAGTATTTTGTGCAGATGTATTTCAATTTGAACCCTCTATATATGGAGAGTCCACTTCGGATCAAGTTGGGAAATTGCCTTGTGTTGCATTTGGCTTTGTGGAGTTGAAGCCCTCATTTTATACAAGTGCAGTTGAATGAGGATTTTGATGCATAGTATTTTGTGCAGATATATTTTAATTTGAACCCTCTATATATGGAGAGTCCACTTCGGATAAAGTTGGGAAATTGCCTTGTGTTGCATTTGGCTTTGTGGAGTTGAAACCCTCATTTTATACAAGTGCAGTTGAATGAGGATTTTGATGCATAGTATTTTGTGCAGATGTATTTTAATTTGAGCCCTCTATATATGAAGAGTCCACTTCGGATCAAGTTGGGAAATTGCCTTGTGTTGCATTTGGCTTTGTGGAGTTGAAACCCTCATTTTAAACAAGTGCAGTTGAATGAGGATTTTGATGCATAGTATTTTGTGCAGATGTATTTTAATTTGAGCCCTCTATATATGGAGAGTCCACTTCGGATTAAGTTGGGAAATTGCCCTGTGTAGCATCTGGCTTTGTGGAGTTGAAAGCTTCATTTTATACAAGTGCAGTTGAATAAGGATTTGCTGCAGTCCATCTCTAGCGGACTACAAAAAATTAGCACAAGTATTAGCCTTGCTGTGCATAGTGGCAGCTGACGGTCATGCGCTTACATCATTCATGAAGCTCCAGATTAGAACTTGTCATCGTTCAAGGTGGCCTTAATTAAAGTAATGGCTTCACTTTTTCCCCTCATCTTATTGTTAGGGAAGGATATGGCATTGAGTCGTGCATAAAAGGAAGTTGATATGACGATGCAAAGATGGGTGTATATAAAACAGAGAATTCTGTTATTGGCTGGCTGAGTCACACCACTGTAATGATCATAGGTGTGTTTGAGTCATTTGTACACCCAGTTCTACATGCTTCTGATTTTATGTTTTCTTGCACATAGCTCCTCAAAGAGGGAGTTTTATTAAAGATTCATTGTATGGTTTTCATGGCATATTCACTTTATGCAATCTGCATAATCCATTTCACATAAAAACACTGGCACTCATTGCCGGCGACACGGCTGATGAGGCCACAAAACTTATCATGAAGTTGGTGGTCAAAACACCTGTGGCCCTCAGGTACACATTGGAGGGGCGGGGCGAGAAACAGGCGTTCAAGACGCTACGGCTGTACAGCGCAATTGTTGGTGAGTACATGTGAACCTTCTGAGGATTATAGACATTTTGTGAACACACCATCAAACTGTAGGAAAAAGCTATTTTCAATCCATCACGTGGTGTGGTTTCAGCACTTCCGCCATCAATTAAGTATAGGCATCCAGATTTAATGGCTCATGCACCTTTTGGTTATGCTTTACCATATGCTGTATATTAATAGCAAAAGCAATTTGCTGATATTTCAAGTATTGCACATTGAAGCATTGCATATGGTTATGAAGTATTTCCTGAAATATGTGATTGTAATACTGTGCAAAGTGATTTTTACCCACCCCACCGAATCTTAATTTGATATGTATACATTTATTTGTTCACTTTTACAGCTGCTGTACAGCGCAGGATACCCACAGCCACTGTGGAAACAATAAACAACAGAGTGGCTGCGTTTCTTCGGGGCACAAGAGACAGGGATGGCGGCCGAAAGGCTCAAATGAAGGAGGGCCATCTTTCATCCCTGTAACTGGGGCATAAGAACGCCCAAAAATGAGTTTGGAACTCTCCGGAATAATTTGGACCATCTGGGAATCTTTAACGTCAGTGCACGTTAAAGATCCCCAGGTGGTCCAAATTACTCCGGAGACATCCACTAAGGCACCTCTTTCGTCCTTTTTTCTTTCACTCCCTCCTCTAACCCTTCCCATAAGGCGCAGTTTGGGTGTCCCCCCAGATATGTGAGACAGTTACTGCGCCATTTCCCTTTTTTTTTCCAGAACCAATTTTCAAAATATCTTGAAAAAACAATAAATAAATAAGAAGCATTCTCACTTGCATTGTTTATGGTTTAGGGCGGTTCAACACCCCAAAGCGACTCGTGCCAGGAGGGACGCCGGAGTGAAGGGCTTTGGAAATTTCAACCACCTGGGGTTGAACTGTGACGTCAGATATGTGGAATGTATTTCCAGCAGTAACAGGCACACAAAAAGTACTGATGAAGTGAAGAAAGCCTGTCTGAGTTGGCAAGGTAAGCCTAAAGTGCCTAGATCAGTCGGCCCAAAGGCATACAGCTATGGGTTCTATGTGGGTAACCCTTGTTGACTTCCCATAAGTGTCCCCTAAAAGCCCACGAGGCTGTTCTGGTAGACCCTGTGGAGACAGCGTAGGTGAACCATGCACAGGAAGCCGAAGTGGGGCTAGAACGAGGTAGCCCAGTGGGCCCAGAGCGGGCTAGTCCAAGTGGGCCCAGAGTAGCCCGCTGTGGGCCCAGAGGGCGCCCAGTGTGGCGCCACCCCTCGGTGAAAGTGCACAACTCCGCGGCGGAACGCCAACATTTGGAGAGCGAGCCGTCTGCCTGGCATCTAGTTAAGGGAAGGCGTTGCCGAAGCATAGCCTCCTATATTTTTTCATGCCCGCGCAATGGTGCCAAGGAGACCGTCCGTTGCCTTCTCCTTTCCTCCTCGGCTCTCCGCGAGAGGTGCTCGTGCACCGTATTTGCTAAAATACTTGCTCTCGCATACCAGACATACCTATGCGACGAGGCCCATCGAAGCACCCAAACCGATCCGTCAAGCAAGAGTTGTGCGATTTCCATCGTGTTGATTGCAGGTAAACGTGTGTGTTTTGCGACAACAGCTTGTTTATATTTTTTTTTTCTTGAAATATCAGAGATGCATGACCAAACTTGTGAGCAGTGTACACAAATGAAGCGACCGTTTGTTTACTAGATTTTTCACGACCACGTGTTAGTTGTTGGCATCGTTGCAACGTATATTGCTTTACTCCTACAAAATCAGTGATTTACGATGCATAGTGCTTATCGTTTCTTTGTGTTACTTTCTTTTTTATACCCATTCAGTTGTCTGTCTGCAGTGTGGAATCGGTTGTGGTGTCCTGAACCCGACAAGACGCCTTACTGCTAAGTGCCACGCTGCAAGTCATCCAGTAAACAACGGACGCCGGGGATATCGTTCCACAAGATACCAAGCGATCCGGAACTGTGCACAAAATGGCTAAAAGCCATTTTTCATGAAAACTGGGTACTGAATACGACGCCGCACTATTTGACTGTATGCAGCCAACACTTCAGTTCCTCTGACTTCAAGGAAGGTTGTAAAATTCGGAGACTTAAGAAAGACGCTATCCCCAGCATTTCGAAGAATATCCAGCGTACTTGCAGCCTCCTAAAAAAGAGAGAGAGAAGTGACGAGTCAGTGAAAAAGTGCGAGGCTGCTGCACTAGCCAACCCACCATCGCCGAAGCAACGAGCAGTCACTGATGAAAATCAAATGGAGTCGCGTCCACATCCGCTCGACGAATTGCCGGTTGTCGACGTCACCTTTGAAGATGTCACCTGTGGACTGCACCACTCCCAAACCGTTGCCAGCCATGAAAAACGGCGCTAGCGAGCGCTGCATCACAGCAACTGTGCAGATGGACAGAGCGGTGCAGGTGTCCTCACAATCCTCGGTTACGACAGTGAACAAACGAAAGTGGAGACGCAAAGAACGAGACTTAAATACGCATACAGAGCAGCTCAAAAATACTATTGACAATTGCAAACAGGAAATACAAAAGCTCAAGGAAGAGTGCTTTGTTCATGCATTCCTCCAAGTTGTCAAGAAATCGAAAGAGAAAGATTTGGCTGCATCAGTATTAGTAGAACAAAAAAAAAATTTCGGGGAAACAAAACCAACGTGGTCTGATCTGACAGTGCGCCATGCTGTCGTTTTACGTAACCTCTTGACTCGCGCATACAAGCTATAAGGACTACAGGTTTTCTCCAGCTGCCCAGTTGAAGCACTCTGCAGTGTTTTATGGGCTCATCACATGGAGAAGTCGGCGTGACGGAACTCGTGAAGCAAAGGCTGTCAACTGAGCTTGCTTCCGATCTCTCATCGCAAGCCAGAGTGTGCTCGTTAACTGTAGACGAAAAGTGCGTGAAACAGAGGCTACTTTACCATAAACAAAGGGACGCCTTCATCAGCGAAGTAGACTATGATGGGAACTTTCCTAAGGAAACAACAAATGAGCCTGTGCTAGCAAACTCACTTTTGTGCTTCGTCCTCAAAGGCCTTTCAGTTTCGTTCAAAATACCCGTGGCTTACTTTTTCACGAGAAATTGCACTGGCCGCGAGCTCCACACGCTCATGCGACACGTCCTGAAGGAAGTTGAAGACATAGGATTTTTCGTCGCACGCATTGTCACCGACAACCACAAAATAAATGTCTTAGCGTTCCAACTTCTATGCAACAGAAGCCTCACTCATTGCAATAAGCACCCAGGAACACTGAATCGAAAGCTTTTCTTAGCGTTCGATCAGTGCCACTTGGTCAAAAACGTGCGATCGCAGTTTTTGTCGCGTGACATTGGAAAAGGCGGCGAAATAAGGGCGAGCCACTTAAAGAGCCTCTACAAAATGCAGCAAAGCAGCCTTGTAAAGCCAGTTCGATTTCTAGTAAGAAAACACGTGTTCCCCACAAATATTGAAAAAATGAACGTGAAAAGAGCAATTCAAGTTTTGTCTCCTGCTGTGACAACTGCACTGAAGCTCCTGCAAGAGCAAGCGGGCCACATATGCGATGCAAGTTTCGCGGGTGTCGGACCGACGGTTGAATTCATGGACACCGTGCACCACTGGGTCGTGCTCGTGGACGTAAGCAGTTGTACCCGGCACATACACCAGAACAATGCCAACTACAAGCAGTTCGAATCTACAAGCGATGAAGGGCTAATGTGGCTTGAAACAAGCTTTCTCGACTACCTGGCCGATCTCAAAAGATAGTGCCTAGCAAAGAACTTCTTAACCAAGGAGACTTACAAAGGCCTGGTGATGACAACTAGTGCAAATGTTGAGAGCATTCGATATCTTCTTGAAGCGATGTGTTTACTTTGTTTTAACAAGGAAAATGTCGTCTGACCAAGTCGTTTTTTGGCTGGCTGAGGAAGTCAGCAGGCTCAAATGATCAAACGGATGCCCGAGCTGTTCTCTCAGATACTGAGAAGACTGAAAACTGGCATTGCGTCGGCGTCAAGTACGAGCAACGTAATGGCAGCAGAAGACAGAGATTGCTTGTCAACACTGCCGCAACAGAAAAACGCAAGGAAAAAAAACCAGAGAGGAATTCCCTGCAGATGCATGTAGAGAGCTCACAGAGCGACTCAAGTGAGGACAGACTCTGCTTCCTACTCCAGATGTCGCAACATTGGCTGTGGTCGGCGGCTACTTAGCAAGAGCTGTACAAGAAAAGATAGACTGTGAGGAGTGCATCAGCCTGTTAACAAAGCCAAACGCTTCGGCGCCCTCGGACTCGCTGATAAAGCACAGAGACCGCGGTGGACTCATCTACCCATATGGACAACTTTTAGCTGTTCTCTACGCATTAAAGAAATTTATCCGCGTTCTTCTGGCAAGAAGGCACATGAATCACCCTTTGAATTGAAGGAGGCTGTGAATAATGCCGCTGCAATACTCCGCGAGCTCAAAACCTTGATGTGCTTCGACGCCAGGACACCAAGAGAACCTGCTGCAACTGTTGGTGACAAAATTTTTTCGCCCAATATTCACAAATTTTGCAATGAAGGCGACAGACAAACACGACACGGCTAAAGTGTTTGAAATAAAACCGCTGTCACGAAAGACCCTCAAACTGTGAGCTATGATCTCACAGTTGGGCACTTTTTGGTAAAGGGCTGGCTTGCAATGCACATTGTGTACAAACATCAATTCAACGTGCGATCGTATTTTATAGTTCCATGTCAAATACGAACGCCAAACGTGTCTCCATGAGCATGCACGCAAGCAGCGTCGTCGCATCATCTGTCGGTAAGGTGGACAAGGCCAAAACCAAGATCCCACATCCACCTCTAGAGCAAGGACAATTCCCAGCATTTTTTGTGTGATGTGCCTCACATAATCAAGTGCATTCGTAACCATCTGCTAACCCACACGTATGGCATGGTAAATACTGTTTTTTCTAATCACTGGTGCTTGCTTTATGCTGTATGATTTGCCGACACAAATCAGTACATGTTGCAACCGCAATTCATCTTGACGTGTGATTTCTTTTGTCCTGTTTAGGCTGGTACGCACAAAGTTAACTTCAATGATTACAAGCAGCTACACAAGGCAGAGGAAAACAACCAGCTCAAGGTTGTGCCAAAGCTGACAGCCTCCCATGTCAATCCAAGTAACCTACAGAAAATGAATGTGAGACTGGCAGCACAAGTAAATGTCAGTCTTTCTTTTTGTACTGACTTGAATTTTGCCCACAACTAGCTACCGAAATTTTGTACGTTTGTGCAATGCTTTGATTGCAACATTGATTCTGTTTCTTCATTTTGTGCGTGCAAGCAATGACATATCCCTATACGTGTAAACCCTTTTGTTGCTTGCCTTTTATTCCAGCTTCTCAGCAGAAGTGTAGCAGTTGGCCTCAACTTGTACAGAGAACAAAAGACTGCCGGGTTTGAGGATACCCACAGCACAAAGAACTTTATATTGCTCCTCAATAATTTGTATGATGCATTTCAATGCAAGGACTCCTGCTGAAAGGATTTGAAAGAACTCGCCAAAGATTCGAGAAAGAACTCTCCAAAGATTCAAGTAAGAAATTTCATCACACCACAACTTTTTAATAGCCTACAAAATGCCTCATCACTTGGGACCATGTCAGTTCCCGAACTAAGCTTCTTTTACATATGAAAATATTAATGCACTGATGAGAAATGTCTTTCATCATATATATATATATAGATATATGTGTGTGTGTGTACACATATGTTAGCAAGAACCATTACATGTAGCCATTCCATACTGCAGGTGATCAAGGAATTTCTTCAGCTGCTGAATGCCTCAGAGAAGACGTGCAAGCATAGCGGCACTCGGATGTTCGCTTCTCAAATGACAGCTGAGTCGCTGCCTGTCACTCTGCTTTCCGCTCTTGATATCATCGAGCTTCTTCACACTCAAGGGGTACCATATGTGCTTACAGTGAAGTTGAACCAGGATTCACTGGAGGTGTACATATTTTTTCTCTATTGTTTTGCATATGTATGTTGCTTTAAGCTGCGTATAAACCAAGTGCACACAACAATGAAATAGCAGTTAGGATTAATTATTTTCAACATAAGATAAGCTCTTTTTCTTCTGTTTCAGCGCTTCCTTGGGATAGTCCGAACATTTGGTGGCAACGAAAACTATCCAACAATCATGAACTTCACCCAGATATTCCATTTCCTAATCTTGCATGCACCACTGAAGATGGCTGTGAGGGGCAACAACTGCACAGGTGTGGCCGATCCCGTGCTGACTGGACTCGAAGAGACACTGACGAGCCAGAAGAAGTCAGCTTTAATTGACAAGCAAACAAGAAATCAACAACTTCACGGCTTGCTTAAGGCAGTAACCCTCGTAGAACCATCTGAAAATCCCCGCGATCATGGCTACAGCCGCCCTTCCACTAAATTTACGGTCATATATTATCTTGCTGGCTATGTTGCAAAGAAGGCTGACAAATTTTCCAAGTGCACAGATTGCAAAGAAACCATGACAGATGTGGAGAATGTACCTGCAGCACCTCTTCTGACTGAAAAGGGCTCATATGTTCCTCGAGCACTAAAGCACCCTTCACACCCCCTTACTGAACTTCTGACTGGCATCGAGTTAGTGATCGAGCAAGAAACTAAGACAGGAAAAGTTTTGGGAAATCTGTTCTGGTTGATTGTGGATCTTCTTTCGAGCAGGAAGCTAGAATGAGTGGGTTGTAGCCTACACTGTGACAATTTCACAGTGCTGGTAATGAAGTTTTACTTGGTAATGCAGATGCATTTTTGTTCAAGATTCCTGGCAGAGAGGCGCAATGTCAGTCAGCAGGTGAAGAATGCAAGAAAAAAGCCTCGCCGGCTGTAATGTAGTGTGCACGTGGAAAAAAGCGCAAAATGTGTTGTGAATAAAATGTACAAGTATCTCTGCATTCGTGTCTAGCTGTAGCGCACTGCGTGAAGAATTGCAAAATACTTCTTGGAACGGTAGCGCACTCTAGGAACGACACACGGAGAGCAGTAAACTCAAGATACTGAAATTTTTTGTCTGGAGTTGGCGTCAGGCATCCTCGCTGTTGCAGGGAAAGAGAAATTGACGACTCAGGAACCCGAGGAAATTCACTGCGTTCGCAGCTCGGGTTGTAAGTGGCGCGCGGATTCCTTCCTGAAGTGAATGCTGTAGGAAAAATTCGCTTATTTCAGAAAACTGCACCACAGAAATCGTAGGTACTTGCGGTCTGCTTTCGAGTACCATAAATGCAGGACTTCGCGCTCTGAAGCTATTGCTAATTTATGCTTAAAACACACTACACCAATGCCTGCCAGACATTCGCGTTTACGTAAGCTGATAAGTGAACTTACGATGAGCCTTGCGATGATCTGATCTCCACCTTTAAAGTAGATGTCTAATATGCTACTTTCGTGAAGAAACTCTTATAACCACATTCCTTTCAAAAATCAATTTCAGCCAACGGTGGCATTGGCTAGGCAGCAATGATCTGTATCACTCGAGTTGCTGCAGCAAAGATTCGTGGCATACTCGCTGCACAGGGTTCAGAACCGACTGGTGTCTTTATGATAAACATCGGTAAGTGCGATATTTGGGATGCCAGTTACTCAACATTCCCGAAGGCTGCATGCTACGACGCTGGGCGGCCGGGCTTGCGGCGTCTGCTAGTATTTCAGCGGCGGCCAGCGGGAGCTTGTTTCGACGGCAATGCCCCCTCGCGCTAAAATTTGCGGGCAGCTCCATCCGCATGGAGAAGGCGGAGAGTTTGGCAACTGAATTTAGTTCCATTAACGTTGCTTTGTTCCTCCCCTCAGTGGGCGGGCATGAAAAAATATAGGACGCTATGGCCGAAGTCGTCGTTAGGCTTAGGTTAGCTGGCCCGGCCGCTTCCAACGACATGGAACTCGAAACGACTTGCTGCGTATCAAAAGTTGACATTTTTGACCGGCTTAGTCCAGGCGCGTCCACTGGCACTGCAGAGAAGTTGACACCGATCGGCACGGTCCAGCCGCGTCCACCGGCGCAGCTATTGTCGACAAGGTCAGTCCAGAAGCACCACCGACAGCATACCAGCTTGTGGCAACACTGAAGCTGTAGTTCTCGACGATGTGGCGCTCTTCTTATTCCATGCGCGTCTATTTTTGCTGACTGCTCTTCGCGTGCTTGCTTTCAAGCGTGTCTCGTGACATCGAGAAGCGCGGAACAAAGACACTGGGCAGGCAGATACACGAAAAAGCAAGAAATTTGAGGTTAAAAGAAGTGAGTCAGGTTAAAAGACGTGATTCAATAGTCAAAATGATATTTACAAGAACAATGAGGAAAAAGGCAGAACGAGAAATAATAGGAAACAAAGAGAAGCACGAAAAATGCCATGTGCGTGTGAAAGCAGACAACGCGGAGTCAACAACGTGTCCGCAGGAGGCAAGCCATGCGTCACAGCCGTTCAGAGGGCTATGCCTCGGAGAAGCACGCGCTTTACCCAATCAGCAGCTGTCTCGTGGCGATTTCCCCCTTGAGAATAGACGCCGACAGCTCCGCCGTGTGAGGACCTACAGCGTTTTGAGAGGATCCAGAATGGAGGGCGGAAAACCAGCTTTCAAACAAGATCAAGCTGGCACCGATCGGTTTGCGTCGTGCGGAGCTGCTGGGGCAAATGGGGCAAACTTTCGCCCTTGCCGTTCAGTTTCGGCTCACTGACGTTTCTAAATTGTAGTTTTTTTTAATGCTTCGAGTAGGAATTGAGCTATAATATTTTGTAGGGACATAGTTGGGACTTCCGCAATTTTTGAAAATTGCCATTTTTGACCATTTTTCGCGATTTCAAGACCCGCATCGCCCCTTAAACATCGCAGAGGCTATTCTTAACAGGCAAGAGTCCTGGAGCAGAATGCCATTAGGTTGAACAGCGCTTGTTATATGATGCAGAATAAACACCTGGTGAGTACCTGTGTTTTGGCCTCACACTTCTAAAAGTTACTTTTCGAACATTTCCTCAAATTAAGCCAAGTCATGAACAAGCATTAAAAGAGCTTTGAGATCACAAGCTGAATGAATACTCCTTTGAAACAAGCATGGGATATCCACTAGTTTTTGTGCGGTGTCTTAAGCTGTGTTGTACATTCTCTATTCTCTAGAGCGGGCATTTTCAGGGAGAAATAAGGTTTAACCCGACATTAAAAAAATGTGTTAGGGGTACACCAACCAGGCAAAACCCAAAAAATGAAGGGCTCTATATATTGCCATCAGGTGGCCCCAGGTAGCATAAGAAGACAAGGAGGCGAAGGTTGGCTCACGCCACGCGCCCCGAGAGCTGCTTCTGGAAATGCTGCTTGTGGACGGTGACTCGATCCTTGGTTCCGTGACAGTATACATTGCTCACTTCGCAGAAAACAAGAAAAATACAGCTAAAACAAACAGGATGCCACACCTTATACATGTCAGCAACAAAAGGATGCCACGCCGATGTGAACGGACAGCACACTGTTCTCTCACGGTATCTCCAAAATTCCTGGCAGACCATTGTGCTACTAATTTCAGTCTGTCCTTTTCCCTGACTTCCCCCTTTCTTGACAATATCCCGGACAATCCTGTGGAGACGAATCGTGGGCACCAGTCATCGTCAGGTCTCCACAAATATATTCGGCTGGACGCGCTCAGCCAGGCTGGGATGGAACAGCGCTGCGCCGGCCTTGCAGTTAAGCAGCCATGAAAATCCAGTCTGCGCGTGCTTGGCAGGCGTACTGGGACAGTCGTCGTCTTCGGCTGCCGGACCACGATGGCACGCTACAGGGCCCCCCCTCTAGCGATGAAGCCATGAGCGAGGTGTGAATGGCGAAAAGCGGATAGGCTTGGCGCAAATCGTACGCGACGAGGACTGGCACGGTCGGGAGGGAATGCAGCGGCACAGTTAGCGATGACGTCGGTGTCAAGATGAGCAGGTTTAAGGCGGTCAACTGAGATTGTCTCCTGCCGGCCGTTGATGAGCAGGAGAAAGTGCTTAGGAGCACGCCGGAGCACTTGGTACGGACCATCGTATGGTGGCCGTAAGGGCGGGCGTATGGCGGCGTGGCGAACAAAGACGTGAGTGCACCGCTGAAGGTCGGAGGGGACGTGGACACGACGGGAATACTGGCGTTGACGTGGTGGAACTACACTGCTCATAGCGGTGTAGTTCCACCACGTCAACGTCGTGGTCCGGCAGCCGAAGACGACGACTGTCCCAGTACGCCTGCCAAGCACGCGCAGACTGGGACAGTCGTCGTCTTCAGCTGCCGGACCACGATGGCACGCTACAATCCCCCACGTTTTCCAGGTACACAAAATTTCCCTGATAATTCCGAGTTTTCCAGGTTTCTAGACACCCTGTCTGGGCACATGTGTCTGCCACCAGCCAGGATGCAGAAATGGGCGACGCAGTTTAAAAACATCCAGGTTGCACCGAGGAAATGAAAGAAAATGCTACTTACCTTGCTGCTGCTTGGGTCAGTTGTGACGCCCTCAGTTCCCCACGGGACTGTACTTTGAAACAACAGTCTTGTTCATCACTGGGTGCAGTCTGTCCAAGGCCTACATGAAGCTGCAATGAAAGACATAAACGTGAGAAAAACAAATAATTTTTTAAAGATCTTCCCCTCAGATAGGGACACTCATTTCCCCTACAGTGATGTCATCGAGTGCAACTACCCTAAATGCTTGGTCAAAAGAAACTTTGCAGGCACAGAGATATACAGAAAATTATTCTGAAGTTGCAGAGCATCCAGAACAAAAAGTCTGCGGATACACATGTGAAATGCAAAGTGCTGCATTCCCAGGGGACTCTACAGAAGCTGTTACCATTGTATTTCAATAGGCCGTAGAAGCCCCTGTATTCTATCCATAGTATCATCTTCTTCTCAGTCTGCCACTTCTTCCTATTCTTATTCTCCCAAGCTCACCTAGATACCATGCATACATGCGACTCTATACTTCACCTCACAAGCTGTTTGCAACGTCAAGAAAGGTAGAGCTCTCCCGTCCTATCAGGGTCAACAAGACAACAAATAGTCCCTCAAATATCTCAGTAATTTTGTGATCATTTTTAAAACAATTACTGCTATAATTCAAAAGGTGGATCAGGATGGTGTTCTGAAAGCACAGCGGGTGCACTAATGCCTCGTCAGTACCCGGGTTTGGCCTCTCGTTTCTAAAAGTTACAAATTGAACACATCCTCAAATCAAGCCACGTCATGAATAACAAGCTTTAAAAGAGGTTTAAGATGCCCATTTGAATGAACACTTCTCTGAAAAAAGCACAGGATATCCACTAGTTTTCTCGTGGTGTCTCCAGCTTTGTTCAGGAAAACGTAAATTCTCTATGCCCTTGCGAGTTCTCCAGAGAGGGCATTTTTGGGTAGAAATTGGGTTTACCCGCAGCGAGGAGACACGTGGATCCTTCAGTGGAACTGCTGTTCTTTTGCCTGCAAGAAGGCAGAGTTCCTGCTCCAATACCCTGCGGGAACAGGCCCCACAGTGCTCCTACTACAAGACACCAACTCTTACACTTCCCGGATATGTCATTTATCAACAGCCAACCATACCATACTGGCAGCGGGCAGTGACAAGAGCAGCTGGCACAGCTCAGCATGGAGTAACTTATAAAGGCAGCGCAGCGGTGCTGGTGGCCAAACACATCCAACATGTAGAATTAAATCTGGAGCGTTGGTGCACAGAACATCAAGAGATTGTCGGCGCAGTACTCAAAATGTTTAAGCTGCAAATAGAGGCTCATGGCTCCGCAACAACGTCAGAGTAGATTGGTCTTGGGTCACGAATTTTCAAAAAAAACACCCCAGTGCTGTCGTTGTGATTGGAGGCGACTTCAACGTACCCCACCTCGTGCATGAGATGGATGAGGTGCACTTAAGTCTCCTCAACGACCCCACCCAAGCTACCCCTGTCAGCCATAACTCCCTCCAGAGCGGCACCACGACTGACCTTATGTGGACAAGCCTCCCCAAGTTCTCGCGTAGGGAGTGATCATGTGCCTGTATTTATTATGCTTCGTGACAACAAGATGCCGAGGTCAGAACGTATGGCCAGTGTCGTCCATTGGGACGTTTTCTGGCAGCAACTGGAGTGGACCTCTGAAGATTCTATGGCAAATAGAGACCAGAACTAGGGTTTGGCACAGCTTGTACAGGTCATGCTCTGAGCCAAGTGTTTCGCGACAAAGCAGTATGAAGTTACAGAAAGCATACCATCCCCAGACCTCCACCTCACTAATCTTTGGCAGCAACAGCCTTGACGCTCTGCGTGAGTACAGGACAAAAGGAAGAACACGACACCTAAGAAGCCGGCTAAGCCTAATCACTGCCGAGGCACAAGACTACAGCAACATATTATCCCCGGCTCAATGGCAAGACTTCTGCTCCAATTTTAATGGCAACATAAGTGGGCAGCACATATGCGAGCTGTTCCGCGTGCAGCAAGGAAAACAGAGACGACGAACAGCAGCAGAAACAACGGCACTCCGTACACGTACAGTGGAAGAATAGATGGCCCTTCAAGCTGGGAGCGTGTTCTTCCCCAACCGCATCCTTCAATCTACACTTCTGACTCCAAGCCACAAAATATCCTGTCTTGCTCTGTGCAAAATCACATGGACATAGACTAATCTTTTCACATGTCTAAGCTGCATGCTGCTTTAGCATGGGCAAACACCTCCAGTTCACCACGGTCATATAGCTCAGTAAGGCATGTTGCCGGGCCAGTTGGTTTAGCATCATGAAACTTAGAATAAAACCACCTTGGCGTAAATAATTCAGACGAGACTACTGCCTCAGAACTCAGCGACATTCCGGAAGGCTACATGCAGTTACTTCTCAACCCCATGAAAGGGATTAGGACGACGGGAATATTTCCAAGCAGCTGATATTAACTGCTGCTTATACCAATTCCAAAGGCGGGAAAACCATCCAATGAACTTGGAAATCTACGAAATCTTCCGAGCAGTAACCTCTGCAAGATTATGGAACGGACGGTCCTGAAGCACCTAGTTTGGCTCCTCGAAAAGAACACTGTCCTTCTTGCTCACGAAAGAGGCCTCCGCCAGGTCCCTCAGGACATGCTCTTCAAGCTGTGGCATCAGGTTCTTGACGCGAACTCATCAGCGCAACCGAGAACTGTGATTGCCGTAGATGTTCACAAGGCATACAGCTGCGTCCCACATACAATGATCTCTTGGAGTGCACGGCCCACCAGACATACCAAATAAAGTCGGCAAACACACTGGACTTCTACATCCAAACAATATCGGTGTACCACGGGTGCAGTTCTTTTACCCCATTATTCAATCTTGTAATGGCCAGACGACTTTTGCCATTACTTGCGGCCATTCTGTCATTGCATTATGCCTTGTATGCAGACGACATCTCCATATGGGCAACAAGTTCAGTGGGTGAGCAAGAACATATTCTCCAACTAGGCCTAGATACCATCAGCAATTTCTTATGCACTGCGGGCATGTCAGCATCACCAGAGAAAACTGAATACGCTGCGATTCTTAATGGCCCACACAGGCCATCTGTCTGAAGACTAATAAACCTCTCCGTGTCTGGCCAACTTATCCAAAGCCAAACTTCCAAACGGATTCCAGGGGCATAGCTTGATCAAGACGGAATGGGCACAACATGGGTCAGCAAAGTAAGGTCCTAATGCGAGACCCTCCTGCACCTTATTAGCAGAGTGATCCATCTTCAGTCGGGTACAAGGGTGTGGGGTATGCAGTGTGTTTATCATTCAATGTACAATGTTGTATCCCAGTACCACTCCTGCCTTGGCTACCAACAGGTGGCTGGAAGTACTGAATAAATAAAAAAATAAATGAAAAAAGGGCACCCCACCACTTAGTTAAAGCACTTCTTGACTCACGCATTATGTATGAATACAACTACCACGTTATCACAAGACAACAGTGTACAACCTTGTCGCAAATATGAAACGTGCAGACAAGTGAGCACCAGCCCATCAACACACCGTACCATTGTCGTGATTTATTAGCAACATTTCAGGAACTCAACCGCAAAATAAACATTACAGCGACGATTTCCTAGGTACCTGCGCACACAGGCAGCAAAGACAACTAGTGGGCCAACAGTTTTGGCAGTGATAGCGTAGAGGCAGAGCAACCGCTTCGCGTGCAAGAAGACCGGGGTTCGAATCCCGGTGCCACGCAACTCTCCACCGAGTTTATAAAAAAAAATTCCACATGTCAATGGAATTGTATAACCAGGCCTGGGGTGCGGCCTACTCTTCGTGACCAGACCCCACTCCCTCACCAAAAAAAGATTCAAACCCCCTGGTGTAGTTCTTGGCCATGACCTCCTCTATGAACAAACCAATAAACCCGCAGCCCTCAGTGCCCAGCAGCTGCCGAAAATCTCTGGCTCCGTACAGGCCACCATTGGAAACTGAACCTGGCAACTTTAAACGCTGTTGTTAGAGGAATTAGAGGGTATTAAATGTGTTGTCATAGGGTTTAGCAAGGTAAGGAGGCCAGATGAAGCGCATACAGTGTTAAAGGGCGGGCAAGTACTATGCTATTGTGGATTAGCAGACAGATGAGAACTACGTGTGAAATTCCTCATCAACCAGAATATAGTTGACACTGTAATAAGGCTTAATAAGAGGTACAAACTGAAGGTGGTACAGGCCTACTACACACCAACATCTAGCTATGATGACCGGATCGTAGAAGGCTTCTATGACGACATGGGATCAGCAATGAGCAAAGTAAAAACACACTACAGTGTATTGATGGGTGACTTCAATACCAAGGTAGGAAACAAGCAGGGCTGCAGATAGGGCAGTAGATGACTATGGCATGGGATCTAGGAATAGCAGAGGGGAGTTATTAGTAGAGTTCGCAGAGAAATAATTTACGGATCATGAACAGCTTCTTCCACAAACAAGAAAACAAAATCCCTATTGTCGGCAAAATCCCGACAATAGAAACTTTTAGAATAGGGTGACGGTATCAATTAGCAGGGCCCTAACTGATAGAGTCACCATATTCTAAAAGTGCCAAATGAGCCGCAAGACAACCAAGGATGGGAAAAGTGGGCATCTTGGGGTTCATTGTAGGGATTGCAAAGTGCAAAAAAAAGGGTATTTCCTTTCATCACAATGCTTTTTGCCGCGGTACGGCGTCTTGCAGGCAGGCGCATACAGACGGGAAGGCTGCCGTGGCCACCGTCGGCTGGCGGATGAGGCCGCCATGCAGAACCACGTTCTCTACGATCCCCGTAGCATTCTTGTGAGCAAGCGTACACTTCTGGTTTGGTTTACTGGGGTTTAACGTCCCAAAGCGACTGAGGCTATGAGAGACGCCGTAGTGAAGGGCTCCGGAAATTTCGACCACCTGGGGTTCTTTAACGTGCACTGACATCGCACAGCACACGGGCCTCTAGAATTTCGCCTTCATCGAAATTCAGCCGCCGCGGCCGGGATCGAACCCACGTCTTTCGGGTCAGCAGCCGAGCGCCGTAACCGCTGAGCCACCGCGGCGGGGCAAGCGTACACTTCTGACGAACGCGGCTCTGTGGGGAGCCAAAAAGGAATGCCTTGTGCCAGGGACTGCCTCGGCCGCGAGCTGCAGCAGTTTCTTGACAGGGTTGTGCGCGAGAAACACCCGTGCAGGAGTCGGCAGACGAGTGTGCAAGTTGCTCGCGTGAACATGCCGCCCCGTCGTACTCGTGCCGCCAGGAATGTGACCTGATCGCGATGATTGAAGAGAGGCACTTTCTATGGGATCTAACAAAATATCAACGGCGTGATCTGAAGGAATCTTTTGTCTCAAGAGATCGCTAGTTGGACCGTATTTCACAGGTGAGCGCGAGTTACCTGTCCTGCTTTTTTGGAACTTGAGATGACAAGAAAGCAGTGCTGCATTTTTTTCTTTGAGATAGAAATCAGAATAACTTTACTTGGTTCCCATTTCATTGCAAGAAAGATGCGTATAATTATAATTTTTTTAGTACTCTGACAGTGTGAAAAACTTTATGAATCTGCCGAGATTGTGGCCTGATTTGTACTGATCTGCCGGGTTGGTAATGCATTGTGGAAGAGCAGCGCAAAATACGAAATGCCTAGAAGTGGACACAGGGCACAGAGAGCAGATGCGAGTAGCCGGTGTTTAATTCATTGACAATCCTGGATCGCCAAGGGTTGGCCGACTATTTCCGCAGTGTGACTCGGCCTTGACAGCATTCTCCAAAACACGGTCGCGAAGATTTAAAAGCAATATAGCTACCTTGACCGATGGTGTCCTCTGGCCAACGATCCCGCCGCACTGCCGTCGCACACTTCGGAATTCATTTTTCCTGAGGGACTTTTAGTTTTTCCTGACGAGAAGCGCAGTTCGAAGGGATGGCAAGAAAAAGTTGCGAGTGCTTGCATTACTTTGAAAGACCACGTGCAAATGCTGATAGCTGTCGGTCGGCATTTCCAGCTATGGCACCGGATGTTTTTGTGGGTGTTTCGGCGCCTTGCCGCTACACGACGGTAGCATTGTTGGTCAGTTTCGGTTCTCATTTTTGGTAAAAACTTAAAGGAGTAACGGCAAATCAAGACCGGTGAAGAACCTTACAGGAGCACAGAAAAGGAGAGAAAATAAAAACTCCAACTACAATTAGCTGCATAAATATGCTAGGCAGCAAAAGCCATCGTAAGTGATCGAAAGCATCAAAAGTGACAGAACAAATGAACCATTTCTATTTTTTTTTAATCTTGCTTAAGTCTTTTCTAAACCTTACCAACAGCAACCAACAAATGTTGTCTTTTTGTCATGTTTTAAGTCTCTGAAGGGTTGAAGAGTTTGCCTTTTTTCTTTCCTCTATGGTTGAAGACCCTCCCCGTCGGTTCTGGGTGCGCTCGAGTGTTGCAAGCATCGCAGCAGAATCGTCGTAACAAGTGCAGATTCGGGGCAAGTGGTTCTGTCAGTGTTGTGAAAGAACGGCCAAGTTTCCCTTTAAAATCCAACAAAAATATTCCTCATTCATGCCTTATACGACCTATGATGTTTCCAGTCAAGAAAATAAACGTATGAGTTCATACAGAAATGGTTTGTAGTTTAGAAATAAATTAATAAGAAAACATTTGACAGAGAAACTTTCCTCGAAAGCGGACAGGAGTGCTCCGTAAACAGCTTGCGAATAAGTTTGGGCAGGAAATCGCAAGCAGCCGTGGCGCAGAAGCGAATGGGACGCGAGTTTCAAACGACGTTGGTGGTCTGTTTGTTGTCACTCGCGAGGTCGGCGCAGAGTGTGTGTGTCCATGCTGCTCGTCATTTATGTGTTGGATCAGTTGAAACCTCAAGAGAGCTGCGCGTGTTCGGTCGATCCTGAAGTGTACCGCGCGCGCGTTCGTATCGACACAGCTGTGCACGGACTTGGCCGCATTTCGTGTGCTTTGCTTTGCTACATCGGAGGAAGGCAGTCTGAAGATGTTTTTCGCTGTGAGTGAATTACACGGAGAGCGAAGCGTATTATTCTGCTGTGGCCACGTTTTGCGTTTAACAGGTCATGCCGATTGCGTTCTGCGGCGAAGATCATTGACTCTCTGATACTTGTCACTTCTGTCCGCTGCGCTTCGGCGCAGTGCTTGTTTGGTACTTTTATCGTGAGCAGTCCAACAGTTGAAGAAATGGGGTGTGTCACGGTGACTGCTAACAGCGAGCGGACAACGCGCAGGCCCGCGATCCGCGACGTTTCCGCGTGCTGTCCTCATACCTGCCCGTGACAGCTCCGTCACGTTTCTTGACCGCCCATCAAAAGTTGGTCTGAGCTTGCCCGCACGCTTTTTTCGGGGCCGTAGGGCGCCGAGCGTGCTCGGAAATGCAGTTCATTGAGCCGCTGGCGCGTCTCGGCATCTTCCTCGTGTTCACGCTGACTGTGCCGCACATTGTCGGCGGCGAGCTGCCCTTAAACAGTGCGGCCATTTCGAGCGGTGCGCGCACAAGGAGGCACGGCAACATCGTGGCAGCAGAAGCGGTTCCCAGCGCGGCTAACTCCAGCACCCAGGGCCCGCTGAGCCACGAGCTGACTCCAGGCGGGGACAAGTTTCGGCAGTTGGTGGCCGACAAGGGGGGCGGGGGTCGCGGCCCCAAGGCGGGTGGCGTGGGCCGGCACCATGGCACGCCGCTGGACCACACGTGGCCCATCCCGGAGAAGTGCGTCCGGCCGGCCAAGTGCGAACCGCTTGTCAACGCCACCTGTTTCGGCGTGCCGCTGCCCTACAGCCACACCACCGTCGAGCTGGCCAACGACTCGTCGTCGCAGTTCGAAATACAGGTAATGAGTGCCGAGCGGCGCTCACATTGACCGAATGAATGAAATGATAAACCAGCCGCATTGCATGTAAACCTTGTCGCGGGAAGAAAACGAGGTACTGTACACACACAGCACTCCAGTATACAGCAACAACATTTTTCTTACTACGGGCCCTTTTTCATGCCCCATTCTATATGCATCAATACATCCAAGTACCCACTCATGTGAAGAGGGCAGATTAATTTTGTACCCTTCCAGAAAGCTTTCCCAGTTGCATCACAGTGCTACTGAAGCAGGGTGGAAATCTAGGCTATACTGTTGGCTGTTACAAGGACCTTTCTCACTCGGTGAGTTTCCAAACGTCACTGTGCTTCCGCGAATCAGTTTCATCAGAACTTCGTCGATTAAATTTCATGGGTTTTTCTGGTGTCCATCATG
The DNA here is from genome assembly GCF_055824585.1 of Amblyomma mixtum. Taxonomy (NCBI): domain Eukaryota; kingdom Metazoa; phylum Arthropoda; class Arachnida; order Ixodida; family Ixodidae; genus Amblyomma; species Amblyomma mixtum. The sequence goes on from NC_143012.1 coordinate 147,405,980, forward strand.
AAAGGCCCTGTTATTCAGGCACAAAGGCTTTCTTTTTTCAGGTTAGTTTGTTAGTATTTGCTGGGGTTTCTGACATCATGTCAAGAAAGGTTGCACTTTTTTACCATTCAGATGTTGCATGCTGGACTCTACTTCACGAGAGCAGGGACTGTATTTTGTGATGGTTCTGTTGGAGGTTTACTCTTTTCCTTCGATCTATTTGGTTAACCACGTCTTTGATGCTGGAGCGAGCAAATAAAATTGCTTATTTAGCCGTCACTTGTTATTTCACAGGTTGCTACCATCAGTGGTAGGAGGGAAAAGAAAGGAATGATAAGAAAAAATTATATTGCACGGTCTCAGATTTCATACTCTAGGCATCTGGATGAAAAAAAAAAAAGGCCGATTACTTCATAGCATGACACATAACACAAAAAGGTAGACAGGGAGAACGTTTCTCCAGTCTTCCTGTATTTTTTCTGGGTTGCACTATGAAGTAATCAGTCTCTAATCATGAGCCAATTAGCCCCATAGCAAATGTCAGTGCATACCAATAAAAACATATCATACATTCTGTCATATATGATTTAGACGGGCAGAGCAGAATGGTGGGTCTAAAAATTAACATGCAGGAAAACGAAGTAATGTTTAACAGTCTCAGTAGGGAACAGCAGTTTTTAACTGGTAGCAAGGTGCTGGAAGTAGTGAGGGAATAGTGCAGATAGCGACCGCAGATCTGTATCATGAGAATGAAATAACTAGAAGAGTAAGATGGGGTGGGGTGCATTTGGCACGTCCTTCAGATCATGAATGGCTGTTTACCAATATCGCTTAAAAGAAAGGTATACAACAGCTGTATCTTTCCGGTACTCACCTTAAGGGCAGTAATGTGGAGGCTAAGATTAACATTTCACCTTCACAGTGAGCTGTGAAAAGGAAAACAATAGGTGTAACGTTAAAGGTGCAGTGAGGAGGAATCTGAACTCGTCTTTTTGCCGTGGGAACTCGATCTACACGTTCCGAGCATTCTTAGAAACTTCGACTTATTGCCCTGTGTGGCTGATTTCCCTGATTAAATCAGATTAGCGTCTGCCTCCCGCCTTTATTTTTTTAATTCTCCCCGTACGGTGGGCGGAGTCGACCAACGCGTGGAGTGCCTTGCAGCCAGCTCCGTGGAGGCTTTGCTTTCGCTTTATTTTGTTTTTTAGGTTTTCGTGAATAAATAGTTTCATTCGCAGATAATATAGCCGCAAAATAAGCCCGCAGAAATGAAAATACGTGCGGACTGTTTGCTTCTACGGACTACTACGTATTACTCCGCCGATGGCAGAGCGGCAAGCCGCCACGGGACTGGGTGAAAGGCACTCCACGCATTGGTCAACTCCGCCCACCGTACAGAGAGAGTTAAAAAAACGCAGGAGCCAGACGTTAATTCAATTTAATTAGGGAAATCGGCCACACAGGGCAATGAATCGAAGTTTCTAAGAATGCTCGGAACGTGTAGATTGAGTTCCCGCGGCAGAAAGACGAGTTCAGATTCCTCTTCACTACACCTTTAAGAGGTAGGAAGAGAGCAGAGTATGTCAGGGAACAAACGCGGGTTAATGACATCCTAGTCAAACTCTAGAAGAAATGGACAGGGTTAATTGGAGAGATATGAGAGAGTCCTTTGTCCTGAAATGGGCATAGCCGGGCTGATGATGGTGACTGTGGCTAAGGTTTGTTATTCGATTCATAAACATTGACTTTGAGTGATTGATTTGAGTGAGATTTTGGATTACGTCATCCACCACTGTAACATATTTGGCATCTCATTGGCACCAAGGCTATGATGCACACCAGACATGGCTTCTCAAGCAAGAATCGACCTGAGTAGCTGACATATCAAGCAGAGAGCTCACCTTTAGCGGTGGCTTTGCCGTTTCAGTTCAACCTTTCAGGGATCCTGTCAGCGCCACAACATACTCGTACAGTATCTGCTCCTAGCTTGAAAGCACTGCTGCTTTCATTCCTTTACATCCACAAAGTCTCGCACAAGCTCAAAGAAGTGGCAAGCAGGCACAGTGTGCCTTCAAGGAGAGGGCTGAGTCGGGCTGGTTGGTTCATGTTGAATGGTAGGCAAAACAGCGCTGACGGACGGGACGGAAGAAGGCGAGACAGACACATGCGCTGAACATACAACAGATGAGCGGAGGCAGGTATGGAAGAAGGCGAGACAGACACATGCGCTGAACATACAAGAGATGAGCGGAGGCAGGTACGGAAGAAGACGAGACAGACACATGCGCTGAACATACAACAGATGAGCGGAGGCAGGTACGGAAGAAAACGAGACAGACACATGCGCTGAACATACAACAGATGAGCGGAGGCAGGTACGGAAGAAAACGAGACAGACACATGCGCTGAACATACAACAGATGAGCGGAGGCAGGTACGGAAGAAGACGAGACAGACACATGCGCTGAACATACAACAGATGAGCGGAGGCAGGTACGGAAGAAAACGAGACAGACACATGCGCTGAACATACAACAGATGAGCGGAGGCAGGTACGGAAGAAGACGAGACAGACACATGCGCTGAACATACAACAGATGAGCGGAGGCAGGTACGGAAGAAGACGAGACAGACACATGCGCTGAACATACAACAGATGAGCGGAGGCAGGTACGGAAGAAGACGAGACAGACACATGCGCTGAACATACAACAGATGAGCGGAGGCAGGTACGGAAGAAGACGAGACAGACACATGCGCTGAACATACAACAGATGAGCGGAGGCAATAATTGCCTCCGCTCATCTGTTGTATGTTCAGCGCATGTGTCTGTCTCGTCTTCTTCCGTCCCGTCCGTCTGCGCTGTTTTGCCATACCATTCAACAGTGTGCCTGTTGTTTTTTTTTGGTTCCCATTACGCTGGGAAAGTTATGTCCACGTATTTGGAATACCAAAGCATGTGGATGCCAGCAAAATCATGAGATGCCGTTTCTCAAGCATTCTACTGAAGTGGTGCATTCTGTTCTCATGTCATGTGGAAAATTCTACATCGGCAAGACTAGGCGTTGTGTCAATGACCATTTAGGAGAGCACAGTCAAAAAATATAAAACCTAGATAAGCGTGCACATGCAAATGCAAAGGATATGTGGCCTAATTCAGAGGGACTAAGATTCTTAGTAAGGGTATAGACAAGACAGCGCAGATTAGTCTAGAATCCTACCACATAAAGAAGTTTGGCAGTGAGTGCTTTAGCAGCCAGTTTTTATCTCTGTTTGCGGCTAAGATTGACTTTTAGAATGAAAAACTAAAGAAAATTTTATTTAGCGTGCTATACCCCTGCTTGCCTGCGCATGTGGTCTGCTGTCTTGGCATCAACTGTTGTTGTTTGCCTTTGCCATTTTTATCACGCAACACTTCGGCCTATGTGATGTGTGACTTTCCACTAATACAGCCATTTGTCAGTTAGCACCTGTGGGTGTGTCGTCTTTCTCGTGGTGTGTCCACGCTCACACTATTTACAGGTTCAGTTCTTCAGCTCGCATCTTTGCTACTTCATGCCTAGTGAAACGGAGCAGCAGTGATGAGGTCTGCGATTATGAGAGCAAGGGGAAAAACCTCCTTTATGTTGTCCGTGGCCATTAGCAAACTTCATAGAGCTTCAACCTGCTTTCAGTTTGCATAATCATACTTACACCTAGTTAGTACTTGTGTGGAATTAAGTGACAGACTTAGGGCACAGCTGTGTCAGTTTTAAGGCGGAAGCCTTTAATGCCTCATCGTTGTAAGCAGAAGTTGTCGACAGAAAATGTCACGCTTTTCAGTTGGTCGAAACGGTCGTGACGTCACAGTGCGCGAATTTCAAAGGGGGCCAATTGCACTTTGGCTGCTAACCATGCAACCAATTAAAGGGATCGTATAGTGATGCTCCAAGTTAGTGGGACTTACTTAACCAATTAGCCTTTCTAGTCAGACCAGATAAACAAATAAAACAGAGTAGGAAATTTTCCGAGCTTGAGAATCGAACCCCGCTCTCCGGAGTGCGAGACGAGCACGCTACCACTTCGCCATGCCAGCTCGATGATTTGGAATGAACAAAGGCGCGTCTAGTGACTACGGTGTCTTCGTTCACTCCCATCTTCCTCCCTTCCCGTTACGGCGAGGTTTAGGTGTACACTGAGATATGAGAGACAGATACATTTCCTTTCCTCAAAAAATCATTTTCAAAGGCGCGTGTACTGAATACGGTGTCTTCGTTCACTCTCATGTCCCTCCCTTCTTCCGGTGAGGTTCAGGTGTCCACCGAGATATGCGGGACAGATTCATTTCCTTTCCTCAAAAAACCATTTTCAAAGCCGTGTGTACTGAATACGGTGTCTTCGTTCACTCTCATGTCCCTCCCTTCTTCCGGTGAGGTTCAGGTGTCCACCGAGATATGCGAGACAGATTCATTTCCTTTCCTCAAAAACAAATTTGCCGACGAGCACGGCCAAGTTCCGCCACGGCTTGACTAGCAACCCAAACCGCAGCCTCATGGACGAGTTCAGGCGTCTAAACGAGCATCGCTTGACTACAATCACCCAGCGGTGCAATGCGATCATGGAAGCATCACAGCTTCCACTAGCTTGTGTGAATGTGCGTTCACTGTCGCTACACGGTATTAAAGATCAGGTAGCATGGTCGTGCCGGAGAGGGGTTGAGGAAGGTCGGAGACGAGGTTTAAGGGAAAAACAAGAAGAAGAACTTTATACAAGGGAATTTACATATATACAAACAGCAACTGGGAGAACTCTCAGAAAGTCTCGTAAACAAGGAGCAAAGCTACATGACGATGAGCTCAGATGGTCAGGAGCTACTCGGCCGTCCAAGGCGCCGAGTTTTATATCCTTCCTTGTCCCTGGGCTCCCTAGATGGGGGCGGGCTTGTCGGGAAAGGAGGGTCCTGAAAGTTCACTGTGGCACCCACACACACACACACTCAATAGGGAACACGTTCCCGTCACGTGTTGGGAGAGAAGGATGCACTCTGCGTCGCGCAGATTCTGGAATGCTCTCGAACAACATTCCTGCGCCTTTCATGTGGTCGCACATGCTCGGGGTAGGGGAAACGGTCGATGACCACTTCTCCCTGGAAGACGGCTGCTGCTGTCAACTTGATGTGCCCCTTGGAATGTCTAGTAATGCGAACCGTGGCAGCTAACTTCTTTCTGTACTGCAGAGCTGGCTGGCCAAATGCGGGGTGGATGACTGACGCCGCTTCCGTGGCTAATTCAGGCGTTGACCCCGCATGCCTTTCGTGACTCATCGGCATTCCGCTGCAACCGCGCCGATTTTCCCCTCGCGACGAAGGCGAAACGTAACAGACTGCCCCGCCGGGAGAAGGAGATCCCGATGGACAGGGGACTGCATCCGCTGTCTGGAGGGATGTCGCTCGAGGCTGCTTTTAACTGGAGTCGGTCATCTCTCGTTGCTTCTTGAGCCCAGCGCACCTCGAAGTCTTCCTTCGCACGTTCAGGTTCACAAAGGGCACTGCAACGTGACTTCAAAATGAGCGGTTCCCTGCTAGCGTTAGAACTACGCCGAAAACCCAACCGGTCAGTCAGCAAGCACGACACAATCCACACTAAGCAATGCCAGGCTCTTTCCCTCTTATTCAGTCATTTAATCCTTTAATCCCTGGGAGTAGTCCAGCAGCACTCAGTGTCCACAAATCCGAACATTACACTGCAAAACCCGTCTCACTTTGAAACAAAAAAGCAAAAACAATATGTTCAGAATCCTACGTCAGGAAAAAAAACACCAGTAAGCAGCAACTTTGATGCTTATTCTTGCGTTAGAGACCTCGAATTAAGCCATCGGCATTACCTTGGAGACTCCCCTTTTTGTAACGTAGGTCCGTTCGTAATGATCACGACAATTACGAACACGCTTGTTTCCCTTTCATTCTACATGGCAGCATAGTACCCTAACCTTGCATAACCCTGCAAAGATTCAGTCAACGCCGCAGCCAAAGTCACATTAATTCCCCTAATGCCATAAAAACAAAGCGACTCCAGGCGCTTATGCTATTGACCCACAATGGCCCATCTTACTAGCACTTCCGCGTGTCAGCGGACGCTACCACAGTTGCATGGTGCAAAACCCATTGCATCAAAGAAACACTATACCGCTGCTGCGAAAACCAACAAAGAGCACTTCAAAACTATATATGCTCGAAACTTTTTCCTTCTGCAGGAAAACAAAAAAGAAAAAGCAAACAGCATCGACTCATACTTAGACTATGCTGCTAACTACCCACTTCGCGACTCGAAGGGGTTGCCCATTCTTCAGCCGCGCCCTGCGCGGTCGCAGACTGACAGTGGCTTTAGCTGCCGACAACCGACAAAAATCGAGGGGCCTAACTGCGCGTTGCCACCTGAGAGCTCCACACGCCCTGCAACAACGATTAGTTCCGCAACCCGCCCGCGCGTCTCCAACGTCCGAGCAGCACTTGAACAGTTGAATACGAGGGGGTGACGGTCGTGCATAAAAGAAATGCCTGCGTGTTCTGTCTCGATTCCAGAAACTCCCTCGTTTCTTTTTTTCACTAGAGCGCGTTCTGCTGCGTTCCCTCGTGAGGTAGCAATGCGTGCTTCTCTCTGGCCCGCTGCAAGTTTTACTCGTTCCGCAACAACTTCTGCAGTGTCTCCACAATCGGGCAGGTGGCTTTCGTTTTGTATTAACTCGCCTAGGCAACCTGGCCTTCGTACGGTGCCTATCGCATCTAGAGTGTCGCGGTGGCAGTTTCCGACGATTACGTTTTTGACCGGCCTTAACCCTTACAATGTTTTGGGCCCGTCCTTCGTCCTTTTTCTGCGGTCTACCCCTTGGCTTGGCTCTCCTTGAGCGCGGCCGCTTTCCAGAAACTGCCCTGACTGTTTTCTCCTGCGCGCCTCCCTTTCCTGCAGTGACCTCACCCTTCGCCTCTGCTCTTCGACGCAGCACCGAGCCGCATTTCTCTCTTGAATTCCAACTATCGGCTCGTGCTTTCGGTGAGGCACTGCGCATCGCAGCATCCAACTGTTCTGACGGCACCTTACTTTCGTCTGAGCATAACTTGCTCTCCTGAGGCTTACTAATCGACCCTGCGACCCTAACTCCCTGGCCTGCAACTTGATCTAAACCACACTCGATGGCTAACGTTGCGATCTGCCCTTGGGTTTCAGCGGTGCACTCGGGTGATTCGCAGTCGCTCTCCTTACAGCAAAGTGCTGTGTCCAATACTTGGCTACTACTGTTCGCCAGCCGCATCGAAGGAGGGTCTCCCTTGATTCCCTGACTGCTCTGGCCCGCAAGCTCACTAGTCTCTTCCTGAGCAGAAGCATCAACCTCACTTGTCAAAGCAGCTTTTGCCCCAGGGCTAGAGACGGTCGCTTCTCCCGTATTAGCGTTGTCTGTGCTCGCTAACGAAGCAGATTGCTCGGCTTTGTCGTTGACGGGATTGCTGCGACTCACAGCTTGCTCTTGAATCCTATTAGACACGGCCTTCACTAAATTCCCGTGAGGACCTTCCTCACGTGACCCAAGGACTACATTTCCCTGATCACTGAGACCTTCGGCGTTTTTCTCCAGGGTACTAACCCCTTTACCGCAGAAATCCGCCTCCATCCCGGAAAGTGCATGCGCTTCTGAGCTCGCAACTACCGCATTGCACCTTTCCTTGTTCCTAGCACTGGTGCCCAAACTCTCCCTTGAGCCCTTGTGGCTTGCGGATTTGCACCTTTCGCTAGTTTTTCTACCGAGATCCTCGGTCCACGCTGCTGAAGTGGCCTGCCTTTCCTGGACCAAACCTGTCCTATACCGCCACTTATGAGCAGCAGCCGTGTCCTCCGGCGACTGAGCTGAGCTCGCAACTCGGTCCCTGACACTCTCGCGAGGTAGCTGACCATTGCCAATTTGGCTCGTGAATTCGACCTCTGCGGATAGTCTAAAGTGCCGGAAAAGCTCACTCTTAGCTATCGCATAGTTGTGGGCATCCTCGTCCGACAACCGCGCTAATACGTTGCTGGCTTCACACGGAAGGACTCCCATCAACACAATTGGCCAATCACCCTGATCCAGCTGTTCCTCCTTGCAAATTTTCTCAAAATTTTCCAGAAAAGTACTGAAATTTTCCCCTTTTCTGAACATACTTAACCGAGATCGCGTTCTTATACTTCTGATCGCGTTAAGTTTATGCTTGATTTCCCGCTGTCGCTCCTGCTCCTCTTTCTCTAGTTTTTCCCTACGTTCAAATTCCTCTTTCTCTTGTTTTGCCAATTCACTCTCAAGTTCGGCCTCCTTTTTCTTTGCCATTTCCCTTTCCTCAATGGTCTCAAGGCATTCCGCGAGCTCGTCATCTTCAGCCTCCAACGCAAGAATAGCCTTCAGCAGCTCTGGTTTTCTGAGTTTGTCTGAGACATCCAGACCCAACTCTCTTGCAAGTTCCAGTAACTTCGGTTTGCGTAACGATTTCAGATCCATGGCCGCTCCGAGTGCTGCTTTCTCTACTGCCCCTATTGTCTTGCCGCACTAACCCGGCAGCAACGACAATCCCAATTACCAGCTCTGTTTCTGACACTTAACAAAAGCCTGGCAAAACTTAGTAGAGGAAAGTCCCGCACTCACCAAACCTCGCAGCCAAGAACCCAGCGCAGTCGTTCCGCTGCAGGCAACCAGTCATCACACAGGGCTGTTGCACTGCTCCCGACTCGCCGAACTGCTGCTCAGCAAACCGTTGACCACGTCTCTCCGCTGACGTCCGTTGACTCGATTCCACCGCTGGCAACCAGTTATTAAAGATCAGGTAGCATGGTCGTGCCGGAGAGGGGAATGAGGAAGGTCGGAGACGAGGTTTAAGGGAAAGACAAGAAGAAGAACTTTATACAAGGGAATTTACATATATACAAACAGCAACTGGGAGAACTCTCAGAAAGTCTCGTAAACAAGGAGCAAAGCTACATGACGATGAGCTCAGATGGTCAGGAGCTACTCGGCCGTCCAAGGCGCCGAGTTTTATATCCTTCCTTGTCCCTGGGCTCCCTAGATGGGGGCGGGCTTGTCGGGAAAGGAGGGTCCTGAAAGTTCACTGTGGCACCCACACACACACACACTCAATAGGGAACACGTTCCCGTCACGTGTTGGGAGAGAAGGATGCACTCTGCGTCGCGCAGATTCTGGAATGCTCTCGAACAACATTCCTGCGCCTTTCATGTGGTCGCACGTGCTCGGGGTAGGGGAAACGGTCGATGACCACTTCTCCCTGGAAGACGGCTGCTGCTGTCAACTTGATGTGCCCCTTGGAATGTCTAGTAATGCGAACCGTGGCAGCTAACTTCTTTCTGTACTGCAGAGCTGGCTGGCCAAATGCGGGGTGGATGACTGACGCCGCTTCCGTGGCTAATTCAGGCGTTGACCCCGCATGCCTTTCGTGACTCATCGGCATTCCGCTGCAACCGCGCCGATTTCCCCCTCGCGACGAAGGCGAAACGTAACAACGGTCAAGACGTCGCACATAACCATGTCTTGGTTCGGTGCGAGGTTCTCTGTCTAACTGAAACATGGATGAATCCCTTGGTGGCACCAGTTGAGATCAAAGGCTTTCACTACGTTACAGGAGCAAGTCGTGCTTCCAACCAAGCAGCGGGAGTTGCCATTTACGCGCACCCAGACGTCAACCTAACACCGCTACAGTTTGACGACTTGCACTTTGATTTGGGGGAAGTGTGCGGTGTCAAGCTCGAAAGTGGACTTAACGTGGTGCGCGTCTACTTGTCACCTCACATATCCCAACGGGCTGGCCATGAATTCATGGCCAGCCCGTTGGGATATGCTACCAAGCTGGTTCAAGTTTGGCCCAATGATTGTGGTAGGAGGCTTCAACCAGGATGCCAGAACGCATCAAGACTTCCTAGATGGAATGCAGAAATCTCTGGGTCTGCACTTGTCTACTCCACGGGACAAAGCTACCACCAAGTACGGAAGCTGCTTGGATTTGGTCTTCAGAACCCATATCACTCCACTTTAGTGACTACAAGGCGGTAGTAGTCGACGTAGACCCGATCAAACATAAAGAATTCACCGGGCATGAGCCATCTGCGGAAATCTCCCCCGACCTAAACTTTGAGGAAGTCGTGGATACAGCCGAAGTCGAAGAAGCAGATAAAGATACGCACTAGGGAAGAAGTGAAACGCACCTCTGAAAGTGTGTAGTTTTAATGCGCAGTTAAAGTATTCAGCCAAATAAAACACTAGTCAATAACAAACAGTCTCTCAGTCAATGCCTAACAGTGCTCCAGGAAAGGCTTCCGCCTTGAAGCAGTTTAGTGTGCCAAAGTGCCCCCTGAACTTTTTGTACTCCTTTCAGAGCTGTTATATTCCAGTGTCAGGGGAAAGTGGAGCTCTTTGATTGTGTCAGTTTCAAAAATCTTCTTCCATAAAGCCCATGTAATAGAGCCCGGCACTCTGATTGGGCCAAAACTTGGTGGTTAGCAGACTGTTGCGACACCTGTGGGTGGTAAAACAAACTGTGTGCGACTTAAAAACAAACACTAGCAACTGACCACAAGATCAGCGAAATAGCTGCAGTAATGAGAATGCATCTATGCTCCATCTCTTGAGTTCCTTGCCGCACTCTGCAAGGTAGAGACCTCCTCAGCCTGTCGGGAGAGTGCTTTAAACATGCTCCCCCGTGCCTCGCCTGCATGTTGTCTGCTTGTGGCGTACACAGATATGGTTAGAAAAAAGGTATAAATCTATGCTGTCTATGTACCATAAGCATAATATGCATGGTTACGTACGCTAAACGAATGAATTTTGTGGGACGTTCAGCCATTAGTCACATTAGCAATTTAGTTCAGCATCTCTAAAGCAATAATGATGATGATTACGTCCATGTTGGCAACCCTTTGGAACAGGTAGGCTCGTTGTGACCCACCAAAATAAAATAAAAAATGCATAGAACTCAAGAGAAGCTCAGCTTAGTGGTGCCATCTGGTTGTTAGAACGGGAATCACTCGTGTCAACGAACCGACACTCTTTGAGCCTAGAAGCGGCTGAATCGTCGCTGTAAATGGAAGGTAATGTAAATTTATCACTCGTGTCTTGTAACAGGTGAGATAAGTGAGTCTTTAGAGCCTTTTGGTACTGGACAAATGTCAGCATACCCAGAGGGAGCCGTGGAATTGATTTATACAAAGAACAAAATTTGAATGCACTTGTCTCTTTGAAATCATTCCTGAAATTTAATGCAGTAGTTGAATGCTGCGGTGCTTGTAGGGAATTTTATGCTGGCAGTAATAAGCAACTGTTTTTTAATGCGAAAGCATTATATATGCGGAAACCTGGTATTGCCAAAAATGTGGTCCCAAAAAGTGGCCCCGAAGAGTGGCGTCACAAAACTCGCGATTGGTCGAAATGGTGTGACATCATCAAAAGCGGGAAAATGTAAAATGTTAGCAAGTAATAGTCAGTACTAGTACTTACAACTACACAAACTACAAAGGAATAAGACAGAATTCGAATAGAATTAAGGTGGAATTGGAATAGAACTGCAATTTTTTCCAATTACTTACACGTAAGTTCCTTAAGGGCCTCCGGTAATTTTTGTTGGCTGGTTTTTGGTTTTTGACGAACTCATGTGTAACTAATACCGCTGTCACATGGGCACTCACAATCACGATCAGGTCAGTTGAGATGGAACTTAAAGATGCAGTGAAGAGGAATTTGAACTCGTCTTTTAGCCGCGGGAACTCAATCTACATGTCTGAGCATTCTTAGAGACTTCGACTTATTGCCCTGCGTGGCCGATTTTCCTAATTAAATCGGATTGACGTCCGGCTCCCGCCTCTCTTTTTTTAAATTCTCCCCACACGGTGGGCGGAGCCAGTTTTAAGCCAAATTTCATCACTCCAAGTCGAAAAATAGAAAAGTTGCCTTCGATCCCCTCATCCCCACTTAACTGTTTCGTTACCACGGGAAAACAACCATTTTTTATGTCTCAGACAAAAATTAAAAAAAAAAAATTGTGATAGGTAAAAGTATATAAAATGCGTAACAATGATTGAGATAGAATGTGCTTTATAATGAAATTCATTGGAACACATATTCTGCTTGAAATGCTGTGAAAAAAATCAGTAAACACAACAAAAAATAAAAAAGAACAAAATTTTTGTGTTTATGTGACAATAACTTTCAAAACACTTGTACTAAAAAAATTCTAGAAGTTACAAAACAATTCAAATTCTTTCTAAAACATGGCATTAAAGTTTTAAAATTATAACTTGAATAGTTTTCGAGCTAGAATTTTTTTCTTTATGCCTCTTGAAAAGTCCCATTTGAGAGTGCCCTTGATATGATTTTTACAGTCCCACAAAAAAAAAATTGAAAGTGTAATGTTATGTGCCAAACAAAAACCTGGTAAGTGTGGTTTAAAAAATACAAATCGAAACTTATTTAATTTACGAAAAAAAATTGAAAAAAAAATATAAAACACAACAAAGTATAGGTGCGATATAGCGATATATAGTAAGCTATAAGTATAGCCATATAGTCCTTCAAAACTATGGTATAGCTGCGATATAGCTGCATAATCGAAATCCGACGTTACCACATTTTCGTCCAAGTCACTGCTGCTCAGAGCATCTTGAAAATCAGCTGCAGAGGCTGAAGAATCACGTGCAGCGGCACTCTCCCGAGCGCACGAAGCGCCTGACCTCGACGCGACGCCATCCTCACCGCGTGTTACGTCGCAATAAGCCTATGCTCCAAGGGCACTTCAAAAATGCACTACTGGCGGGGAAATAATGAACTAGGCCGAAAATGGAACTAACCGTCTGAACAACAAACCAGATGAGCCCGCACAAGCGGACGGGAAAAAGAAAGCGAAACTATCAGGCCAACATTCCGGGATCGATTTGCACAGTTACAGTGTCTGAACCAAAATTCGACAATGCAACATCGTCACCAGAGACTCTGCTACTCGTAGCATAGATAATAATTACAGTCGACGCAGTAGAATTGAGCGCAGCAAGGTTTTTCCGAGCGCGCACCGTCCGTGCGCCCGACACCATGCACGGAGCGTCCTCGCCGTACCCTCTGCTTCAAGGGCATTTAAAAAATTTGCGCGCCATAGGAAAATTGCAATCTACGCAGAAACCGAAACTGTAGTCTCCAAAGAACAAGTTAGATGGCGCCACATCACCGTAACGGCTATAATAAGGAGCTTTGGTTCGCTCAAACAGACCGGAACCAGGAATCTGAACGCACAGGCGAGCGTTCTGGGCATTCGTTGCGCAGTTTGAGCTTCGAAACGATACCTGACGATACAGCATCGTCGTTAGGATTCGTGCTAATTGATACATCAAAAATATGTGGTGCAAACGCAGCAGAATTGAGTGGAACGGGGTTTTTTCGAGCGAGCGCTGTTCCCGATGATGACGGCTTGTTCGGAGCACCCGACGCCGCACCCTCAACTTCAAGCGCGTCTCAAAAATTGCCGCTTTTTGGCAAAAATATAAACTAAACAGGAAACTTGAGTTCAATGTAGGAACAACAAACCGAATGACTCAGCAAGCCCGTAGCGGGCGCGGTCGCGCTGCCGTAGCGCTTCGAATTTTTCGACCACCGGTGATCGAAGCACAGTAGTGTGGTAACGAAAAAGTTAACGTGCACTGACATCGCACAGTACACTGGCCTCTAGCATTTCGCCTCCTTCAAATTGCGACCTCCGCAGCCGAGATTGAAACCCGCATATATTCGCTGCTTTTCCATTCATAGTGAATCCGGCTCTCGAGACAGGTTGGCTTTGGAATTGTGAATTAAAATTAAAACAACATTTAAGCGACTATATCAACGTTTCTTTTCATTCACGAGCCGCCGCGGTGGCTCAGTGGCTATGGTGCTCGGCTGCTAGCCCGAAAGATGCGGGTTCGATCCCGCGTCTGGAGGAGAAATTTGAGGCCCATGTACTGTGCGATGTCAGTGCACGTTAAAGAACCCCAGGTTGTCTAAATTTCCGGAGCCCTCCACTACGGCATCTCTCATAGCCTTAGTCGCTTTGGGATGTCAAACCCCATAAACCAAACCATCTTTTCATGCCTCGCGTGACCTATACTACTGGTATAATAAATGGAAGCATAAGAAAGAGAACGATTTTTACCTGTGTCAATTTAAGGCGATGCGCGATGAGTCAGTAATGATGCTGAGGGCTCATAAAAGGGAATTTTACAGAGAACACATAGAGAGGGCAAATGGAAACTCAAAAATACTCTGGGACATTTTCAAAGACAGTGTGGGTAGCAAGCAGGCATCGCATATACTCCCTGAAACAGTAGACAGGGGTACAGTGGAAAACTTCAACTCAACTTTCGCCTCTATGGGCCCACTCCTAGCGCAGAACCTACAGGACTTAAATGTAATGGACCTTGAGTCTAAGATCTCTAATAGTTTTGTTTTGTTCCGAATTGAACTAGAAAAAATACAGTCTGTTGTTTTAACGATGCCGATGAATAAAGCGACAGGTTTGGACGGCATAAGCAATAGGGCTGTGATAGAAAATTTTGACATCCTTGGTCCTGCGCTTGTTGTGTTATCTTCTTGTCCTTGTCTTTTTGTGCGCAGTACCCCCCTTGTATCCTTGGTCCCGTCTTGTGCTCGCTTTTTAACCATTCTGTTAATGCTTCCAAGTATCCGTCTATATTGAAAACAGCGAAGGTAGTACCAGTATATAAGAACGGTGACCGGAATGACGCAAATTGCTACAGGCGAATACCTCTTCTTAGCACAATTAATAACATCTTTGAAAAAATTCTTGCAAACAGATTCAACAAGTTTTTAGATAAATACGGTATCCTCAGTACACAGCAACATGGTTTCAGGTCACACTATTCAACTTCCACAGCAGTTCTGTCACTTACCCAGAAATTTAACCCGGCTTTGCACAATGGCATGTTAGTTCGAGTAATATTTTTGGATTTAAAAAAGGCATTTGACACAGTTGATCATTCTATACTCATGACAAAACTAAAGCACTACGGCTTTTGTCATAATATTTCCGACCTACTCACTAGTTATATCACTGACCGTCAACAAGTTGTGGTGATGAATTCCTTTACATCCTTACCGCACAAGCTTTACACTGGAGTTCCGCAGGGATCTGTACTTGGTCTGTTGTTGTTTTCCTTATACATTAATGACTTACCTTCATTTATCGGCTGTTCAAAACTTCTAATGTACGCTGATGATACATGTTTAATAAAAACGGCAGATACAATGAAAGAGGTAGAAGAAAAAGCGGATCAAGAAGTCCATAAAATAGCGCAATGGTTCTCAGCTAATAAGCTGACAATAAACATGAAAAAAACTAAATACTTGATATTCCATTCAAGAAGAAAAGTAATTGATCCAACAGATGTCAGAATCCTAGTAAATAATGCACTAATAGAACACACGTTTTCCTTTAAATATCTAGGTGTCACATATGACAGCCACTTACACTGGCAAGACCAAACTGAGGCATTCTGCGGGAAGTTGGCATCTGGATGTCATGCTCTTCATCAGGTTAAGGAATTATTTTACATGTCTACATTACGAATGCTTTATTTTGTCTTCATTGAAAGCCGTCTATCATACAGTGTCGAAGCATGGGGTCGAACTTACCATACGTATTTAAATCCTATTATCCGCCTTCAAAAACATGCATTAAGAATAATAAACAAGTCTAACCGTTTTGAGCACAGCAAACCGTTATTCTGCAAGTCAATGATTCTTCCATTTGATTTATTGTACCCATTAAAAATCTCTGTATGTATTCACAGCATAGTAAGACACAACCGCCCTTCTCATGCATCAATACTTCATCCCCCGCTTCGGTCCACTAGAAACCTATTCTTCGGCAATTTCATCCTACCTCCCATCCGCAATGTATATGGTGAGCGTTTAGTGCAGTCTGCTGGGGTAAAAATTTGGAACGCGATACCCATTTCTCTGAAAAACTCACACAGTTTTGCTGGTATGTTTAAAAAACACTTAATTGAAATAATTTATTTAACCTGAAATTATTTTTTTCGTCACAGTTTTCTGTTATTATGTACTCTGTATGTAACGCGATAGTGTTTACTAACACTCTATGTCCGAAAGTTCTTTTTTCATGTCATGTTTTCAAAGCTATTTTCTTTCTATTGCCTTGCCGGATGTTATCTACTAGTGTTATTTAGACTGCTTTGCTTTTAATCTTGTACTACGCTTACGCTATTCTGTATAAGTCTGCCGTTTTTTAATTTTTAATTTAATTTGCTTTTACGTATTCTGTGTACTTGGACCCGAACTAGCCGTTGGCTATGGGTCCAGAAAGTGCTTGTGTTTCCTGTAAAATAAATTCAAAATAAATTGAAATTGCAATCGACCTCTTACATCACAACCGTCAGTCAGCTGTTGAAACCGAAACGAAAACAGGTACAACACGTAATGAGATTATAAATTATTTAGCACTGGTAGCGGAATACCCTGCAGTGATCACTGTAGACTAATTTACTAATGTCTTATGCATTATTACAAAATAAAAACACAGAACCAAAAATTTGGTGTCTGTACTCCTTTAACGATGATTACTGTTTTATGTTAATATCTTATCTTTTTTCGTTTATTCTGTCCTATGCAGTCACCTCAATTTTATGTCCTCAGCTGACATCAGCACTGTTGTCACATTGGCTTTGTTGCTTTCTTTAAACTCAATTTCTGGTTTGTACCTCTTGTGTTGTGTCTTGTGCTCATTAATCCCATGCCTTGTCCCGTGCGTTTTGTAAACCTCAAGCACAACCAAACTTCAGCTGTTGGTGCAACAAAATTGAAGCAAAAATAGCCCGAAATGAAGGCTGCAGGCAAAGGAACAGACAGAATTTTGTTGTGGTTTCTTGCGGACAATTTACAAGGCGCACCAAATGGGGTTGCTTATTGCAAAGTAGTCTTCGCTCACTTCATCATCGTCATCATCAGCCTGACTACGCCCACTGCAGGGCAAAGGCCTCTCCCATGTCCCTCCAATTAACCCTGTATTCCCAAGTTGCGACCACCATATTCCTGCATACTTCGGAATCTCATCCGCCCACCTAACTTTCTGCCACCCCCTGCTACGTTTGGCTTCTCTTGGAATCCACTCCGTTACCCTTAAGGACCAGGGGTTATCTTGCCTTCGCATTACATGCCCTGCCCAAGCCCACTTCTTCCTCCTGATTTCAACTAGGATGTCATTAACCTGCGTTTGTTCCCTCATCCACTCCGCCCTCTTTCGATCTTTTAACATTACACCTATCATTTCCCTTTCCATAGCTCGCTGCGTTGTCTTTAACTTAAGCTGAACCCTCTTTGTTAGCCTCCACGTTTCTGCCCCATAGGTGAGTACTGGTGAGATACAGCGATCATGAATGGCAGTTTGCCAATATCCCTCAAGAGAAAAGTATACAACAGCTGTATCTTACCGGTGATCACCTATGGGGCAGAAATGTGGAGGCTAACAAAGAGGGTTCAGCTTAAGTTAAGGACAACGCAGCGAGCTATGGAAAGAAAAATGATAGGTGTAACGTTAAGAGATCGGAAGAGGGCGGAGTGGGTGAGGGAACAAATGCGGGTAAATGATATCCTAGTTGAAATCAAGAGGAAGAAGTGGGCTTGGGCAGGGCATGTAATGCGAAGGCAAGATAACCGCTGGTCCTTAAGGGTAACAGAGTGGATTCCAAGAGAAGGCAAACGCAGCAGGGGATGGCAGAAAGTTAGGTGGCGGATGAAATTGAGAAGCTTGCGAGGATACGGTGGCCGCAACTGGCGAAGGACAGGGTTAGTTGGAGAGACATGGGAGAGTCCTTTGCCCTGCAGTGGGTGTAGTCAGGCTGATGATGATGATGACAGCTGTTGTATACTTTTCTCTTGAGGGATTTTATTGTGTCAAGGAGACGGATGCTTGTGGCAATCTCTCCTCTGTGCTCTGCCAGGAGCGGCTGGAGCTGTGGCAGGGTCTGCGCCAGATCCCCCGGTGCTGGGCTGTGGTGCAGCCGCTGCTGTGTGCCGTCTACCGGCCCCGCTGTGCGGACGGCCTGGTGACGCTGCCCAGCCATGAGACGTGCCGCCTGGTGCGCGGCTTCTGCCGACTGACCACCCGGGGCGTCCCCGACCAGTGGCCCTTCTTCCTCCGCTGCCAGCAGGAGGGCACCTTCTCCTCTGGCTGCAAGGTGAGCCCCCACTGCACTCATCTGTCCATGGGGAGGACCTACCATTTGGATCAGCCTTTGGAAGGGTACAATGGGCTAACGAAATTCGGGGAACACTTAAGCTTTGCCTTAAAGGGGCAGCCTGGTCTCGAAAAGAAAATTTTATTAATGGAGTCACAGTTAAGAAATCTTCAGTGAATATGCATTTTTGTGTACCAAATATGTACCAAATATGTGATTTAATTTCATGTAAAACAATTCTTTGAGCACTTATGTAACTTTTATGCATGCATTTTGTGAAGAGCTTTGAAAAAGTCTTTTGCGGGAAACTCGCTGAAATGTATGCCATTGGGTTCTCTTGACACCAAGGAATGCAATAAGGGCAAAATTATCATCCTGGCTATCATAGAACTTTAGTTATAGGGTACTGAAGCTGCCACTTCAGAAACAGGAATACACACTTTTCTTCTCATTTCTGAAGCGACAAATTCAATACCCTATAACTTAAGTTCTATGATAGGCAGGAAGACAATTTTGCCCTTATTGCATTCCTTGGTGTCAAGAGAACCCAGTGGCATATATTTCAGCGAGTTTCCTGCGGCAAATTTTCTTCAAAACTCTTCGCAGAATATTTGCATAAAAATTGCATAAGTGGTCAAGGAATTGTTTTACATAAAATTAAATGGCATATCTAGAATCAGTGCATAAAAATGCATGTTCCCTGAAAATTTCATAACTGTGACTAGATTAATGAAATTTTCTTTTCAAGACCAGGCTGCCCCCTTAAAGGTATGACACAATCGCATTAAGGGGCTCCTTAAGCGGCCTGGGGTCCTCTTCGCATATCATTTCGCAAACGCGGGCACTGTTCTTTATTTCATTTTTCATTTGTGCTTTTATTTATTTATGCATTTTAATTTACGATGAGACACAGAGGGCTTTCCTTTAACTGAGTCGAGCGAACATTACTGATGGTTTGAGGGGTAGCACGCTCAGCTCATGACCCAAGGGGCAGTGCTTCGGGTCCCGCCTTGATACTACTGTTCTTTTCAATGCAGTTGCTTTTCTTCAGAGGCACTGTGTACTGGTGGTGAGATGACGTCATCACTGTTCTGTGTGATCGTTGTGGGGTGTGCGAATTCAGAGGTGCACAGGACACATAAGTCCCCAGAATTAAAAATGGTGTGTCTGAAGGAGTACAGCGTGCATATGCATATAGACTGCTTGGAAAGGATGCTGGGGATGCTCTTCATTTTGAAGCGGTTCTGCTTCGATGCTCCTGACAGCGTGTGTGCGATTGAAGCACTGATGGGAATGTGAAAAACAGTCTCCGTAGTACTGTTCATATCTCAGAAGCAGGCGACCATTGCACAGTCTTTCACCAAATAAATTTACCATGATGCAAGCAGGTCTTGGTTTGTTCGAGGTCATTCGATAATTTGAACTTTGGATAATCAGAAGATTGTTTTTCAGGTCCCTTGAAGTTTGAACTCACATGCTTTTTTCAGTATAGCTCGAAATTGTAAAGTAGGCGTAAAGTACACTGCAGGGGTATTTTTAATGTGCATGCCTGGTCTACAAATAAACTAGCATTTGCGTGATACCATTTGGGCTTCCACTGTCCAAGAGACTCCAATTCTTATGCTGTTTTGTTGAGGCACACCAGGAGAGACACCTTCGGAAAAAAATTTAGTGAAAAGTTTGTTCAGATTTGGTTTTCTATTTTCATGCTGAGGACGTTTAAAATGTGGTAACAATGAGGGAAATAAATGCTTTTTCAGGTGTTTCTTTTACTGTTATTTTGAAAGATTGTATGACAGCTAATGCACTTTAAAGGTCAAGCATTTCTAGCATTTTTAAAGTTGCCTGTTGCATCTCCTCACTTGCATGATGAGTCATTTTTAAAAGCGTCGTCAAAATTTTTTGCAAATGCAAAGAGCAGGCTTATCAATGAGCCCTGGAAATGCTTGTTGCAGTCTTACAGGCAGTTAAGTAACTTGTGACTTCGTTGCCCTGCGTCCCCTTCATATACTGTGTAAACGCGTGTAAGGGCCGCATTTTTTTTCCAAATTTGAGGGCCAAATTTCGGGTTATGGTCCATTTTTTTTTGCTTCAAGTAAAAACAGCGCACCAATGAGTCCTCGCACGGTATGCTTTTCGCGCATGCCACGGCTTCATGTCCATTGTTAACACATAGCCAAAAAGCAAATAGCACACAAAAGCCATTGTGCATGTGCAATTGATAGCCGCAAAAAGCTGGAGCTGGTGATACTGCTGCCAATATAGATAGTGGGAGTTCGCTGAAGAGGGAAAATGACAATTATGATTATGACCACACGACCTCGTGCACCATCCGTGGGCAGCGCCTGGAAGCTCCTGTGCGTGCACATTTCGAAGGCTATTGCATGGGCCGTGGAAAGGTTGGGTGCGGTCCTTACAAGGATTTTTATCTTAAATATTTCCTTCATAAAAACAGGGTGCGACCCGCACACGCTTTTATATGGTACATTTGGCATTTAGGAACGCTGTTAATTCTTACTAGTTGACTGCACACAATTCTAGGGCGCGGTCTTTTTTGGAGTGCTCCACTTAAAGCTTTAACGGCCTACACTCCTGGCCAGAGTGGGTGCCAGAATGGTCCTTGAATTTTAGGGCTATCAGTTAGACCTTGCAGTGCTTAAGAACGTGGCAGAGACTGATTTGTCACAGTAAAATATTGTTCGTACTATGAATGCCACATCTGCTTGGTGGAAAGTCACTAATTACTCTGTTTATAGTGTTGCAGAAAAGTTCCTAAAGCCCGAAAGATAGAACTGCACGAGGTGGTCACTCATGCAAGAATGGGAAAGATGCAACATCCCACATGTCCTCCCAACTTTCTAGTTGTGGGACAGTGTTAAAGCGTCAGCTTTCACATATGGCCGTTCGTGCCACCTGTACCAGACTTTTGTCTCCTTTTTGATAACCCTTCTTGTATGTGCACTCCTTCTCGTATGTTTGCACATGTGCAGTTAGTCACTGCAAGCATTGTACGACTGGAATTTGGGGAATTTTCAAACATGGCAGCCAGGAAATCATATTATCCTGGAACTTATTGACCGGGAGCAAAGTAGTGTAACTCTGTGGGACATTTTTACTGACTGCGATTTCAAGTGTGTGAACCAAGAAATCGTATTAACCAGGAACATACCAATGAGATTTTACTGTTTTGTTGCACTGCGATCAGAAACTCGTTGCAGCTGTTTCTGTCCCCATTTTGAACCAACTTGCTGCTCTGCGCCAGATTTGAAGAAGGAAATTCAAGGAAATTAATTGTAATTAGTCGCACTACTGTCTTTGGTGGTTATCTAAAAATGGACTTCGGTTGGCTCAACAATTTCGCCCGTAGGGTTGGGATCATCAGGGAAGGCAGTGATTGGCATCTGTAGTTCTTTGGTAGGCTGGCTGATCTATGTAGGCATCCTGAGCAGTCTGATCAACAATGTCGGCTTACCTAGGAGGCCTGAAAGCCTTCTTTGTTTTATTCTGCCCTCCTCTTTCTTTGCACTCGGTATTTTCTGTGTTTCTTCTTTTCCATGTACTCTCTTGCGTGCACCTCCGCTCTTTCTCGTACATATTGACTCTGTCTCGCATGCCTAGCCTCGAAGCCGACGGCCGTGTTGTTATGCCCCCTTCGACACACAGGACAGCATGCGTGAGATCAAGTTCAACACGTCTGGGCGATGTGCTGCGCCCCTGGTGGGGACACCCCGCGAGACCAGCTGGTATCCGGAGGTGGAGGGCTGTGGCATTGGCTGCCGCCACCCACTGCTTACCGAGGACGAGCGCACCAGCATGCGCACCTTCGTGGGCGTCATTGTCTCCCTCGCCACTGTGGCCTGCCTCTTCGCCGTGGTGAGTCCCCAGTGCCATCTGCCTTCTTTGAAATGCCTCCAGGTACCTTTACAAGTGGCTTCATAAAACAAGTCTGAGTGCCGTGTTTATATGACTGCAAGACGATTCAAATGTAAGTCAACTGCCCCATATCGCACGTCAGAAAAAAAAAGGGGGGGGGGCATGCCCAAGGGCACATTCCAAAACGAGAAACTTGGGGGATACTTAAGCTTTGTCTTTAAGAGTAAAATGCAATAGTGTCATCGGGCCGCCGCGCACGTGGAAAGCAGGGGATGTCGGTTCTGCACGTTGATGGAGCAACTGCTCAAGGCCAGCACAAAGGGCGATCTGACGCAGCCGCGGAAGCCTGGCAATGCTAACGACAATGCCATCTCTTCCGCCTCACCAGCTCCTTAACCCTATCATGCTAAAACATATTAGTCACTGGACTTCTCATCGTCACTAGCATTGCCATCGGTATCGTTGCAGCGGCTTCACAGCACGTCGTTCTAATGTTGTCGTCCAGCGGAATCCCCCACTTCTCAAACAACCGTACCACACCATCGCGTGGAAACGCTGAAAATTTTGCTTCAGTGCAGCCGCCACACTTGTATCACCCGTTCCAAGACATCGAACTTGCGGCCTGGTGCGGAGCTCGTTTCTTCAGCTCAAAGAGCGACAGCCATTTTTTAATGTAGCCATGAACGAGCACCGGACGCTTGCCAGACCCCGAGCAGAAATGACGATTGACATAGCACTACATTATAAAATGGTAAAACGTGGCCAGCAGTCGTCAAATGTGTCGATCAAAGGAAAAGAGAAACTATGTGTACTAGCATGAGCGGCGTCAGCTCTTCCATCAGCTACCGACACCCCCCCCAGAAGTGCTGCCGTTTCAAGTAGTTGTGCTGCCACGATTGGAACAGTGGCCCTTCCATCAGCTATTGACACTCCCTTGAGCGCTGAGTGCGTATTTGAAGGCAAAAAATAAAACTCCTTTCAAAAAAGCGCTTAGGATAGCCAGATGCTACTGGGTAGAGCCATAGAGAAAACATAACTGAACCACACTGTAGCATCCCCAACGTCCTGTTTGTTTTGCCTTTATTTATGGTGCTAAGCTTTGGTTTTGATTGTAAGTCGACCCCGCTCCCCCACTTCGGATTTTCAAATTTAAAAATTTAGGTCAACTTACAATCTTGTAAATACGGTACTTGAACGTTGTGGCCAATTTTCGATTTTGATTTGGAAAATGACAATATGTAAGAATTTCTTGGCAGTACGTTGTTGTATGATGGCAAATCAGATCATATTAATGTAAGCGTAATGAAACGGTGCATTAGATTGGATTATCTAGAAAAAAGTTGTAATCATTACAGTAAAACCACATTGAAGGACTACAGACGCCAACTTTTAGTTGTGTTTTCTTCTTTAAAATGATGCATTATACATTAGAATACATGGAACACCGCGTGGTATTCACCTACGACCACTGAATAATTTATTATTGAATTTCTTCTTTCATGCTGTTGCAGTTTCATCAACTAAATATTGACTGTGATGTGTAGTTGGTCTTTAGATCTTGCGAGGTACAAAAAAATGCCAGTACAACTGTTAATATGTCATTTTTGCCATTCCAGCTCTTGAAGTAGGGTGGTTTAAGTATATTGTAGAGAATTAAAACTGCATATCAGTGTTCATGTTGCAGTTTTTTTCATTCCTCATGTGACCTAATGGCCAACCACACATCACAGCCATCGTTTGGTTGATGAAACCGAAAGAGGATCAAAAAGAAATTCAATTTTAAATTCCGTAGGCAAACACCATCGGGTGTTCCATGTATATTAAGGGAACACTGAGGACAACACTATCAAATTTTTTTTGTTAGTAAAATCTGATAGTTTGGCATTTTGTGGCTTTGTTGCCGCTTGTCCGGCGGCAAAGGTGAATTCGTTGCTAAGGGATTTGGATTTGAAGTTGAGAAACTTTTTTTTGCCACTACGATTCAAACTCGGGACTTTCTGATGACGAAATGGGAGAACAGTGACGTAAAGTGGCGGGAACGGAAAAAAGGACTCGGTGATTGCTGGCTGTGAGCACTGCGCTTCCACCTAGCAGCAGCCCAAAATGGAAACTACGGCCGGCCAGACGTCTAAGACCTCTGTCGGCCGTCATTGCTTCGTTTGCGTTTGCACCAACATTATTTATTTATTTATTTATTTCATAATAATGCAGGCCACTGCTTGGCCCAAGCAGGTGTGAACTTACATTGTTACATAACCAAAAGAATAAAATTATTCAATATTAGCAGCACACGGATACAAAACATACATACTATAAGCAATATTAGCAGGTAAGTAGACGATTTAACGCATCAGAAAAATTTTGCGAGGAAAAAACCGATTCCGGTAATGAATTCCAATCTTGCACTGTTCTAGGGAAAAAACTGTATTTAAAACTGTTAGTTTTGGCTAAAAGGGGAGTAAGTGAATGTTCATGAACGTTTCGAGTCCTTCTCACTAGAGGACTCTTAATGCACTCCGGAAGGTTCAGTTTATTTTTACTTGTTAAACTATTAAACAAGAATACCAATCTATTAATCTTTTGGCGGATTTCTAGTGTAGGAATATTATTTGACATCATTAACTGCGAGGGAGAGTCTTCCCTTTTGTATTTTCCGTATATAAACTTTCCGTTATGTTACCGCATCACACTGTGAAGGAAGCCATGGAGGCCCTTACCATCTCTGCGCAGTCCTGCTTTGACATTCCGAGCAACATGCACACATAAAAGCATTTGATGGAACTGCGAAAAATTGTCATAGCTGCACAGTTCTTCTCTGAGGCAGACGACCATGGCCCACGTTTTTAGCTGTTTCTTGGGAGCCAATCATTACCGAGATGCGGCAGCGCGTAGTTCGAATTATCTGTAGTGGAACCCGCTTTCGAATTAACGGGCTTTTTTATACACAGATCTCTATGGAGGTTGGCCGAACCAAGTAGTGTAGTTCGAATTATCCGAAAGTTCGAATTATCGAGGTTCGAATTAATGAGCTTTCACTGTAATTGGAACTTTTTCCCACAGCCAATCATTAATTGGAACTTTTTCCCGTTATTTGAATTACTTGGTTTTACTAT
The DNA here is from genome assembly GCF_055824585.1 of Amblyomma mixtum. Classification (NCBI taxonomy): domain Eukaryota; kingdom Metazoa; phylum Arthropoda; class Arachnida; order Ixodida; family Ixodidae; genus Amblyomma; species Amblyomma mixtum. Next base: position 147,431,182 of record NC_143012.1, read on the forward strand.
ACTTCTCTTGGGATGGTAAAACAAACTACTGTGGGCTCTTCTTGAGATGAACTCAATTAAGACAGACTTATAGATATGGCGAACAATGTCAGTACATTTGGTTCAACTCTCGAAGACAATGTAAAAAAAAAAAAATCCGCTTGAAAGGAACTGTATCGCTTGTTCAGCAGTTGAGATAAACACCTAGTAATCACAAACTACAGAGACTCTGCAGAGTACGACTTCTTCCACCTCTCCTTCTAGCCACCATAGCCATGTCAGGAGTGGATGAATTGTGAAGAGTGGCTGCCGCCAGAGTGCCCCCTCTGCCTCTCGCTTTGTGCAGCTGACGTTCCTGATCGGGTGGCGTGAGTCACGTCAGTACCCCAACGTGATGGTGTTCTACATGAACCTGTGCCTGCTGTTCATGTGCATCGGCTGGCTGGCCCAGTTTCTGCCTGGCGCCCGCGAAGACATCACCTGCCGCCGGGATGGGACACTGCGCAGTGGAGAGCCTAGGTATCGTCTGGAGTCATTCATCTGGCGTGGAAGTGGCGCTGGCATTGTAATCCATAAGTGTACCGTGTATTGCAGTAAATATAAGTCCCCCCTCCCCCTTCCCGAAATCACACCCTTCACTGACCAGAAAAATCGGCGAAACTAGGCAATGGCCCAGTTGAACAATTGGCTTGAGCCGGCAGCTGGGTGGCTGCATTGTGGCCCTCCTGGTACAAACCTTATCTCAGATGACATTTCCGGAAGTGGAAGGTTCACCCTTCGCACGTTAAGGCTGATGCCACTCTCACGCTTTCGAGGTCTTCGTCATACGCCATTTCTCGGTCTGGCTATACCGCCGATTGGCATCTTGCACGGCAACGAGCGTAACTGGGTCTTGTCGATAGTGAGCCTCGTGAGCGCGACGATCATCCTTCACTTCACCCATAGCTATGGGGCGCGACAGTTGCTGTGCCATCTTCGCGCGAGGTTATTCAGTTTATTTTGTTTCTTCTGTCGCCCGCAGAGGCAATCTTGACTGAGCTCCCACTCACCGAGCACTTCACTACAGTAGAACCCCGCTGTTACGTTCCTCACTGCTGCATTTTCCCGGCTGTTACGTTGTTTTCTTCGGGTCCCGGCATAGCTTCCATAGGATCCAATGTATTGGGAACCCCGCTGTTACGTCGTAGCCGAGGAAACGATCCCGCATGATATGTCGCAACCGGGCTCCCCGAACGCGCCCGGGCAATGCGCGCCAACCGGCATTTTGATTTTTGACGAGTCTTGGCCACGCTTGGCTACGGAACTGGCTGCTAGAAGCCGCAGGCGAGTTGGAGAGGCCGCCACTAGATGGCTATCTGCCTCGCGAACGCCGAATGCCGCGATCTGTATCGCGGGAGGTGGTGACGAGGAGGCCCGCACCTGCGGTCGCTTATCTGTTTTTCACAGCCAGCGTCCGCTTCGGCGGACGCAGTTGTTGCGACGCGAGTCTTTTCTTTTCTTTCACTCTTTCTTTTTATCTTTTAACTCTCCTCTATCTGCAAGTGACAGCGGTGGTGGCTCGGCTGGAGCCAGTCGGCAGGCCCGTGCAGTTTCCTTTTCATCCTTCTGTCAGTCGCAACAACATCTTTAACGTGATTTGATGGCGTGATAGCATTGCGTAAGCAGAAGGCGCTTCCCCTTGAGGAAAAGCTGGACTTACTAAACGCAGTCGACAGACAGTCAGGGCGGCCTATGCGGAGCAGCGCGGCGAGCAGCCTACGAACATTTCAGCGCTTGACGCTGTGCACAACGTCGCTTCAGCGTGGACTGCAGTGAGCGTGTGAACTGCACAGCACTGCTGCGTGCGGTGTAGCCGCACCGCAAAGCGACGCTGACAGCAATGCGGCCTTTGCTATTGAGAAACGCGTTGTTCTTTCCAGCGAGCGAAAGAAACTGCAATCCACCATTGTCGATTTTTTAAAGTCTTAGGGTCAATTTGCGGAAATTAATTGTTTCAAGTCAAAGCTGCACTGTTTTCATTAATTTTCGGTGCTTTCCTCACTGTTGTGTTTTCCCGGCTGTTACGTTTTTTTTTTTCCCGGTCCGGTGAGAAACGTATGAATGGGGTTCTACTGTACCGAGTTGCTGCAGCTCAAAAGCAAAATGAGCCAATTAGGACTGGATTAGACTGATTAGATGGTGTTCAAGGCTCTAATAGCGAGTGGCGAGTGGTATCGCTGCACGCACTTGAGATTCATATCTTCCTATTTTTCTCTCTGCAACAGCATCCCTTCATTTTGTCCCCCTTTTCATCTTTCTGCGTTGGCCACCCTTCTCGTTTTCTTTTTCTCTTTATTTCCCTTCTGGCCAGTATTTTTTTTTATCGCTTCATTCAGTCCCAGTCGGCAACTGTGTCTCTCTATTTTCTCCCCCTACTTCTTCCCTTCTTTCGCCCATCGGCGACCCTCCATTTGTTATTTCATCTTTCTCTCCTAGTCTCATCGATCGGCGACCTTGGACGGACTTCATCCATGTGAAGGCTCAGCGTGTGCTCCGTATAACAGCTCGAGCCACAGAAAAAAAGTTGACTCCAAGTATAAGTTGGCGAATACTCCCCCCATCTCGCTGGGCTCCGCTGTCGCGTGTATGTTTCATTTCACAAGTCGTTTGCAGCACTATGAAGGCTGTGGCCATCTGAGCCAGTTATAATTATGCGCGCTGCAAAACATGTTCCTTCACCCCACAACTGATGGCTCCATCCCTGGGTAGGAAAAAGCACCTGTGTCCAAGCTGCTGCACACAAGAAACTTGGCCGACTCAGGAGGCGCCATGTTTATGAATGGCGGCAGTCACATAGCGCTGAGTTCGTGCACACCTACCCTAATTTAATCAGTGAATGAAACACTCACTGTACTTTAAAAACGCTATCCTGAACTACCTTTTCAATTAGTTCAATTGAAAATAGTCTCAACACTGCTCATATATTGGGGCGTCTGTTGTCTTCCTTGGTTGGCCCTGATTGAACGAGAGAGCTCTGCTTTTCGCACTGTGGCAAACAATTTGTGAGGTGAAGTAGTACAGCTTTCCGCAGGGTGGCATGAGTGCGCATGTGCAGCACAAAGCAGTAAATGCACAACAATGCAGTCGCAAAGCCAGCATTCGGAAGTAAATGGAGGTCATAGGCAATAAAAGTGATGAACGGTGCTCTCGCATGGTGCTTGGCTGACTTATGGCTAATTGAACAGCCAACGGTTAGATAGTTTCAGAATCTGGCATGCTAGCACTAGCAGGCCCGGGGAAGAAACCCCATAAACTAATCCAAACCTCCTTGCATGAGCCACCACAGAAAAACCCTTACCATTATGGAACAGTTCTGGGTATTACACTCCTGAGAGTGTGTACAAATGAAGTACGTTTGCCGGAGCTGCGAAAAGTTGTTAGCACGCAGTTTTTGTCCCAGAAGCGGATGACAGTTGCATGTTTCCACCAAGTAAACTTTACTCTCATGTGAACGATCTTGGCAGTTTTTGAAAGTCATTCTGTAATGTGACCTTTGGATAATTCAGGCATTTTATTTCACTCTCTTAAAGTTTGAATTAACAAGATGTCACTATACTTAAAAAAGGAGCGCGAAAAACAGTGCTTTATAGCTTTGCCCTTTGTATTCGCGTTTGTATTTAGTGACACTGGAATCCTGTTTTCATAATTTTGGCAGGGTGAGAGAAGAAACATGTACTAAATAGAAATGTAATGCTGAAAAGCGCAAACTAAATGTACGTACGAGTTGAAGCAAGGAGGAACTTGGAAAAGTATGAAATACAAAAAATAGAAGGTTTAGGAGCTTAAGTACTACAAAGGAAACACTACAACCGAATTGAAAAGGGTACCTGACCGAGCTGCTTTGATACACTGACGCTTAAAGATGCACTCAAGAGGAATCTGAACTCGTATTTTTACCTCTGAAACTCGATCTAAACGTTCTGAGCGTTCTTAGAAACTTCTAATTTATTGCCCTGTGCGGCCGATTCCCCTAATTTAAATTGGATTAGCGTCGGGCTCCCGCCTTTCTTTTTTTTTTTTTTGAATTCCCCGCAAACGGTGGGAGAAGTTGGCCAACCTTTCACCCAGTCCCGTGGCGGCTTGCCGCTGTGCCATCCATGGAGTGATACGTTATGATCGGTGAAAGCAAAGAGTCCACGCGTCTTTTTATTTCCGTGGGCCTAATTTGCAGCTATGTAGTCTCTGACTAGACCTGTTTATTCACAGAAACCTAAAAGAAACAAAATAAAAGTGAAAGCAAAGTCGCCACGTGACTGCCTGAAAGGCACTCCATACGTTGGTCGACTCCTCCCACCGTATGTGGGGAATTAAAAAAAAAAAGGCGGGAGCCGGATGTTAATCCGATTTAATTAGGGAAATCAGCCACACAGGGCAATAAGTTGAAGTTTCTAAGAATGCTGGAAAAGTGTAGATCGAGTTCCCATGGCAGAAAGACGAGTTCAGATTTCTCTTCAGTGCACGTTTAATCAAAGAGAATATGGAATGGAGTTGAAAGAGTACATCAGTGGAGTGCACAAATGAGTGGTGGTGGTATCTGCACGCATCATCGTCATGCAGCTCGGGGGAGAACCTGTCGTGTGTGGCCATCTTCTTCCTGTGCTACTACTTCCTGCTGGCGTCCCTGTGCTGGCTGGTGTTGCTGGCGTACGCCTGGGAGCACCGACTCCAGCTGCACGGTGGGGGCACGGTGCCCCAGCTGCAGGCCAAGGCCGCCTACTTCCACCTGGTGGCCTGGAGCGTGCCCTTCGTCCTCTTCATCCTCGTCATGGCCCTGGGGCTGGTGGGGCCTTCTTCCCTTCTCCTGTGGCCACCCACATTGCACCTCTCTGAACGGTTGCAGTAAGCTGGCCAAATGTCTGGGGGAATACCCCAAGGTCTCGGAGTAGATCTACTCCACCTTGGGGGATTCCCCCAGACATTTGGCCAACACTGTTCCCACTTCGAGTTAGTGATCAGTTCACTCTCGCCCTACCATAAGCTTGCCGTACCGGTTAGCTCAATTGGTAGAGCGACTGCTCCGGTGAAACGGTGGTCCCGGGTTCGAACCCCGGACCAGGACGAATTTTTCTTTAACTGCGATGTTTCTGAGAAAGCTGTATAGCTTTCCTTTGTAGCCGTATGGCTGCGCTCGGGCGGACGTCAAAGTTGCAGTAAGCCACCATGATGGCTCCAGCTGCTGACTCAAGACTCGGGTTTGATCCCAGGTGTGCCAGTCGCATTTTGATGGAGGCAGAATGCTAGAGGCTCGTGTACTGTGTGATGTCAGTGCACGTGTTATGTGTTGAACAGAAGACAAGACCATGTGCCGGCAGCAATGAACAAAAGCACTGGCAAAAACAAGATGCAAAAGCTATACTTGCCCCTCCCCCCTCTTTTTTCTTAATAAGCATCAGTGCAGTGGTTAAGACGAAGCAAACAATTAGAGGAGCCAAAGGGAGAAATCAGCACTCACTAGCATGCATTGTATAGCACATACTGGGCAGTATATATAAATGAGGGACTACAGAAGCATGCACTGATGGTAAAAAGTATCAGGAGGGCGCCGCATTTCCAGGACTCAGTGTGCTGTGGCCCTTGGTGCACTGAGTCCTGGAAATGTGAACCGTGCGTTTCTGGCGGGAGAATTCTTGGCAAAAGCAAAAATGGGAAGGCCCAGGAACTGCTGGAATCCTTTTTTTTTTTGTTTATCATTAGTAACACTTCAGTTTTATTATACAGATCAACGAAAGAATTTCTCGACATTATGTTATCATATACATCTTGATGCCATAAAGTGTGTTGTGCATGTACTGCCAACATGAACTTATCCTCCTGCATCATCAAGTTGGTAGTTGAGGGGTGCTTCATCCAGTAGTCTTCTCTTGCTTCGTCTTCTCTTGTGCTGTGCTCCATCCTGATGCCTTCTTACCAAAAGTGATTCTAAGGAGCGGGTCTGGTGTGTTTAGGGGAATAGCCCTAGGTGGAGTTTATTTCGAAATAGGGAGTAACATATTTACTCGCTTAATTTGTGCACCCCCAGCTTTTATGTACGCGGGTGTATGCATGGCAGGCTTGCGAAGACTGGCGCGGCCACATCGCCATGTGTGGTTCTGAAAGGTGTGAGTGGAGAGGACACTACTTGTGCACTGTTTATACCTGGCTTGCTTGTGCTGGCGTTTGCTTTCTCAGATGAACAGTCGCGCGCGTGCGTGAATCAGAAGCTACAAAACCATTTGCTGTTCAGTTTGCCACTAGTCAGCCGGGCCGCATGACAGAGGCTGTTCTTTTATCACCTGTTGTCTCCCTTGCCTCCCACCTCTGGCTTTACAATTGTATCGTTGTGTGTTTATTGCTTTCAGCTGCGCACGCGCCGTCATGAGCTCACGCTGGGTACTGCTTAACATGGGGTGGGGCGGGAAGGGGGTATGCGTCTTACATTTGGAGTCAACTTCTTTTTTTGGCCAGCGAGGAGTGCGAGATTGGAGGGGGGGGGGGAGTCTACATATAGATGGCAATATACAGTATATATTGTTCGTTGTGACCCTTGTAGCGTTTTTTAGAACGTGTTCAGATAATTTTCATGCACTGTGCACACCCCCTTTATCAAGGCTTAATTGAAAGGAAAAAGGTGTGCAAATTACGCGACTGAATGCGGTAATCGCTTGTTATCTTTCCTTTGTATCTGTATGGTAAGCTCAGGTGGATGTTAATGAGTAATTGCACTGTTATTTGAAATTCATTCCACCTTCGGAGCCTTCACTAAACACTTTGGATTAACATGCTCTAGTTGTTTAGCACTTCAGGTGCACCCTGCCATCCGGTAAGCTTCTTGGCTAGCTCAGTTGTTAAGGGGGGACACTGGTCTTGAAAAAAAAATTTTTATTAATGAAGTCACAGTTATGAAATCTTCAGGGAATATGTATTTTTGTGTGCTGATTCTAAATATGTCATTTAATTTCATGTAAAACAATTCCTTGAGCACTTATGAACTTTTTATGCTAGTATTTTGTGGAGAGTTTTGAAGAAAATTTGCTGCAGGAAACTTGCTGAAATGTATGCCATTATGTTCTCTTGACACCAAGGAA